>NW_022900930.1:30271743-30273010 GCF_012274545.1 Fukomys damarensis
TTTTTTTTTTTTTTTTTTTTGTACCGGGGATTGAACTTGGGTCCTTGCGCTTGCATGGCAGGCGGCGGAAACACTGAGCCAAATCCCTGGCCTAACCTTTTTTAAAAGATGCTATGGTTGGGCCTCATGGTGTTGTTGCCTTCATTGTCTTTTTCTAGAATCTTGTTTAGAAGTGCTGGCTTGGTATTCATGTAGTTTCTCAGGTGTTCTTTGTCATGGAAGTGTCTTATTTACCCATCCATTTTGAAAGAGAGTTTTGCTGGATACATCAGTCTAGGTTGGAATTTGTTCTCTTTTAGTACTTGAAATATTTCATTCCAGGCTCTCCTTGCCCCAAGGGTTTGTGTTGAAAAGTCTGCTGTGATTCTGATGGGCTTTCCTTTGTATAAGATTTGTTTCTTTTCTCTTACTGCTTGTAGTATTTTGTTCTTCTGTTGGGTTTCTGGGATCTTGAGTATTATATGTCTAGGTGTAGATTTTTTTTTTATTGTAGCTAGTTGGGGTCCTATATGTCTCAGTTAACTGAATGTCAAATTCTTCCCCTCTGTTTGTGAAGTTTTCTGTCATTAATTCTGCAAACAGCTTTTTTAAGTCATTTGTATTTCAAATAGGCAAGGCAAGAAATTAAAAGGAGAAGGTGAAAAAGTAAAAAGAGTCAACAAAAGGCCAATAACATGTCAATAATAAGTCAGTACATATCAGTTATAACCAGCAATGTCAATGGCCTCAACTCACCAATCAAGAGAAATAGACTGGCAAAATGGAATAATAAGCAAAATCCAACAATATGTTGTATACATGAAACACACCTAGTGCAAAAAGAAGCCCATAGACTGAAAGTGAAAAGGTAGAAAACAATTCTCCATGTGACAGGAGCCCAGAAAAAAACAGGGGTAGCAATCTTATTTTCAGACCAAGTAATTTTCAAACCAAAACTGAATCTAGTATTATTGATGTAGGACAGTACTGTATCATACCTCTATGAATGTCAAATATCTAGTACCTGCTTTATGATGCATAGTAGGGACCGTGCTTTATCAGAGCTATGTTTAATGATATTACTGTAGAATGTTCTCTTTCCAGATGATGATTAAGAGGCTAATAGAAAAAACGGTGCCAGGTACCACAGCAGCAACAGAACTTTGCTGTTGTCTGGATATTATTCTTTTCTTCGTTTTTTTTTTTTAATGGAATGTGCTGAATGTCTATAATTTTGTTCAGACGACTGCAGAACCTGGAAAAGCTGTTGCTGCTATCGATGCATAAC
>NW_022900930.1:30273357-30274909 GCF_012274545.1 Fukomys damarensis
CATATATATATATATATATATACAAACACACACACACACACACACACACATATATAAATTGAATTTTGGGAAACTTTAACAGTGCTGCCAACTTTGGAAAAAGTCATCCCATTTTACTGTGTTGACTTGGCATTGTACAGAAATGGACAACCATATTGGTCTAGAAATGTTAATTAATTTTTTTTCCATGTGTACAGGGATACATCGTACTAAATATGTAAGGTCATATCTATGTGGGTTAGATTACAGAAACTAATAAAGTATTCTCTAAATAATGAAAAAAGAATAAGATAAGACTATAAGAGCGAGAGGCAATTTAAATATGCTCAGGGACCATTTTCATCTCCAGAATTAAGGATTATTTTGATGTTACATCATTGCCTTTTCTCTTTTACTCTCATTTTTTGTTTTATTTTAGGATTCCCTATTTTTAATATTCATACAGAGATTTCTTTAACTGAAATACCGAATAGTTTCTTTGGTGTGAAAAACTACAATAGTACACAGGATCCTAATCAGACAATTAATAATGTGAAATAGGAAGTAAAGGGCTAAAGGTGTAAGGAAAGTGGGAAGGGTGGGGGAAAGGTAATAAGGGAGAGAAAAAAATATGAGAAACTGAAAAAATGGAAATAAAGTGTTTGTAAATGGGGAGGGGAGGAGAGGGTGGAGGGAGGGCAGGGACAAGGGGAAAAATGAGAATCAAGACCTATTATGTAAAGGTACAGAATCCCAATGATGAATGTAACTGTATTGTATACCTAGATTGTACCAATAACCTCAATAAAAAGAAAAAAAAAGAAAAAGAAAAGATGGTATGATTTGCATGTGTCACCTAAAATTCTTGTGTTGGAAAATTAATCCCCCATGCAATAGTGTTTGGAGGTAGAGCCTAATTGGTGTTGATTATAAGCCATGGGAGCTCCATTCTGGTGAATGGATTAACATTGTTACAAGGAATGGATTCTTTATCAAAAGAGCGAGTTCATCTTTATAAAAGTAAGTTGCAGCCCTTCCTGCTCTCTTTTGATTTTGTACTCTCTTGGCCTTCTGCCTTCTCCTATGAGATGATGCAGTAAGAGAGTTATATTAGTCAGCTTTCTGTCACAGGAAGAAACACCTGAGATAATCAATGCCAAGAAGATTTACCTTCCTTCTTGGTTGTAGAGGTTCCATTTCATGATGAAGGCATCCATTACTTTGAGGCTTCTATTAGTGGTGCCATATGGCTGTGGAAGGGCATGCATAGCAAAGCAGAACTGCTTACTTGACAGCTAGGGAATAAAACAGAGGAAGAGAAGGACAGCAAGATCCCATAATACTCTTCCAGGACACAAAGTTTCCAGCACTTCCTAATAACACCATTTTAAAGAGCAAGCATTTAAATATGATCTTGTGGTGGGAGAATATTCAAGATATAAACTATAACAAAAGTTCCCACCAGCACCATGCTTTTGGGCTTTCCTGTTTCCAGAAAAACTGTGACTCGAGCAGATAAATTTATATTCTTTGCAAATTACCTACTTTCAGATATATATATATATATATATAT
>NW_022900930.1:30275077-30279070 GCF_012274545.1 Fukomys damarensis
ATATATATATATATATATATATACTGTTATAGCAGCACAGACTAAGACAAATGCATAGTAACATATATGGATCAAATTAAGATATCTTTCCTAAGAAGAATACATTAAAAAGTAATAGTACCTGAAAATTTTAAGATGAGGATATTATTTATTATGAGGTAGTTACATTCTTTTGCTCTGAATATTATGAAGGAAAAGAAAGCTCTGCTAATCATCTTTCCATCACTGTAACAAATGGCTTATTGAGATCAAAGAACAAAACACAGAGACAGAAAACACTTATATCCTTTGCCTTGAATAATTTGAAACACATGTTGCAACATTTCTTTAGCAATTTTAAAGAAGTTGTTAACCATTTTTCAAGATGATTTTTTGCAAAATTTTTTAAAAGTTTTGATTTTGTAGAAATATGATAGCAATTTAAATCAAATTGTAGCTGTTCCATGCCAAGTAGCACTCAGTGGCTTGAGCTATTTTCACTTATCATTGGCTGACCTTCATGTTGGTTAACTTGGCTTGGTTTCTAGAATTCTTTAGATTTTATGTGAAGGTGCCACAAATTATTTCCATCAATTGAACCATACACCTTTGAAATGTATGCAGGCAATTAATGTCTGTTCTCATTTAGGTTAGCTAGAATTTAATGAGACTAAGGCTCATGAAACTCAACCAGAAAAGAAAACATTAAGATATGATCAAATTTATAACAGATCTCCTAAGTATTACAATTTCCTCGCTTTATTCAATGACAATCTGCAAACAGAAGTTAAAACAGTTATTTGAACATTAACTTCCAGAACCTTCCCTGTCTGGCACGACCTGTCCTTCCTTTGACCTGCAATGAATATTGATTTGTAGCTTCAGCGTGCTGACTACATAGATTTCTGATCAAAAGGTATAATCTCTTGTAACACAGGTATTTGACCATCTCTACCTTAGTTTGACCTTTGGTTGCTGTGATCAATTTTCTTTTTTCTGTTCATATCCTGCTATTGCACTTAAATTCCATGTTGATCATTTATTTCCATGCAAAATTGTCCTGGAATCCATATTTTCCCCAAGCATTCTTTGTATATGAATAAATAATATGTTTTCCATATGTTTACTATGACTTTAAATGCATGAGCATATTGTTATGATTCATTTAAAAAGTTTTAAAAGTCGTAGCAGAAACTTACCATGTGCTGTTGTTGGGATCCAAATTTCACCCCCAAACCTTATTGTACAACAGTTTGGTTGGGAACTGATGGGCTTTTGGGGGTTATTGAATAGTGTTGTCTCCACCCCCACAATGGACTTATTGAGAGGTTGGGCCTACTTGGATGAGGCAAGTCACTGGGGACATGATTTTGAAAGTTGTAACTTATCTTCATCCCCTTCCAGGCTCATTTTTCTCTCTGTTTTTCTGTTGCCCCGAGACGAGCAGTTTTCCCCTTCTACTGTGAGATCCTGCCAACCATAGACTGAAATTCTGAAACCCTGAACCAAAGGAAAGCTACACTCCTTTAAGTTGCTTACTTCAAGTACTTTGTCACTGCAAAAGAAAGCTATCAAACACATCATGATTAGTTTGTCTGTTAAGTAACTGATTCCAAAGCTTTTTGTATACTTCTAAAGAGTCTGAAATCTGTATTACTACATTTATATTGTGTCACCTAGAAAATAATATATCACTTTAAACTTAATGGTGAGAAGCTTATAGTAATATCTGGAAGCTTGTAAGCCCGGGGGGGTAATGTTATTATGTTACTTATAATGATTATGTTAGTCTCAGGTAGGACTATGTTTGATTTTTTATTTTGATCTGCCTAACTTAGCTGAAAGTTTTAAACAAGTATCATGTTGCTCTGAACATGAATCTAAACTTAACCAAGCAATCTAGGTTGACATTCACCCCAAGAGCTATGAGGAAGAAATCTTTATTACCTCTACATCTACCTTCATATTTTTCTATCTCCTGCCAACTGTTCATAAAACTAATGAAACATTTCTTGAAATCCAAATAGGTCCAGAAGTCATATCGTTAAAAGGCTAAATTTTGTCAAATAGAAAGTGTACGAATTACATTTTAAATATAGATAGGTATGCAATAACATAAAACAATACTGCAACAATCATGATTTAGTTCAGTAAGTAAAAATATTTACATTTCAAAAATGAAAAGAGATCCTTGATTAATGAAAGTAGATATAAAATATTTTCAGTATCAGGATTTATTTTGAAAAAGGTAGAGTCACAAATGTTTGGGAGATTTAAGAAGATGAGGAATATGTTTTCAAGAAAGACATTGAATTTGGCAAAATTACCCCCATTATTTAGCCTAGGCATATGTTATCTCTCATAATGATTTTTTAATTACTTAATTTTAATGATGCATTTAAGGTGTACAGTTTAATGACATTCATCATTGGAAATTTGCCCCTTTACATAATCCATCTTGGTTCTTATTTTTTCTCCATTCTCCTGCCTTCCCTTCAACCCCTCCACCCCTCCCTATCTACAAAGACTTTGTTTTCATTTTTTCTTTTTCTCATATTAATTCCATCTCCCATAACTATCTTACAAGGCACGCTACATGAAATTTAATGAAAAAACAGAAGAATTATTTCGGATCAGAAATATCCTTTTACATTCATTAAAAGATGGAAACAAATGTTGAAAGCTATTTAATTAAGGTCAAAGAGGACTTGTTGCAGTAATAAAACCAGCTGTTTGGAGTTAGAGAGGGAAAAGTAATCAACACCTAAAATTTACAGTGTAGAAGTTTATGCAGGAATAAGTAGTGAGAAAGAAAATTTTTCTTTAAAGTAGCAAAAATTAACTTTGAAACACAAAAGAGAGTACAGAACTTTAACTGGGAACTTGGAAGGATCTATGAAACTTGACTCAATAGTAATCATATTTGCCAGAGGTCTCTATACAACCTTCAATGTATGTGGCAAAAACACAAAAATCATCTGCATTATAAGTGTTTCACAAAATGTGTGCTAAAAGCATGGCGCTCTGTTACAGAGAGACATGAAAATTCAAGAAATCATTAAGAAATCTACCTTCCCATACTGCATGCTGCTCTCTAGAGAGAAAGACCTAAGAAGGAAGAGCAACTCAAGTGAGTTCTATAAAGAGAATTTACTATAAGAGATGGTAATGAGATAGAAAGTCATTATAACCATTCATGGAAAGAACATTATAAAAAAGAGAACTCAAGTAGCATACTTAAATATGGACAATCGTTAGTAATAAAGAATGAATAATGGAAGAAATTTGTGACTAAGTATATAAATATGTATATATGGACGTTTACAACTGGGCATAATAAAATCAATAACTAGTCATGACAAAAAAGATAAGTGAAGATCTTTGTACAGTCAGAAGGGATAAACAGAAAAGAATCAAAGCCATAGAAAGTATCAGTAACATTAGGATCAGGAGTAGTGTTAGTATTAAACTTGTTCATCACAATTCGGTACAAAGTTAATATGTACTTTATAATGCTAAAAAGAAACATTCAAGTAAAACAAAAATAAATAATTTTATATGGTACATATAATATTCCAGAATTACGTAGACTATTCCCTTAGAATACCAATTTAAGTAGATGTAACTCTTAAAATGTTTAAAGAAATCATTGGACTTTCAGAGAAATCTTTGAAACGGGTTCCTTCTCTGCTGCAAATCTCTCAGCAGCCCCATTGTTCACATGGTGTGCTGTTGCCATGTGCACAACATCTTGCCAGATGATGTCCACTCATCAATAATTTCAAATATATCAAACTTGGACTACCTCCTAATGGTCTATCTTAACTTACACTCTAATGTTTTTGAATTTTCTCTCTAAGCTCACTTGATCACTTAATGATTGTCTACTTACTATAAGGGTCAGAAAAAGGGCTGCATTTTTCCAAAAATTCTGATACTACAAGTAGAATTTTTTAGGAATAGATTCCTGATCCTATTATAATGATGTATGTGCATTTAAAAAAAAAAAAAAAT
>NW_022900930.1:30279169-30332921 GCF_012274545.1 Fukomys damarensis
AGTCTTAAATAGATATACTTTTCCCATGGATCAAGGACTAAATATTGTAAGAAATCACTTTTCCATTAATTGTTCAGTAGATTTAAGACAATGGCAATAAAATTTTTATATTTTATATTATATTAATTTGTATTAAATTTTATGGCAATAGAATTTTTTTATGAATTATATGGAAATTAACACAACTTAGATGGACAGAGGAACACTGTAAAAGGAGAACAAAGTTAAATGAAACATTACCTGATTTCAACACAAAACCTGCAATATCTAAAACACTGTATTGAGGAAGTTCATATAGATATATATAACAATGGCTATCACAGTGTCCAGAAATAAACTCACACCTACTCAGTTCCACTTTGACAAAGGTGAACATTTCAATGCACAAAAGATAGCCTTCTTAGAAAAAAAAGCAGCTGCAAAAAATATAAATGATAAGATTAAAATATGTTTATATATATATGTTTATATATATATATATGGACCAATATATCAAGAAAACTTATCAACAAAAAGAGAAAAATTAAAAATAAAAATTGGAAAAAATATTTGAACAGAAAATTAACCAAAGATATATGATTATTGCAAGGAAAGAAAAATTTCCTATACCTGCTTAGTTCAGTTATTGGATATGTAAATTAAGGTGACAAAAGATTAACAGGAGAAGATTAAAAGCCTATGGGTGTTTATTGATATTTTAAGCCTCCAGGAACTTCACAGAAAATAGGTCAAAACCTAAAGAGATGGTTAGATCCAGAGTCTTAGCTATCATTTTAATTAAGGGAAATGAACTGCGAAGGAATAAAGTGTTAGAGACTCTTGGAGTGGATACATTAAGAGTTATATGGTAGATAAGAATTGTTTAGTAAGATTAATTATGCAGACAAGAATCATTAAGATATTTTCTTTCTGTTGTAGAAGATAACATCCCTGTAAAATGGAAAATTTTGTCATTTTTATTATGGTAAAATTTTCTGTGCTTTAACCATTTAATAGATTTATCCAAGCATCACTAGGCAGCACATTTGTTCACTGACAAATTGTCTCAAGTATTGCTGGGGCAGGTATCATTTCATGGAATTTTTTTTTTTTTTTTTTGTACGTGGGATCGAACTCAGGACCTTGCACTTGCAAGGCAGGCAGCGGCACCACTGAGCTAAATCCCTGGCCCTGGCAGGTGCCATTTCAAATAGTCAACACTCACATACATGAGATACAAGTGAATATCTGTTTATTTGGTTTATATTGACCTTTTTTTCATACATTTTAAATTTAGAACATTGTATTCTCCTTTCATGTTTGTTTCTAGTGAAATCTAATAATAAGTTCTGGTTATTTTGTTTTAGTAAATCATGTTTATTTTATTTATGAAAAATAACCTATAATTTTGTGCTACAATCTACTCTTATCACAAGTACTTTAGATATAAGTTCTCCAAAACTCAGTGATACTCTCTTACAATACAAAACCGATACATTTGTGACACTAAGACTGAATAGGAAGTGCCAAAAAATCTCCAAAAGAAAAACTGAAAAAGTGAAAAATGTTAGCATATCAGAGATGGAAAGTCCCTTAAGAAATGAAACTATAGGGACGGGGATTTAGCTCAGTGGTGCTGCCACCTGCCTTGCAAATGCAAGGTTGGAAGTTCCATCCCAGGTATAAAAAAAAGAAAGAAAGAAAGAAAGAAAGAAAGAAAGAAAGAAAGAAAGAAAGGGAACTACAGAAAAGAAATCTCCTTATTCCGTATTGTCAAATATTCATAGCACAGAAATGATAGAATTTAAAAGAATACACAAAACTAAAAGAAATTCTAATAGCACTCAATGATTATAATATGATTATAATAATTCTGTGTGGGGGTGGCTTTGATAGAGTTGATCAATATCTAACAAGCTCACCTATAGTAAAAAAACAAGGAAAAATATTATTATAAAATGTTTGTGCAACTTCTGGACCAAACTATATAGAATTTATTTATTATTTATTCAAAACAAGTGAAGTCAAAAAGTCATTTACAACTTAGATTAGATCTAATAAACCAAATAATTGACAAATATGGGATTATAAATTGCCAACCAGGACATCCAACATCGATGTCTTCACCATTACCTTTAATGGGGAGACATTTTATTGAAATTATATTATTATAGATAGAAGAGTTAGGTAGAAATACTGTAGACAGTCAGATAAGGCCAAGTCCTCAAGAGAGTCAGAACAAAGGTGAAACACATCATAGCTTCAACCAGAGACCTATCATTTGGAAACTAGTCCTTAAGATAAAGACAAGATAACCAGACCTACACACTTCCTCAAAGAACCAGCACTGGGCCTAATGAAGTCTAGACAGACAACAGCCACCCCAGTGGATGACCAGAGACCTCTGAACCCACCATTTCCTAGGAGAATCTTTGTTTTTTCCATCCACTCTTGTTATGTGACGTGTTTCCCAATTGGACCACTATTACCTAAGTGACTATACTTGTAACTTCCTCAGAAACTTTCCTATAAATAAATATCTTCTACAATTAACTGCCATCATTCCTAGAATTCATTCTTTGATTATCAGAGAACAAGAGTCCAGTGTACCACACAGCTAGCAGGTTGGGAGATGTAATATTTCATATTTCATCTCCAGTATTATTTCCTGTATTATTATCACCCACAGGAACAAAAAGGAAAGGCCACCATGACGGTGTAAAGTGGAAAAAGACAATAATGCAAAAAAGACTTTGGAAAGACACTAAATACTACCATGCAGATTGTAATGTTGCACTGTGTATTGAATGCATAGTGACAGAAAGTAGATTAGTGCATATCTGAAAATAGAACAAGAACCTCCAGGCTGGAGCTAGAGATGTCCAGTAGACAACAAGGATAAAGCTTGATATCTTCGCCCTTTTAATTTTGTTTCTTTATTATTAAAACATTGGGACAGATCCCTACTTGGCTCGTCATAGGCATGTCAATCACATGAAGAGAGACTGCATTATAAGGCTTACTAGTCCTTAACCGTCCTAGCCTACTGCTTTCCCCTTCGTGACTGAGGACACCAAGAGAAGAGACCGTAGAGAATTTTCAGGATTTGCAGGGATATCTAAATGACAGCTTTTACAATGTCCAGTACCAGATACCCTGGAACAAGGCCTCCAAATAGTCAGCCATTGTCTTTCAAAGCTCCAGTCACTGCAGACTCGAGGAAAAGCAGAATCTCACAGGTTCATCTTGGGGTTCCCTCCTAAATGGGAGCAATGACCCCATGAAAGGAACCAAGGCTTCCCCTGTGCAAAAACAACCATCTCATGGGAACCAAATTGTTCTTCAAGCTATAATAATTTCCCTGGAGTTACAAAATCAACCCTGAGACAATGACCAACCAGACTCTAGCCCACCACGGCACCATACATCCTTTGATTTGAAGTCCATTCTGACACTCTTCGTCAGACCTGTGTCCACATAAGTTCCTTCAGCTGAAGTACCTTCCCTATTTCTTTTGTTTTGTTTTGTTTTTTCATTTGTTAAGAGACTAGCCTTGTCAAAGCTAATTCCCACTACTTTGGTTTTCAGCTGTTCAATCAAAGTCTCATAATTTTACTTGCCTGTTAAAATTTTAATCTGTATATTTGTGCTCATTGCCTCAACTCCCAAAAGCAGGAATCTGCACTAGCAGCTAAGAAGGAGGAAAAAGGAGAAACATATAGAGGGAGGAATTATAATGGGATGGAAAAAAAAATTCATGGGTAAACAACAGGTTCAACTACACTGACTATAATGATGTTTTACAGGCATGCATATATATCAAAATATCAATTATATATGTATTGCATTATACATCATTTAACCTCAATTGCTAAAAGAAATAGGCAGTATCCAAGGAAACCTCTCCAGATTACCTTCTAAAGTTGGAGGAGGAAGAAAGTCATAAGGAAATAACACTATTTCTTTTTTCCTGTGGGTGGTGTAAAGGCAAATACAAATAAAAAATAAGAAGTATAATTTTCCATGTCATAAAAGAAAAAAAAGGCAAGAGAAATCTCTTCCCCTTTCCCTTTATTTCAGAATTTCTCTGTCCTTTCAAGTGTGTATAAATCTTTACAATCTTTGGAAGAAGGCTTTGTCGGTCTCACAATTCAGAATTTTTCCTCCAGGACCTTAGTGGCGACATCCTTTCAAAATGTAAACATAGGGGAAGCTATGGCCTATATCTTCCAGTTACGTTGGAAAGGTAAGAGCTCAGCTTCTATTGAAAATTTATTCCAGTTCACGATGAGAAGTTTATTATTCCTCCAGAGTAAAGTTAACACAGGGAGTTTCCATAATTACTATGATAAAATTAGGAGGAATTGCATTCTGGTTTAATGCTTATGCAATAATAAAACTGGTTTATTTTTCTACTACCTATTTACCACTTTCCAGGAGAGACTTTGTTTTTTATTGTATTTTTCTCATGATGGACATATTCACTCTTTTGAGTTTGAATTTCCAACTTTTAATTAAAATAAAAACAAATTTAGCCACTTGTGGGGCATCATCTTCTAAAGTTAAAATTATAAAGCAAAATATCTTCTTGTTTTGCCATAGATTACAACTACTGAAAAGAGTCAGGTCTCTTTAAAAGGGGTACTAATTGCCTTTGAGATGTATAAACAAATTCCCTTTACCAGTTAGTTAAGTCCTTTTGCATTCACTGATTCATGGAACACTCATCTAATTTTAATGTTTATTCTTGATGTGCAAATATTTTGTTGAAAGAAAATACAATAGAGAAGAGAGGAGAATATTTTTATTTCAGTTCACTTAATCTTTCTACCTCTGCTGTAGAATAACTCCAATTCTGTACTAAACTAGGTTATTACATTTAGTGGGTGGAAATTTTATTGAAATTATATTATCATAGACAGATTAGGTGGAAATATTACAGACTGACATTGCTTAGTCCTCAAGAGGGTCAGAACAAAGGCAAGACATATAACAAACAAGGAAGAAGGTGAAGAAAAATGGCGGGATGAAAGGAAGAAAGAAGCTGTGTGTCAGGTTATTATAGGAACAAGGTAAGAAAGAAAATGAGCAATAGTTTATACAACTTGGCATGGACTGGAACCTAAAAGAAAAAAGAAAGTTGTGGGCTATGAATTTGTTCAGCTATCCAACAAGCATTTATTTAGTGCTTATTGTTCCTTTGAATTCAAAATATGTGTGAGAACCACGCTATGCAGAACATGTAGCACAAATATAAAAGTAATTATTAACCAAAAGAAAAACTGTAGTAATCCATACAGGAATTATATAAAAGATATGGTAGTTCAAAACAAGTAGAGTAAGAAGGCAAGGTTTTTCCATTAACCAATTCCCTGACACTAGAACCTGACCATCCTCTCGTCTCCACACGATGATGTGACTCTCTAATCTTTACAACCCTGTTGACATGAGTAACACTCGATCGGAAACCAGAATGGGGTAAAATGTACTAGGAAGTAGGATCTTTTCAGTCATTCATTTATCATTAGTTCACTACTAGGAATTTGATGCCTAACTTAAGAAAAGACTGGTTTGTCTACAGTGTAGACCTTCTTTAAGTGGTTTTCATACTGTGGTGTGTGTGTATTATTGGAACCATGGTTTTATACTTGGAATTACATGTAGTCATATACCTTAAAAATTATAAAGAGTGATAATAAAACCATTTGAATAATAGTTAGAAATAGTTCAAAGAGTTAATAAGAGGTGTTATGAAGAGAACGTGTATTGAGAACATTAAACCTAGGACATATACACACATTCAATCCTTTCAGTGATAATTAGCCATCATTTCTGATAGCTGTAGAAGTCTCTGAAATGGCACAGAAGGAAATCTCCATGGTGATTAAAGGTTTTATTTTTTTAAATGTTCACATGCTCAAATGAGTCTAATTCTTCACCTTGAAGAGGGGGGTAAAAACCAACTATGTGAGTTAAAGCATCAGCTGGCACATACAGTGGTGGTTAAGGGAATCCAAACTTGAGGACATTAAAGGAAGCAATAATGCAGCATAGACTATGGGAACAAAGTAAAACACCTGAAAGGAGAAACGAATGACCTGACAGCATAGGTAGGCAAAATAGAAATAGTTGTTGAGGCAAATAAAATCCTTTCTTCTAGGTTCTTCTGCACAATCACACTTTTTCTCACTTCAGTTTGTTTCAAACATGGCTTTGCTAACAGCCCTCAGAATTGTTATTCCTTTACGACAATTGTTACATAAATTCATATAGTTTATAAACTTTTAATATAAGCTTCACAAGATCACAAAGAAAACTAATCCATCCAACATCTATGCAATGTTTGTTGGCTTCTTTGTGTTTGTTTGTTTATTTGTTTTATTTTTTTCTTTTTTAGGTAGGGTCTCACTATGTAGTTCAGACTGCTCTGGAACTCACTGTGTAGGCTGGTTTGGAACTCACAGTGATCCTCCCACCTCAGCCTCCCAAGTGCTGGGATTACCGACGTGCACTACCGCACTCAGCTGTTGGCTTTTAACTACTTTTAATTGTAGTATTTGGTACAGAGAAACTTGTTTTATCTTTCTGAGTTGTTAGATTTTTGAGACACTTCAAACTATACTCTTCTGGAAATAATGGCCCAGATTCTAAATAAAAATAACAATAGAGTAATTCATGTACTTTATAACATACCAAAACCTGAGCAATTCCAAATAAGAAAATCATGTACCATACACAACAAACCTAAAGGTTATATGTCAAAATAAGAAGCTGTGATAAAAGACTTGACAACATTTTAGTATTTAGGGGAAACATGTTTCCTTCACAATAGCACCGAATTCCTGGCACACCTGTGTCTGCTATATCAGTGTGATTTGAACATGTTCCTTTCCTCCTTAGATAGTATTTACCTTCTTTTATTTAAGTAATTATGTTAGGGTAGCAAAAATATTTTGAAAAGCTTTTGTCACTATTTTCACACTAAAATAGTTAAGGTAGTATAAAAATGTTCTTAAAAATATTTGTGACTGATCTACAAGTATTCACTACATAATATGAAAAGCATCTAATTCCAACTTCAACAGTGTAGTAATTTCAAGTCAATACAAAAACAGACTACTATTTGGACTTGGAAATTTGTTTTAAACAGTATATGCTTCAATTCTTAAGAATTCCAATATTCAAAACAATTGTTCAATCAAAATAGAAAATTAAATGACATACTTTTTTGTTTTTTTTTATACTGGGGATAACACTCGGGACGTTGCACTTACAAGGCAGGCGATGGCACCACCTAGCTAAATCCCTGGCCCCACATACATTTATTTTCTAGTAACAAAGTAAAGAGCTGGTAGTGATACAGTACCTGCTAGTGTGCTAGGAAACCTTGTGTTCAACCCTCAATGCTAAAAGAAGAAAGAGAACGGAAGGGGAGGGGAGGGGAGGGAAGTTCTACCAGATATTACAAAATTGAAAATTATCTAAGTGGCATTTATGCTATTACTACAAATTGTGAATCTAGGATTAATAAACATACAGTTAAATAGTTTAGAAAATAGAAGTCATTCTGTGGCCATTAAATTTCATCTTTTCATGAATGTCTCCACTTTGTCTTTCTACACAATAGTGCCTGAAAGTTGTTTGTATGCTAGTTACTGTAAAGTAGATGTATGTGTTCTTTAACACTTCAGGGTTATACATAATGACATAATGTCCATCCTTTCATAGAAGTATATTATCAAAGGATTTTGCCATTAGTCCCTGTTCAGATTTTCCATAAACAAGAATGCAATGGGGGTGGGGGACCAAGCAGAAATCAGTAGCAAAATTCAGCCTCTCTGAATCCAGATTTCAGACACTGGAAAATAACAACTCAACTCATGGAAGGCAAAAAGAGCAGCAGATTTCTGGGAGTTCATATGGAATTTACAGAAAAAAATTAGAAGCACAAAGTTGGAAAGAGGGTACACAGTGCAAAGAAAAGGAGGAAATAATTTGAATTATCTCCCTGGTCCTTGTGGCAAGTAGAAAGTAAAACAGGGTCCCCAGAGGCATGGGAAGAATCAAGGGATGGGAGATCCAAGGAAAAACAGCAGTGGAGTCTGCAGCCTTTGTGAAATAGAAAAAACAACACACAGGGAATTTCTCTGAGGGGAATCCTTCACAGCAGGCAAAAGTGAGAAAGGGATTCAAATGCAGGTACCGGCCATATCTACAGAATGGCTTGATCTGGAGCCTTTTCAGGAATGGGTTGATTATTCAAATGGAGGACACAGAACAACTGAGAAAAAAAAAACTTCACTTCAGGTCTAATTGTATGAGAGAAAGCCAAGGGAGACAGCTGCAGACAGAAGTGGGCTAGAAAGGGATTGCTTAATTGCTTAAGAAGTTTAAATATAGCTCTAGAAGAACATAGGCTCAACCCACTGTGGTGAGAAGCCAGGCCCAGCTAGAGTTGCCCTCAGAAACAGCTGGGTTTGAAAGTGCCTGCCACCATCAAGTACACAAACCCTTTGCTTGCTACTTACATCCGGAACAGATCTGTCTGATTACCTTTTGTGGTGGTTACTTAATTAATAGTCAAATGGATTGGGAATGTCTAGCTAAATTGAGTTAGCATGGCTTTGGGCCTGGAAGACTTACTTACGGTGATCTGTTGTCACAATGGTATAAGAAGACAGCAGGACTGGAGAATTTCATGCTGATTTGCCAGGGAAGAACTTCCTTGTTGCTGATTTTTGTTTCATCTGCTTTTCTTCGGAGAAGCTTTGGCTGTTCTCTGTGGCTGAGCTTCAGTCTTTGCCTTACCGAGGATGGATGGTGTTCTCTTGGGAGAAACTCTGATTTTTGCCTTCATCTTGAGTGTCAGCCCCTGGCTTTCAACTCAGATTCTTCGGCTTCCGGCACTGTCCTTTCAGCCGACCAGCACGTACTATCTTGCCTCGGGTACTGGCTCTTGAGTTTTCAGGCACAGACCCTTCAGTCTTCCAATGGGAATTCTTCCACCTCCTCAGACTTCTATGGGATTCAGCACAGGAAAATGTTGTGAGATTCAGCACCTCAGCTGGATTCTTTAGATCTGTAGGGTTCAGAGAGATATTCTGCACTCTTCTACAACTGACTCTGTGGGCAAATACTATAAGCTACTCTTGTAAACTTCTGTGTCCTACATTAAATATGTTCTATTCCAAACACTGATAAATACGCTTTCCCTATCCACCAACATGAGCAAACACATCTTGGTGTGGACAGTACCACAGTCTAGGGTAAGCAAAGGTGCTTTGGAATAGGGGCACACCTCACAAGTCCAGAAGCCATAAGACTAAGCAGAGAAAACTGAAACTTGCTGGATTCCAACACTGTGGATCCTAAAGGGAACTAACTACTCATTCAAAATTACAGACAAAAATATATTCTCTGATTTTAGGTTCATCTTTTCTCTTTTTAAATTATTCTCAAAGTTTTATTCTTTTTTTCTACACATTTTCTTCTCTATTTCTCATTTTTTCTGTTAACTTTATTTAATTCTGTAAATATCCTTCTAATTCAAGATGCAATCCTTTTTCTCCTTTTTTTCTGCTTCTTCTCTCCTGTTGTTTAACTTTTCAAATTTCTCTTTTTGCTTTCTCACATTCCCAACTCTTTATGTCTTTAGTAGTATAGCTAATTAACTCAACATTACTACAGTTGAATTCTTTTCTAATATTAGTGGAGGTATAGTTATTATGTTTAGTAAATATTTACTTTATGTGAATATTTTGTTTATGATAGTTTATATTGTAATTATAGATTTATATTCTTAGGTAAAGGGTGGTACTTAATATTTCTTATAGTATGTCAATATCCAATTGGTCCTAGATGATATTACTGTCCCTGATTTACTTGATATTGCCTGGGTTACATAGTTATTATTATTAACAGGTTTTCTCTATTCAATAATACCTTTATTATATTTTTGACCTCAACAATACCGTGGTCCATTCCGAGAAAAATGGGTGCTGGACCAAATACTCCTCATCCCAGTCTCCCACTAATAAAGGAGAACCAATATTGAAACAGAGGCAAAGGGACAATCAATAACCAAGTCCTCAGTGCATCTCTGAAAGGCAGACTATTTAAAGATTTCCCCCTGCTACTACCGAAAAGTCTTTCCAACGTAAATAACTACAGACCTAAGCACAAAACAAACAACAGCAACAAAGAAACAAAGACAATGCAACAAAATGCCTCCCAAGCTACCAACTCCCACATACCCTATCCAAAGAGGATTAAGGGAGTGGAAAGAAAATTTATACAACTGAATTATTCTAAAAGATAACAAAGGATGTTAAAAAAAAAACAGATCAATGTAAAATATAACTAATCAGATAATAAAGGTAACAAAACAGTCAAGGAACTTACAAATGACACTAATGCAAAGCTAGTGGATGCAAAATAAGATACAAAACTTGAGTCACCAGTTTAAGTAAAGAAGTCAAATCCATGAAAAGGTTCTAAAACGAGCTCCAGGAAATTAAAAATTATATTTAAAATATGGGCAGCAGAAGTGAGCAATGTGAGTACAGAGTGTCAAAAATTAGAAGATAGGGATGTTTTCAAAGACCTCTTACTCAGAGATCCCCCCAAAAGCAATAAAATAAGATAAAAAATAGATCCAGCAGTTGCTAAATGATACAAAGAAGACAAATCTGAGATTAGTAGGAATAAGTGAAAAATCAGAAGACAACACAAAGTGCATAGAAAACATGTTCACAGAAATAATAGTAGAAAACTTTCCAAATATTGGGAAAAATTAAACATGTAGATATATGAAGGACATAGGACCCCAAATAGCCACAATCAGAAGAGAACTTTTGAACTCCAGGTCATATCATTGTCAAAATAACAGAAGTCCAACACAGGGACAGAACCTTAAAATCTCTTCAAGAACAATGAATCACATATAAATGTAAACCCATTAGAATTACAGAAGACTTCACAACACAAATTTAAAGACCACTAATGCTTAGAGTGAAGTTCTTCAAGGCCTAAAAGATAACATTTTCCAACTCAGAGTATATATTCTGCAAAAGTTTTTTTTTTTTACAAAATTGATGGAAAAATAAGATATTCCCATGACAAAAGAGCACCTCAAGGAATTAATGACCCCAAGACTAGCAGTATAAAAAACTCTCAAGGATATTTTAGTATGCAACAAGGAAGCCAGCAATGTTCCCCAAAAATCTAATAAAATAATATACCAGGAAGAGTGAAAAATTAAACTAAAGGGGCAAAAGGGTTGGGGTATCAAACAAAAAGAAAGTAAATAATGTAATAACATGAATAAGTCAATACCTTTCTGTAATAACTTTAATAGTAAATGGTCTCAATTCCCCAATCAGAAGACACAGAATGGCAGGACGGATCAAGAAACAAAAGTCACAATATGCACTGTATGAAAAAATTTTTAATTCAAAATAAAAATCAGAGTGCAAAACAATATACTAGGCAATGGGAACATGGGAAAAATACAGATCTTAATTTTAGACAAAGTATATTTCAAGCCAAAATTAATCAGAACAGGCAAAGAAGGTCAGCCTATACTGGGTAATGAAACAATTCAACAAGCAGAGATAACAATTATATATACATGTACCAAATGCCCATGCTCCCAACTTCATTAAACAAACACTACTGGATATAAAAATGGAGATAAACACCAACACAATTATAATGGAGCACTACAATACCCATTGTCACAAAATAGATAAACTGGACCAAAAAAGAAACAAATATCAAATTTAAACCAAACCTTTGAAAAAAAATGGACTTAAGAATATACAGAGAGTTCTACCCAACATTAACAAAATATGTATTCTTCTCAGCAGCAAATGAGACTTTCTTAAAAATAAACTACATGCTAGCCCATACAGAATACTTAAGTAAATGCAAGAATGCAAATTATGTCATGAATATTATCAGATCACAGTGCAATGAAACTAGAAATCAAGGGAACAATATAGAACTATGGAGACACATGAAAATTAAATAATACCATTTTGAATAATTAATGGGTCACAGAAGAAATCAAGGAAGAAATTAAACAGTTCTTAAAATCAAACAGTAATGCTAATACAACATACCAGAACCTATGAAGCACAATGAAAGCAGTCCTACAGGAAAGTTTATGGCTGTAAAAGTCTACATCAGAGAAATACAAGCTCGTATAAATAACCTAATGGCTCATGTCAAATCCTAGAAAAACAAGAGCAATCCAAATCTAAAGCTAGTACAAGGAGGGGAATTATAAAGATCAGAGCAGAAATTAATGAAATTCAGACTACAAAATAATATGAAGAATCAATGAATTAAAAAGCTGAATCTTTGAAAGAATAAACAAAATAGACAAACCTCTAGCCACTCTTACCAAAAAAGAGATTTGAATCAATGCAATTGGAAATGCAAAAGGCAAAATCACAAGGGATTCTGCTGAAATCCAGATGATTATTAGTAATTATTCAGAAAATCTGTACTCCAATAAATGGAAAATTTGGAAGTGGACATATTCCTAAATACTTGTGAACTACCAAAGCTGAACCAAGACATACAAACCCTGAATGAGACTATAGAAGAAATAAATGAATAAATAAATAAATACTACCAAGTAAGGAAAGACCCGGTCCCAGCCACTTTACTCCTACTTTCTACAAGCAGATTAAGGAAGATACAACAACAATATTGCTCACTCTTTAAAGAAATTGGAAGGAAGTAGTAAAGTCATTCCCAGAAGATAGCACTAGCCTGATTTAAAACCAATAAAAAACCCAAATGAAAAAGGTAACTACAGGCTAAATGCTTTAAAAAGCATTGAAACAAAAATCCTCAGCAAGATACAGACAGACAATATACAACAAATCATTAAAAAGATCATACATCATGATCAAGTAGGATTCATCCCAGGGAGGAAGATATGGTTCAACATAGAAAATCAACAAATGTAATACATCACAAAAACAAAAGCAAGGACCAAAGTCAGATGCTCATCACAATTGACACAGTAAAAATCCTATGAAAAAAATCCAATATACAGGGCAGGGGATTTGGCTCAGTGGTTCCTCCTACTTCCTCTCAAGCACAAGGGTCCAGGTTAGATCCCCTGTACAAAAAAAAAAAAAAAAAAAAAAAAAAAAAAAAAAAAAAAAAAAAAACAAGCAAACAAAAAAACCCAAGATGAATTCATGATAAAACCTTAAAGAAAATACAGAAAGACATTATATCAACCTAATAAAAGCTGTTTATGACAAGCCAACAGCCAATATATTAAATGAGGAGGTGAAAGCTTTCTCTCCGAAGTCAGCAACAAGATAAGGACGTGCACTATCACCACACTTGCTCAATACAGTGCTTAATACATGAGGCAGGGATTTCAGTCAAGAGAAAGAAACGAAGGGAGTATGTGCAGTGATGAAAGAAGTTACATTATTATTGTTTGCAGATGGCATGATCCTCTACAAAAAACCGCAAAAATTCCCCCAAGATTCCCAGAATTAATAGCTAAATTCAGTAGCATAGTAGGATACAAATTCAACACATAACAGAAAAATACCACTCCTGTAAATCAATGATAAACACACCAAGAATGAATTTGTGGAAAAGGATACTTTGCAAAACAACAACAAGAAACATTGAGTATGTAGGTGTTAATCTAACCAAGGATGTGAAAGATTTCTACAGTGAAAAGACAAGTACTTTGAAACAGAAGAACAAAAGAATATTCGAAAAGGGAAAGATATCCCCTGTTCCCAGACAGGCAGATCACACTTGCAAAACTGATATACAGATTTAGCGCAATCCCAATCAAAACACCAACAGTATTCCTCACAGAACTGGAAGAAACAGAAACAGAGACCTAGAATGCCTAAAGCAAACCTGGGCAACAAGAGCAAGACAGAAGAAATCACAATTCCAGATTTCAAGTTATACTACAAAACTGCAGTTCTAGAACAGCATGGAATTGGAAAAATAAATTAATAAACAAACAAACATTCACACAGACAGACAGGTGTATCACTGGAACAGAATCATGAATGCAGAAAGAATTACAAGCACGTTCAGCTACCTGAGCTTTGGTAAAGGAGACAACAGCTTACACTGGAGGAAAGATATCCTCTAATGGTGCTGGAAAAAGTGGCAATCCACATACAGAAAGTTGAGTGTAGACCTATATTTTGTACCATGTGCTAAATGAAAATGGACCAAAGATCTAAATTTTAAAACAAAAGCACCTAATCTGCTAGGAAATAAAATAGGTAGAACTCTTGAAAACAGGCATAAGCAAGGACTTTTCTGAACAGAATCCCAAATGCACGAGAGATAACACCAAGAAGCAACAAATAGAATCATAACAAAGCTTTTGCACAGCAAAGGACAAGCCAACAGAAAGAAGAAACATCCTATAGAATGGTGAAAAAATTACTGCCATCCATTCCATACACAGTGGACTAACATCTAGAATATATAAAGAACTCAAAAAAGTGCATCTCCCACCAAAATAAAACATCCAAAGTGGTGGCCATTAACTTCCATACATTTATTATTACATCAAGCTACTGCTTGGGTGACCTAGGTCATTCACATTGCTGCACACACATTTTCAATTTCTTCTCTGATGGCTAGCAGTGTAGGGATGTTCTGTAATATACAATATACTCTAAGTTCCCCTATTTGAAGAGAACACCATCTGTTGAAAAAACATCATATTATTTGTCTTTTCCTGGAGTGTGTATACAATTTTATGGTGGATTCTATATATTCATTATGATCGTGTTGAATATTAACATTTGTTGTACATGTTACTTTTACTGTTACTTTCAGAATTCCTGTTTCTTTCTCTCTATAGTATTTTACATGCTCATTCTGGTTATATCTGAGAGACAATTGTGTTTGCAAACTTCAACTATGTTAGGGTTTACTCATAGCTCTATGTTTATTTAAAAACTCAAATCACAAGGTGATGACAATACAAAACTGGATGAAAATATTCTTATATTATGCTATATTTTAAAGAATTTTCCACTTCCAACTACAAGGTAAGAAAGCTCTATAAGGAAGAATGTGAGATTAAAACAAGAAATAAAACTCTAAGACTGAATATATAAAACAATAATAAGCCTCTTTTTTGGTAATTTCTATTCAAATACAGCTATTTTTGTAGCACTATGTTGGTAATCTTTATTATTGAGTATCAAAATAAATTGATTTTGAATATGCAGACATGTGATATTCCTAAATTTATAATATATACAAATAGAAATTTGGAATTGTTATCCTAGTTTTCTTTTCTTATTACCAATGTGTTTAATATATTTGGAACAATTATAAAAATTTTGCTCAAGTTATCATCATGTAGAAATTAAAGGTGCATTTAGAGCTGTCCCTGGACAGGAAGGCTAAAGTGGAATAAATGAGGAAATCCTCTTCTTTAAGAATATTTATGTAACTCCAAACAAACAAAGTAGACCTCTCTTCTTTCTCTTTCATTAAACAAACAGTCTGCCTGGCAAAGACACATATCTTAGAGATTGCAGATATTGTACCTTCTTTCTCTGGAGCTCTGAAAGCAACAGGAAGTGAAAACAAATGAGAAGTAAGCAGTAATTTCTGGCAGGAAAGTTGTGCATCCGGATTTCAAACTGCATGAAGGACAAAGATTGAAAGAAGATAATCGCAGGGAGCCATTTTAGCTTAGAACAATGCATTATCTTATGTTTTGACTAATCTATGCAGAACGAATCCAACATTCCAAATAACAACGTAACTTAAGGAAGGTTATTTTCCAACCATCAAAGTGAAGTATTCCTGAAAGTGGATGCAATTTAAATATTGCATAATTTATTTGAAATAAGAAACTCCAAATACACATAAATTGAAGAGAAAAATAAAAGTTACATACTAGAAAATGGGGTGACAGATCTTTTGGAAGAGAAAAAGGGACCAAGAGAGGCAAGGCTAGGGAGGTGAAGGAAAGGGTATGCAAAAAAACAATAAAGATGCCTTACGTATAAGTGTCAACTCTCCCTGATGAATGTAATTATTATGTACTACAAATTTTTGTACTAATAAAAATAAAAAAATATAAATTTCTTTAGTCAGATATGGTGTAACATGTAATCCCATCACTGGGGAGGCTGAAGCAAAAGGATCATTGGGAGTTTTACGCCAGCCTGGGCCACATAATGAGTTCAAGCTCAGTCTAAACTATATAGTGAATACCCCCCATCTCAAAATAGCCAAATACATATTTTTTAATTAACTTTTCTTAATTCTCATCACATCAAAAACAGGTACATTGACTAATTAAAAGGATTCTTTTAGTCTTTCCTTCATGCACATATCATAAACAATATAGTGTTTGTAAGTTTATTATCTCTATCACTATATAGGAGGGCACATACAGGTATCACTCCAATGTTTGTTAATTTACTCTTTTTTCTTTCTTTTTTTAAGTACTGGGGAGTAAACTCAGGGACTCTGACTGAGATACATCCCTAGCTTTTTCTTTTCTTTCTTTTTTTTTTTTTAAATATGGTCCCAAAGTCACTTTTTCCCAGGCTGGGCTTGAATTTGGAATCCTTCTGCCTCCCATAATTCTAGGATTATAGGCAAGCATCTCCATGCCAACATGGTTATTTTATATTAAATCTATCCAAAATCACCAGTCGTAACACTACAGCATAGATTTACCTGTGTGGAAATGGATGATTTCACATACTGCCAGGATGTGAAGAGCCCTTGCAAAGCACATGTTATGATCACTGCTATATCAGTATCAGGAGGTGGAGTCATTATCTGGTGATGAGGTCAAGAGGGCTGGACCCTCATGAATGGAGTAATGCCTTTATCAGGGGATGTGGTTCCTTTACACAGGAATGAGTTTCTGGGAAATAGGATGAGCTGGCCTGATTTTCTCTATCTCGCATATGCATATTTGCTTTTCCACTATGTTACAACACAACATGATGGCCCTCATCAGATGCCAGCAGCATGCCTTTGAACTTTACAGACCTCAGAAATGTGAGCCAAAGGAACATTATTCTTTATAAATTACCCAGTCTCAGATATTCTGTTACACCAACACCAAACAGACTAAAGACAAATATAAAAGAAAAAAAGAATTTCTATCAACTAATTAGGATGCATAAATTTTGAGTGAAAAATTTGAGATCTGGAAGTATCCATACGTTTATATTGTAGCAACTGAGGGATTTCACAGAGGTAGGAATCATACCCAAAACCTGAGGGAAAAGAAAAAATTTTAAAGTCCAGTACATAGAAAGAAATAGCAATGCATCTGGAAAATGCTCAACATTTCCTTTAACTGTGAATACCCAAGACATACAATCCAGAGGCACTACTCATCATTACATATATAGTATATTAGAATTTTGTTTTTTGATATGAGAAATTAATTCAAAATATATCCAGGGAAAATGACAAGGAGTGTAGAGACTTACCGCCTATTAATAAGCAAACTAAATGTATGCACTGAAAATAAGAATATTTGAACAAAACATCACTCTTGGAAGCAAATACTTGCTTTCAAGTATTTGAATGAAAAACATGAGGAAAAGGGATTAGAGTTTTTCTGTATCATTCCAGGGGATAGAATTAGAACAATAGGTCTTTTTATATTAGGAAATACTTTGCTGTTCAACATAACAAACAATATTATTACAATTTCAGGCTAGTCCACAAAAGACCAGCTGCCTGGCATAAATAGTGAGATTGACATTCCTGAAAATATCACCTGGACAACAATTATGGAAAGGCTTTCCAAGGGGCCTAAACATGGGATGAAGAAAATTAGCAAAGTAACTGCAAGAAAATGATGATGATTTATTACAGTAAGATTCCTTTACAGTAGTAACACTGAGGAAGAACTCCGGATCTATATTTTGCTCAATTTAATCATAGAGTGGGGTAAGATGGAACTTCACTGAAACTGTAGTTAGCAGATCAGCCTGGAAGTATGTCCCTATATGAAGTCCTCTTGTAACATACATGATGCTTCTGAGACACCAGCAAAGCGTGTTATTCTTTTCTCTGCAGTCCTGTTTAGCCTGTAACTCCACCCATGAAACCATTTTCTGATCATGCAGAAGCCTGTTTGGGCTTTTGCTAAGCAAGAAACAAGGATACCTTAATGAAGCAGCAGACTTACGAGGTTCAGTACATATTTCCTTAACCAAAAAGAGGGTCTAATGTAGAACTTTAACATCTCCGTACATATTTTTATGCTTCAGAAGAAAGGGTGCAAGGGAACAGCGATGCTCAACAACTAGGCCGTATACACCGAGAGGTCCGACTGGAGGTTTTATTCAAGGCGTGGGAGCAGAGAGAGAGAGAGAAGAGAGAAAGAGCAGAGACAGAGAGGAGGAAGAAAAAGAAGAAGAGAACAAAGACAGGAAGGTCTTTTTATCAGTTTTGGGCTGGGCTATTGTTTATTTATGAGGAGTGGGCTACTTTTAACCTATCACAGGCCAGGTTGCTTTTTACGGGTTCAATCCTGCAAAAGCAGATTTTAACTTCTCTGAACCGCTATGGCCTCGGGGAAAGGGAAGATAAGAACATGAGGTCATTTTAAGAGGCAAGAAGCACCAGGAAAATGCAGCCTGTGATGGCGGCGTCCCAAAATACTTTAACATGATCAATTCCCTAACAAAGGCTATTTTAGATTTCAAGGTTTTGAAGAAACTTAGTTACTATAGTCTTCTCAAAGTTCTTCAGTCAAGTTTTGGTGATGTACTGGAAGTTTTTTAATTATTATGTCTGCTTTTGCTTTTCTTGTGTTTTCCTTTTATTATTCTGCCACCTGGCCAGTAGTTAAAAGATTATGGTTATACTTGATCTTCACCTTGATCAAGCCCCTATCGCTTATAGATGTAGACAACTAATAAATATAAATAACTTATAAATGTAGATTGCTAAGAAGGTGGGTTTCAACAACTGCATTTCTTTTAAAAGGAGTTTCTTTAGGTAAGAGAAACAGTAGCAGATGCCCTTTCCTGCACCTATAGGAGACTATAATTCAGAGGCAGCTGATACCAAGAAAAGATTCCAAGAAAGGCCAATTCTAAGACTATTTCTCTAACTTGGCACATCAAAGTGGCACACAATAGATTACCATTTGCTAATTCTCAACACTACTTTCTTAGAGGGAAGACAGGCAAATGAACAGTTCATAAAAGACAGATTTTCACACCTTCCTTAAACTTATTCTAGTTAGCTCATGTATGGGGCAGAGTCCTAGGTGAATCCTTGATTGGGCAGAACACATTTTTTGTCACATAGAGAAACATGAATGTGTTAAATCCAATTTATTTTTTTAGACTATTTCTACTGATGAATTATAAATTTTAATTTTATGAATTATATTAAACACGACATACTTAATAGGAAAAAAAATCATAAAAATAAAGCATTGCCTTTTTATTGTTTTTAATATTTGTTGATTGTTTATTAAAACCATCAAAAATTTCAATATCGACTATATTTTGACGTACAAAATCTAAAAAAACAACAGAAACATATTCCTATATGAGCTACAATGAAAATACCAATAGCATTGCACAAACAAAATTTTTAATTTATTACACCTAATGCAATCTTCATATATGACAATGGCAGGTTCCATATACACATATCACACTAACAACATTTGCATTTTGCTTTCCTGGACTTTTTGTAGGACTACTTGACATTCGTTGGTCTTGTTGTTTTGTCAGAAGGTTCTCATTAAATACAGTTTGTAGTTAACAGAAACATGAAATATCAACAAAATAAATTATTAAATAATTAATATGTATTTCATGTTTATGATAAACATCAATATTTTTCATGTCAGCTGTCTAAATAACATTAGAAATAAAAACATGTGAACTACAATGAAAATACCAATAGAACTATACAACCAAAATAATCTTTGCTTCAATTGTCATAACCAAGGAAGTCTTCACACATGACAACTGCATGTTTCATGCACATATCTCACTTACAATGATAGCTCATATGCTTAGCCTTCCTTACTTATGTGGCAGGTCATTCTTGTTATCTCTCTTTTCCTGTTTTGTCAGAAGCTTCCTACTATATTCTACAATGTTATTTTAGCAGGAAAATGAGATATCAATAAAATAAAATATCTAATGTGTAATGAATTCTTAGAATAGACATCAACATTTTCACATCAGCTGTGTATGTGCTTATAAAACCTAAAAAGATAACATCAGAAATAACCTATGTATGTGAACTACAATGAAAATACCAATACAACTCTACAACAAAAATAATCTTTGCTGCAACCGTGTCACATCCAAGGCAGTCTTTACACATGAAAATTGCATGTTCCATATACAAGTATCACTTACACTGATAGTACATGTTTTGTTTTCCTGTCCTTTCTTGTATGACACAGTTGACATCTTTTTGGTTTTCCCTTTGTCATAGTAGGTCTTGGTGATGCTACATCTGTCTATTCAACTGTACACATACCAGTGTGCTCCACAGTTGTTTTGCATAGTTCTCCAGCCAGAAATTTTTATCTTTCCCCTGTTGTAAATGATCTTTTATGAGTTCAAGTTCCACTCCTCTAAGAAAATTCCTACATGGTATTTTATCTGGTTATTTTCTTTGTAAACAGTCAAATCATTTATTCTACACATGTTTAGGATCAAATAAGACCAGGCTTTGTGTTTTGAGTGACATCATAGTTTCTTCATAACTCATCAACAACATCTACTCCACCTTTGGTTTTGTTGCAGAAAGTTTCTATCTCAGTCTTTGGTTTTGTCAAGGTTTCCCTATCATAGTATTTCCATCATGGTGCAATGTTGACATAAGCAGTACCAGTTGGTTTTTCTTTGTCTTATGTGAGGTCAGGGTAAATCTTTCTGAAATCCAAAGATTGTATTATACAATTCTCTGTGTTAAAATTGCACATTTCATTTGAAATTTCAGCTTTTTGTTGTGTACAGTTTCTGCACTGGTCAACTTGTGCTCTGTTAGCAAATGTACCATCGATTGAAAATTGGTAAACCAATTACTGAATGTCACATTCAGGTTAGTTTGGGAGATGGGAGTAACAAATCTGTTCACATCGTTCAGTTTATTACTATATCACTAAGACTTGATGGCTGACTTTCAGGATAAATTTCTAAATTGAAAGCATTATACATCTTTGTATCTGCAAGGGCATACATTTTTATGCCATATTTTGACTCACCATTGTTCCATAACTGTTTTACTTTCCTGAGATTACCATTAATAAACCCTTCTCAGTACAGCAAACATGAATGTTTTGAGTTCAGCTAGTCAGGTGCCATAATAAATACATTTTTTAATAAGGCTATTGGTGCATACAGAACATTTTATTTGTATTTCAGCTTTTGTGTATTTCACAGCATCTTGTAGTGCTTTGTCTGTTATAATTTCCGACATCGAATGGCAGTGCTGGCATTCTGTCCAATATGTTTCAACCCCACCTCACTATATTTTCAGGCCTAATTCTAACATTGGATTATTCCATTTGTTCGTGTGACCATTTTGCAACATTTTGGCTAATCAAATATGTACTCACATTGCTGTGTTCTTTGTCATCTGACTCAAGGAGGTCAACATTCCCTGTGTCTTCATCAGTCAGTTCTTTCTCCACTTCACTTTCACAGCAACTTGGGACCGCACGGACAATGTCAAAATCATCATCATTGCCTTTCACCCACACCTCTCTGCTATTATGAAAACATGTAGTGTTCTACCATAATGGATCATCTTCATCTGTTCATGCATAATCTGATGATTCACTTCCAACCAAAATCTTGCAAATCTGGTTTTTCATGTGTCATTGTACTGACCTGGGCTACTTCTATCAGAAAGATCAAAAGAAAACTTTAAAAAAAAAATCTTAGAGTGGTATGAATGTGTGGTATCCTCTGTGATGTTCAGGTAGATATACACAAAATTGATGAGTATCATGAAGTTGAAAATCCCACTTGACACTTTTTCAAACATGCACACACCTTGCCTTTTGCCTTATCAAGTGCTTAAACTCAAAAATCACTTCCTGTTAACCCTAGACGAAGGTACTGAGAAGCACAGCCAAACTAGTACTGTGTTAAACTAAAAATCAATAGTAAAAAACTTGGGGATGTGTTTTTAGAACCCAGTATTAGAAAGAGAGACAAATGTCTCCCTAGCAGCCTTAGGCAGAAGTAGAATGTGCTAGCATTGTCCCTACTGTGATACAGATTGGTGTCACCGCGTATTAAAGGCTTAATCCCAAGGAGGTGGGGGCCTAGTAGGAGGGACTTAGGTCATAGAGGGCGTAGCTCTGAAGAGGACAGTGAGATCCCAGTCTCTCCCTCTTTCTCTTTGCATCCTTGCTCATGAGGAGCAGTTTATTCTACTACACATTCCCACCATGTGTGCTGCCTCAGCAGAGGCTGAAAAATGATCCCACTTGATCATGAACTAAAACTGTGATTCAAAACAAAATTTTTCTCTTTGTAAGTTAATTGTCTTAGATATTAAAATGAAGCTAATTTAATAATCTAACCAATGAACTTTAATCAAGGAAATCTACAAATAGTTTTATCTTTCTTAATGCCCATATACAGAGACCATATGATTGAAGAACCTTTGATATAACATACTTAAGATCTAGGTGCATAAATGTATCAATATTCCCTCTTCCCTTAAGAAGGAAAAACTTCAGATGGTTGATAATCAGAACACTTGAATTCTGCCCTACACACATCTAACTCCACAGAACTTTTAATTTGTGACCCTCTGTATAGGTTTCTGACCAATTAATGATGAGTTTATACCTTTATAGACCCTCCAAAACAAGCAGGATTTAACTTACTATCTATGCACATGAGAGCACAACATTGCTAACTTTAGGGAAAAATACCTATGAGATATCTGCAGAAATTATTTTTGAAATGTAAGTATTTTTAATATCAACAGCTAAAGATCTCTTGACTTCATGTTGATTCCGTATATCTATATGCTGTGTACTATTTCCAAAGTGCTACCATTAATCAGCCTTAGACTGCAGGATATTTTTAAAGGAATGAACATAAGAAAATAGCCAATTTTCCTCTTTGAAATTGAGATACATAACATTGTGTAAAACCTACAGTATCTGTAATGGTCTCCCAGATTAACTAAATTCTATATCTGATATAAGGCAAGATAAAAAGTACAATAATAAAATCTTGAAATTTACAAAATAGAACTAAATGTCCAGAAAACTAAATATTGAGATGCAAAAATACAGTACCTTTTTATTTTGTCCTTTTAAACAAGAACAATGTTTATTGATTTCATAAGATGTCAATATGGGTGCAACCTACTTGCTACTACCACAAAATTTAAAATATGTGTTGACCTACAGAAAATAAAATATTTATTTACAAAGTATTTGAAAAACAAAGACTTAGAAAGAAAGAAGAAAAAAGATATCCCCACCTAATGCATAACCTTTATTCCCAATTTAATGATTTACATTTTAGACCATAAACAGGGTGGAAAGCCAGTTTTGTATAGTAATTTTTTCTCTTTTATAGTTTTAGGGTTTTTTTTACTTCTAAATTGTTTATAACGTTAAGTTCTATTACTTATACTAGCGTGCAAGTACTAGTCAGCTATACATCACTATGACAAAATAATTAGAAATTTAAGAAAAACTTAAAAGAGTGAACGTGGTTTTGGCTTGTGGTTTCAGAGGTCTCGCGAGAGGACCCTTTGTTTCCATTGTCTCTGGGTCCGTGAGAAGCACCATTGCAGAGAGGTCGTGAGAGAGCAGAGCTGCCTGCCTCCTGAGGTCAGGAAGCACAGAGACAGAGCCAAAGTGCCGGTGCCAGAAATAATAGAGATGGGAACAAGTTAAAGTCCCTAAGGGCATCTCCCCTGACCTACGCCCTCAACAAGACTGTGCCCCCGCTTTGTTCACATCAGTTCCCAACAGTGTCATCAGATTAATCCACTGAGGGGGCTGGAGACCTCATGATCCGGTCACCTTCCGAAAATCCCACTTCTGAATGTGTAACCTTTTGGGAGACTTTTTTTTTTTTTTGAGACAGGGTCTCACTATGTAGTTGAGACTGACCTGGAACTCACTATGTAGCCCAGGCTGGTCTCAAACTCACAGCGATCCTCCTGCCTCAGCCTCCCATGTGCTGGAATTACAGGCGTGCGCCACCACACCGAGCTGGCGGACATTTTAAATTGCAATTTATGATAAAACTCAATCAAGGAATAAGTAACAGGGAAGCTGGAGGATCACCAGATATGATACATGAAAATGACTCATGAACTAAGTTATTTCAGTTCAACAGACAAACGCCTAACAGAATGGAGGCCAAATATTTGTTGAATTAAAATATTCTACTAGGAAACACACACATCCTTCTTTCACTACTACAGTATTGTATCTACATCTTGCTGCTGTTACAATGCAGGGTTTCCATCCGATGAGAGAACCACAGAGAAGCCAAGCTTTTGATTTAGAATACCTCCTATGGATACCTGAGTGTTACTTGGTAAAAAGCCCAAAATTGTCTTTAGAGCCATTTAAATCCTCACTGGACCTTCACAATTTGCATAGACATCTGCATAAATATATACTGTATCTTTAAATAATGCCCATAAGTATCAAAATATTCTTATTATAACAGAAATCCTAGGAAAATGCTCAGTTTTCTACATCAAAAGAAGCTCTTTCCTGATGAAACCGAGCAATGAGGATATTGACATTACCTTAATAAAATTAGTGTCGATCTAATACATCCTCAAACCTGAGACAAAGAACACGGGTCCACTGGTCATGGCCTAAGTGATTTCTTACAAGAATAAGCAATACAGAAAATATGCAAGACATTTGACAGGAGCTCCTCAAAACCACAGGGCATGGAGAACAAGAGAAGAACATGAGGCTGTAACTGGCAATCTAATGCGGCAACTAACTGTGACATAGTATCTTTGCGGGGAAGTTGAAACACAGAAAATTAGACTAAAACTCAGGAAATGGTGAATAAGGCACAGTATTAATAATGAATGGTCAAATTTTATGTTAAGTATAACAATGTGCCCTATGAATATAAGATGTAAATAACAAAGGAACCTCGGTGTACAATATAGGAAACTCTCTACTATCAAAATATTCCTGTAATTCTAAAACTTTTTAAAACTATAAAACATAGGCGTGCATGGGAGCACGCACCTTGTAATACCAGCATTCAAGAAGCAAAGTCAAGAAGACTACAAGTTCAAGGCAAGCCACGGCTACGTGGTTGTATACGAGTTCAAGGCCAGGTTGGACTACATATGGAGATACTTTCTCAAAAAAGCAGCAAGATTTGTGCTATTATCTGTTTGTTTCTTTTTTTTTTAAGAATCTTTTTGATTTATGTTTTTTACTCTGAGTAACTACTTTGAAGATAACAGTACAGTGACAACTATTGTTTTTATCTTGATTAGGAAATTTTGTTTCATTTGTTCATAAAATAAAACATACATATATGTATTTGTGTATGTAAAAAATAAAATTTACTTTAAAAATTGTTCAATCATTTAATACATTTGCAGATATAAAACTTAGCAAACTATCCATCTAAAATCTTATTTAAAGTTCTTATCTCATATACATGCACATGTGCATAAGCACACATACATGAATGCACATATACCCACTCTGTGTGGGGTTAAAGAATACCTATTTGTTTCACAGAGTAGAGTTGTCTGTAATCTCTCTTCAATATAAAGTTCTTTGAAAATAGAATGACTGCTTTGTATTTGCAGAAACAAAAGCTCACTCACCCTATCTGTGCATTATGAAGCTATTCTTTCCCAACTAGGGATACAAAGAAATGCCCAGGTCTGGGAAGAAATTTAATGAGAACTGTTTCTGTAGCCATTCCAATGGAAATTAAGGTCATCACAAGCCTTCTTTGATGCACAATTTAGAAATATTTTTTCTCCATTTTATTGGGTTCATTGCATGGAAGATATTTTTAATTTATATTCAATTCATATTTTAGATTTAGTTAAAGAGAACATCATGTTTTGTTCCAAACTAGACCACAAAAATTTTATAATATCATTGATCCTTAAAAAAAATAGAAACAAAACTTTTGTATGTAGGGAGGGGAGAGGGCTGGAAGGGAGGGAAGATGATGAAAATAAAAAGATTATAGTCTATTTCAATAAGAATATAGATAATTTACATTTAAACTATCTGTACCAAAGTATTATTTAATGCCATGAAATTTATCCATGTAAAGTGAAAAAAATATATTATTTATCCTTAAAGACTGGCATGAATTTTGGCTTTCATGAATATTTAATGTTTTTGAATAATAAAAAAGGCCTCTAATGATTAGCATATATACTATGGAATAACAGATGTTATATATAACCTGAGGGAAAAAAAGGAGCTGCCAAATTGAATACATCAGTTTCTGAAATTCTGCAACTCATTTTTCTCAATTTTTTTTGTGTTAAATGTTTTAAGAACAAGTAATAGCTTGAGTCACTCTGCATCATCATTATTATTACCAATTATTACTTAAAGCATGAGTAAAGATTGAGTCTTTCAGAAAATCTGAGACAAATAGCCAATTAAAGCTGTAAATATCTGCAATACTGTTATGCACACTAATAGTTATTATTTAATTACTAGAAGTAACAGGTGGAAAATAAGACCCCCGCATGTTTTCAAAGTTATCTGTAATGTCCTCATTATTTTTTATGTAAAAGTAATATTCAATGACTATAACAAGATAAAGCAATAAAATTGTGTTTCTTTTGCAGACTGAGAATAATGAAATGTTAACTACAATTTCCCATACAAACATGAAACAATATTGATACAGAATAAACACCCTCGCAAATAACTGATGGGTGAGGAACACACACCAAGTCCAACCAAGGCAAAACACAAACTGACAATTCTTGGGGTTATTGATATTTAAAGTTGACACACTTGCTGTATTTAAAAATTCCTGTAGAAGCTTATGGTAAATTGCTTCTATTTCTGGACATCACAAAGAAGGCATATTACATTATAAACTGTTAAGATAACTCTTAAATTTGAAATTATTACACCACATATTAAAATAACTTTAGACAAAATGCCTTCTTCCAGAAATTAGCTGGTTTACTTTAAAAATTTTAGAATTACAGTGAAAAATGGGCATTTAAACTCCATTGTAAATGGTTATTAATTCCATTATGGTATTATTGATGGGCATTAATTGGCATTAATTCCATAATGGGCATTAATTCCATTGCAACCAATGAAAAATTAAGACATTATTTATGTATTCCTTATAATGTTTTTCTTTACTGGGACAATTAATTTTCAAAGTAAATAGGTATTACTGGAGAAGTTAGTATGATGGTTATTTACCAATTTCTTCCAATGGAGCAGAACTTAGAATTAGATCATCAACGTGAAATATATTCTATGCTGTAAGCCACCCTCAATATAGTGTATGGGTATCTGCAAAGGTTTAACCAGTTGGGAGAACAATCATTTCTGAATGCATGAAACGCAATATTTTCTTTATAGTATTTATAAATATATCATTCGATACTGCTTCCTGTTGTGTCACATACCGATATGGCATCGTACAACAAGCATCAGATCTTTACAAAAGTGAATCGTTTTAAAGAGTAGGTAAAATAAACAGCAATACCCATTTTTAGGCATACAGATTATAAAACTGAAGTTTACTTTCCTTTGATCAGTTTTGCATATCAACAAAGAAACAAAAATCAAACAGGAATCAAAATGGCTAAATATGCAAAAAATCGTTATTCACAGTGACACGGCTGCATAGAATGCATTATTCTATGTTTATTCTTTCCAAGTGTTGAATTTGAAGATAAAAAACATTTGCTTTCTACAGGTTCACAAAACAGCATGATAACAAGAACAAGGAGAATGCAACATAGACATTAGTTGAGATTAACAAACCATAGCCCAATGCTTTGTCCACTGCAGTGTTTCCAAATCCAAACGTCAGTTACAGAAACCATTTCACATCTTTCCTAACACAGAAAATGTTATGCCTGCCTTCCCAGAATCCAATTCTTTATAGGAATACTCTTCCCTTTTCATTAAAATCCATATGAGTATCACATCTAGTCCATCTTTACAGCCAAATTTAATGTCACTATTAAAGAAAGCAAACTGGATGGTATTCACATGTATTAGCATCTATTAAGCTGTAATGGCATGAAGATATCAGTATAAATCAGTAGTTTAAAACTTTTTCCTTAGCAATCAGGAACTAACCAGATGACATTGCTGATGACCCATTTACTGATAATTTTTGAGGTCCATTGGCAAAGAAAGATTGTTGGTTGCCCCTTGGGCTGCTGCTGGTTCCATTTATGGTGCTGGAAATATGAGAAAAAATTGTGGATGAGGAGACTGAACTGCAGTACTTGGGCTGGGCAAACAAGAAGAGGTGCAGGGAATACTTCCTGCTGCTCTGTTGGCCTTGTCACTCCCAGAGTCACTTTCCAGTTCTCCAGCATTTGTCAGTCCATCTCTCTGGAGACTAATCTTCATCCTCTTACAAGTAAGTCAAACTCTGTATTTCAAAGATAGTTGGCCATTCCTTCTTCAGGTATAAATCTAGGCAATGTCGGCTAGTGTATATTAACCCTTTAAAGGTTCCTCTTCATGCTTGATGTCCATCCGGAAAGCATTAGGTATGTCCATTTGACTTCTGAGAAACTTTCTTAAGTACATCTCAGTCATTGCTGCTGGGCTTCGTACCTTTTATCATTCACCTCCTCCTTAGACTTTTCTTTGTTTTTGTTTACTTTCTGATTCAATCTGTTCTGTTCAAAGAATTCAAGGGATAAGCTTATTATCTCACCATCGTTATAATTCTCTTCTCTTCATCTGCAAATTCTCCTCTATCTTCTTTAGAGCCATTAGCAGCATCAACTGAAGGGTGAGCTGCACAAAAATCCCTTCTTCATTTTATGTTTGAAAAGCCCTGGAACTAATTTGTGTATGATATCTTGAATTCTTTTGTCTGACTGTATATTCAGTAGCAGTCTGGTTTTTGTCAACTTGGACATCACAGATTGGACAGTAGTTGCTGGTCTCCAGGTAATGCACAATACATGTTTTCCAGAGGAATGTAGATGTTCTATTATGGTTGTGGCATCAATGAAGTAACCTGTATGAAGCACACACATCAGGTGGGGATTTAGCTCCGTGATCTTGATTCCACATTATTGGTCTAAGTCACAGGACGTGAACAAGGAGGTAGAGAAATGAGAAGTTAATAAAATGTCAAAATGGCTTTTGCGCATAACTCAATCCATTTTTGAGTTTGATGTTTTTCATTCTCTTCATTATAAGATTGCACTCATGCTTTCATCCTACAAATATTCATTGTTTTCCACCAATTCACATTTATAGATACTCAAAATACACTTGGAAGCCCAGAAATGTAAAAAAGACCAAAGAATTGCATGTTATATATCATCATTTTAATGTAATAAATAGAAATGTACTTAAAGAAAGAAACAGAAATGCACATACTCCGTATACATGTGCGAGGATTTATGTTGGAACAAATAATCTGAATCTGGCATAGAACTGAAGATCACATGTTTAGTCTTATATTGTGTTACAAATTATTTTCTTTTACAGGCTCAGGCAACACCCTTAATTCCAGCCCTATTAGCCACAAATTCATCATCACTAACAGAAAAACAAAAACTATGAGCATGCTGGGCCAATAAAATTGTTATTTGCAAGCCTTTAAATTATGTTCCCTTTTCTATTTACCATATGCCCGGTATATATTGTCAGTATGTGAGGCCAAATGAAGAATATATCGAAATGAGATAGTTTTCAATTTGCTATGTAGAGAGAAATGGCTCCTGAACCACTGAAATATAGAAACAAAAGATGAATGATTGCTCTCTTCTGGCAAAACTTTACCTCTGAGAACAGAGATTAGAAAAAGTATGCTCTAGATGCTTAACCAAACAATCCTCCACTTTTCCTCATCTACAAATAATTATTTTTTATTGTGCTTCCTCTCTATATTTTTAATGAGAAAATTGTACCTATCTCCACCCATTGTAGTTAATTTATTTTTCTACAAATCTCTTACCCTATTATCATAAGTTCACCATGGGGATGGAATCTTATCTCTCTAGTTTCCAGTTCAATGTTTTCTATATTGGAAACATGCATTTAATATGTTTATATATATATGGCTAAGACATAGAAGCTAATCTGAGAAGGCTATATATGGTATAACATTCTTTAAAAGGCTATAAACACTGAAAAGATATCAGTAGTTACCAGGGAATTCGGCCAAGGGATGGAGGCGTGAACAGGTATGGTATAAGGTATCTTTAGCACAATGAGATCGCTCTGCATGATACTGTAATAATGGATTATACATTGTGAAAACTCAAAGAACTGTATAACAAAAAATTGAGCTCTAACATAAACTATGGCCATCCAAATATGTCTATATTAGATCATCAACTATAACAAATGTAAAGCCCTAGCAAAACATAATAGTAAGGCAAACCTGCAGAGGAATGGGGTGTGAAAGAAAGGGAGGAAACTTGGGAACTCTGCTCTTTCTGCCCTATTTTTTGATAAAACTAGGAGTGGTATACAAATAATACCATCACTTTAAAAAATAAATATGTTTAGGGGTCAGGATTTGGTTTCAAGTAACTGAGCAACGTTTAATTCTTTCTTAGACTTCACAACTGCCATTAGAATATTTTAAGACTCTGCATATCAGCATATGAAGATTAACTTGGCCAAGAAAGTTTGGGATTCTTAGATTATTTACATGCTGACAGACTGCCAATATCATTACTTGGCAAGCCAAGCTTATTAAGGAATCTTTCCTATTTTCAAACATACTGTACTTGTCTGGCTATCTTCAGCCATACTACTTATCTGCTAATGTTTAAATATGTGAATACAAAGGAAGGGTTTCATATTTATTATTAGTAGTAGTATTTACTTGAAGAGCCTATGCAATTTTAATTATGCAAAGCAATTGCATAAATTTCTTCTACTAGTTTTACTTAAATCATATTTTGACTCAACATGACAATTCTATTTTCACTTTAAATATAAAGCTTTAAAATATTGTCCCAACATATACTTTCAGCTACTGTGTACTGAACAATATTAAACTCAAAAATATTGAAATAATTACATCATTTAAATTATAAATTTATCTTATGTATCTTGTCCTTAAGCAATAAAGTGTTTTTGATTATACGCTAAATGCCAAGGCTTATATGTGGAATATGAAACACAATGAAGACCACAACATAGTTCCTACCATTCTGGAGTTCACACTTTTTTAAGTGAAACTGACAGATGCCTTGACAATTATACTATAGTTCTACAGTGAATGGGTAAGGTTTTCTGTGAATGGAATCCCCCTATAAAATTTCTTGTTGTCACACAGCACAAACTAGAGAATTAGAGCAGACCACCAGATAAGAAGAATTATCAGGGGTGGAAAAGAAAAGATGAAGAAAGACTATTGCTACTACCATACTCTGACTTGAGAGACTTCCACATGTTATGGAGAAAAGGAATTCAGAGGAATGAACTGACTTCAGTCACAAATGAAAGTAATAAGAACAATGTAATTTTAGGTCAAATGTCTCCATGGGAAATGGGCATTAACCCACAGATGTGGGAAATATCTGCATGCAGGGAAAAGTGATACAATGAGGATGAATGTGCATGAGGAGGTCAGCACAAGGTGTGAACCTAAGAAGGCATGGATCAAAACTAAAAGGTAAATAAACATTAAGAGGTTGACACCAATTGACTAGCAAAGGAGGACCTTGCAAAAAAAAAAAAGATGAAAATTGGAGGATATTAAAAGAGTACAGAGTCATAAAATTTAAGGCAAGAAAATATGTCAAGAAGAGATCAAAGGGATCAGATGCTGCAGAGAAATAAACAAAGACAAAAACCACAATGTGGTCCTATGTATTTGGACATTGCAGAGTGGATGTCGTGATTATCTTAAAGAAAATTTAGGATATACTGGTTCTTCTCCCTCCCTTCAGAGGCTACCATCTATCTTTCATTGGTATCCATCATTTATTCATTTGTTCAAATAGACTTAAAGGCCATATTATGTCCCAATAAATGTAGTTCTTTAAAAAGAGAAAATCGACACTTTCTGGTGGTTGAAACACACCAAAGACAAATAGATCAAAATCTCTACCCTCAAGGAGTATTCATCCTGAGATTAGCCAAGACAGGCAATAAAAAATCAGTGAAGGGAAGAGCAAGTTTTAGTGTATTGAAGAATGAATGAGATATTATGAATTTGAGGTAATGTATGTCCATCCATAACAAAAAAATGAATCTCAATATGATTGTGATTATCATCATAGCTTAGCACAATGCATGGTAGACAACTAAGTCCCTCAAGGATTTCTTCAGTGCTTCTAGTGTTTACTCTATTGCATTTGGTTTTTTAAAAATACTTTCTCAGAATTGCCACCTCTCTGTTTACATTGTCCATATATTCTTGTAAGTCGTTTATTTTGTCCACTACAGCCATTTTTCATATTAGCTCTAGTTATTTTAATTTCTCAGTTTGTAATACCAATATCTTTGCCATATGTAAATCTGGTTCAAATACTTGTGTTCTATCTTTAAACTGCGCCCATTTCCTTTTAGTATGACTTTGAATCCATTCTTGAAAAATGGGTGAATATAATGTACTAGGCAAAGGGATTTGCTTTTAAAAGGCCTTTATTGATATAGTAATACAGAACGGGGAGTGTGAGATCATTCTATTGTACTAAAGTTTCAGTCTTTAAAACAAAAAAGAAGTCTATGCCTTTGGACTGTGAATTTCACAGGTAGGTACTTTTAAAGTTCTTGTTTTCTTTTTTTCATCTCTAGATGGTATGGGATGGCCACAGCGGACTGGAGTTCGGTACCCTCCCTCCTATCAGTCATTTGTATTCTAACAGAACCCCAGAAGGTTAGGCTCCCGTTAGTACATAGTTTCTCTAGAGTGCGGGATTTATTGCAAACAGAATACTTTGGAATGTTTCAAAATGGCTTCATTTTCCCTCCCCCTGCTGGAAGTGGAAGGAAATTATTTTTTTCCCTGATAATTGTGAACAGAGTGATGGAGCGCAGGGATTTAAATCTCGTAAAAATGAGGGACTGTCCTCCTTACCTGAGTATGCGTGGATTTAGACTTTCAAGACTTTCAGACTTTTCCATACTTAGCCTTTAGCAATTCATACATTAGTGTTTAGGTTTTCCTACCCCTGCATCAGTTTCTATGAAAATTTCTGCTCCTGGGTTTCTGCTCCTATAAACTGTAATTCATTATATTTGCCGCCTTTCCCTTTGGTGCTGTGGAGATGGGCAGTGGTTTTCCATGTGACTTCAATTTCCCTTTTCTCTAAGAAGAGTTATTGATTTTAATCAGTTTATCCAGCTCGTTACTTGTTAGGACTCAGTGATGATTTTCAAGTTTCTACATGCTGGACTAGAAACCCTTTAGTTTACTTTTTATAGCTCTTTTTTAATCTGTCAAGTAGTAATCTCACTGTTCTAAAAGCCTGAACCACGTATATATCCTTACAATGAGAGTAATAGACACTGGGCATCACGTGCCATGCTAGGCATTGGGACAATATTCCCAGGTTTGCTTTATTAGTATGATCACAAACACCTGCAGATCTTTGGTAACTGTAGAAGTCCAAAGACCGTCATGTGCCCATGGAGAGGTGAGATCACAGACATCCATGCCATTCCATTTTCAATAACCTGGGATTTATTCTCAATATTTCTTCCTGCCTTCCTCTAATCATCACCATGACCACCACCAACATTCCACATACTCTTTTTTTTAGAAAGGTATTGTGAATTGAACTGAAGACCTTTGTACTTAGCTACAGTCCCTCTACTCCTCAATTAAAATGTTTTTGAGACAGGGTCTCACTAGGTGGACTCCAACTTACAATCTTCTTGCCTCAGCATATACTTTTAATGCTCTTTTAAGTCTTCTTTTTCACAGTGAATATTCACATCTGTCCACTTCTTTCTATCATCAGTGCTACTACCATTTAGGATATACTTCTGCTAGGCAACTGTATTAACTTTTTAACCTGGGTCCCCTGTCTACTCTTGTCACCTAGAATCATTCTTCCACATTAACTACAGTGATTACCTAAAAACCAAAATTGTATCATCCCACTCCCATATTATTCAGTGACTTCCAGAATAAAATCTCCATACTGGTTGAATGACAATTCATTTTAGAAACCAAATCTATTTGATATACAATTTTGGGAGTATATTCTCAAACTTCAAAATATACCTTATTTCAAAAAGGAACAACATTGTGGTCAATGACTGATTTGTACAATGCTTTGAAAAAAATTAATGAGAATGTAATTTAAATTTACCACTATGACTAATGTCAGAAGTGCTTATTCAACACCCCTGATAAGCTGGAGTACTACAGGCTAATTCAGAAATTTTAATTGGCAGGGAACTTATGTAATATTTTTCCTCTACAAAAATTTCTCTTCTACCGCTTGTGGTAGATGAACTGTCAACTTGGAACATGCAGCTGAACCAAGTCAGCATGGTTCTTGGCACAGGAGACCCACCTGAGGATTGTTGCCATTGGCATAAAAAGAGAACTGCAGAGGAAGATTGTATGCTATTGACCTTGGTGAAGAAGCTTTCTGTGGCTGTTTTTCCTAATGCAAACTTGGCTATTCTCACTGGAAGAGGAACTTGGGTCCTTGCTATTGCTGGTAATTCTGCTGTTCTCCTCAGGGGAACTCTGGTCTTTACCTCGAGCATTGCTTCCCAGATCCAGTGCAGATCTCTCAGCCTAGTGGCACAGATCCTTTTCCCCACTGGCACAGATCGCTTTCTGGCTACCACCACTGGCCTTCGGGTATTCCCAATGCAGATTTTCGATATGAACTTGCATGAGATGTTGCCTTGGATTTTAGGCTTCTGGCTGGACTTTTGGAGTACGTTGCCTTGGGCCCTAAGCCTTTAGCTGGACGTGTGCAGAGTGCTGCTGTGGGATCTGGGCCCTTGGCTGAATTCTTTAGGTCTCTAGTGTATGGACAGATCTCTTGCACTCCATGCATTTGACTTTTTGAATGAATATTGTAAAATAATTCTTTAAATGATGTGTCTTATTTTAAATGTGTTCCCTTGTACACCCTGACTAAAACATAGTTGTAGTTCTTGTGTTCTGTTTTTTTAATGTACATTTGGGCTGGATTTCTTTCAGAGTGAAAAAAATACTCAATCATTTTGAATGCTTTTTCATTTTTTAAATTTTTTGTTTGAAACAACATTCAGTCATGCCTGCCAAAGTTTGGCTAGGAACATGAATTTTGCAATCAGATGACTTAGGTTCATATACAAGATATAATATTTACTAATTTTAAGAACATAACTTTATAAATCTGTTTCCACATATTAATGTATTATATATAAGCATAACAATCATAACTACTACAATTAGTTATGAAGATTTAATAATGTAACATATATAAAAAAAAAGGCCCACATATTACATTTCTTTCTTAATTCACCAGAATTTTTAAAAGTTACTCTGTAAATCAAGGAAACTATATTGTTTTTCCTATAGTTTTCCAGTTGCTTAATCTTTCTTCTAATTCACATTAATGTTTAAAGACAAGCACACACATATGAGGTGTAAAAAGATGTCTAATTTAAATATGCTATACTTTCATTCTTATATACATATAATGTCTTTATATATATATATATATGTATTTGTTGTTGTTTGTTTTTACTTTTTGTTTGTTTTGGCTTGGTTTGTTTTTTTGAGACAAGATCTAAATATGTAGCTCATACTGGTCTGGAACTCAAAATCCTCTTCCCTCGGTCTCCTGAGATCTGAGTACAGGCATGAACCACCCTCGTGTTTGTATCTCTGATAAGTCTACAAATTTGCAATTCCTGTGAGAATTCCACTTAACTTCTCATGAGGGAATTGAAAGGAAAATAATTCCAAAACTGTGTGCACATTATATATTTTTTCAGATGATCTCAAATGTGGCATTATGAAATTTATGAATTAGAATGGTTTTTAGAAAGAATTCCATTGTAACATACATGGTTTTTACTAACTGCTGTAAGCAACGAAATATTTATAGCATGCTTAATACTTCAGATATTATAGTCAATATTGTTCATTCATTCTCTCATTTATTAATTATACTGACATATTTGAGTGCAATGTGCTTTTCTTCCTTTAATATATGATGAAATTAAGAACTCTTTATAAGATGTGTAAAGGATCCTTATACCCATGAGACACTAAGCCAGGTTCACACTGACATCTATGGGAGGACTGCACCAAGGTATTTTGTCCAGCACACAGCAGCGGATCTGAGGGCTACTTCACCCCGAGAGGATTCCACTTTTGTAGCTGTCAGTGGACAAGGCTTCTGAATCTGCTTTCATCTCCCCGCTGTATTCCCTCTGGTTCACCAGCCAGTCTAGTCTTCCTACACTGACATGGATCCCATCTTAGCGCAATCGAAAAATATAGTAACTTTGTAGTCTCCTCAGAAATGCTCAGAAAGGACTGTACAGTGGACACATGAGTTATGCCTGATCTCACATACAAACAATTTGGTCTACAATCAGATTTTTAGTTTTAACTTGTGACCAAAGATTTGGGTTATGACCCCAATTCCAGCCCCTTGTGCTTCCTGATGGTCTCAGATACAGATATAACCCTTAAAGAGTTCTGGGAAAAACACTGCAACATCCCTGCCTGTGAGGGATTAATTGAAAAATCCTGGGCCAAGGTCTCTCCAAGGACACTGAGAGTCTTCATGAAAGAATTGAGTTTGTAAGTCAAGGGTCCACTGTACCATGAGACACTAAAGAATTTCACTCTCATGTTACCAGATTCTGTGGTACTCTGTTAGTAGAGATAGATTCTACTTTTCCTGAACAAAGAATTGGACAAAACAAGTGCAAAATGTAGTGAGGATTTACATTTATTAAAGACAGGAAAAGTAAAGAAAAAGAAGAAACATTCTCTACAAGTCAAGCCTGGGGCAATTAAAGAAAAGAAATATATTATACACAGTGCATGATGGTCCACTGAAAACAGTTGCCTGCAATTTTATGGTCATAGTGTTTTGTGTCTCCCACTCCTCAGGCTGGCATGAGATCTAGGCCATCCTATCAAACACCTGCTTCAATTCTTGCAAGAAAAATTGAAAATAGTTTTTTCTGATTGGTCCCAGGTGCAGGGCTTTGGGAACTGTTCTGCACATGTGTCCTGGAACTTTGTGATTGACGAAGTGCCCAGCCAGTTTGCCACATACAAATCTCCTGCCTCTTTTCCTACTGAGAAAAATTAATCCCCATAATTTTTTATGAGATGCTAAGGTGCTGGAGATTTCCATCTCCATATAGCTACTTTCTCCTGAAAGGGGTTGTAGGCCCTAAGGACTGGGAATTATGTGCTCTCCAACTACCTTGGGATGCTATGACTCATTGGATGGGTTAAAAGAAAGGGAAAAAAACCTGTCAAAAGGCAATGAGAAATAGTTTCTATATATGAAATTTATCAGGAGAGTAATTTTACTATTAGTTTGGGATGTAAAGTCCAAAGAGAAGGAGCATGGCAGCTTACCATGCTTTCTGTGGAGGAAAAAATATGGCAAAGAGGAATAGACCTAAATTATCAAGAACCTGAGTGCTGTACACATCACAAGATTAATCATAATTTGCATTTAATTAAAAACAGAAGTCTCAATACAAATGCCTGTTCAAGCCGTGGTGAATTAGGGTCATTAGTGATTCTACTTATCTGCACTTAAAACAGTACTGGAGCCTTGTCTATTTACTTGTTTCTCCAACCTTCTGGGGTCTCCACTGCACCTTTGGCTTCATATTCACTGCTTCACACATTTAGTCTCAGAGGCACACTGCCTGTGCTCCCAGGCCTTCCGAAATCTGAGTGGAAGCTTTCCTGATCCCACAACTCTTGCACTCTGCGTGCTTCTAAGACCAGCACCATGTGGATCATGCTAGGGCATGCAGACAGTTGGAATAGTAGACAGGTTTCCTTCTCTCTTGGGTGGAGGGCCCAACTACCTATAAACCAAATCCTGAGAAATAACTTCCCTAGGCTGCCATCGTTCTGGAACATGATGCTCTGGGACTCCCTTCTCCAAACAAAGTATTTTAACTTTTGCAATTTTGAAGCTACAAAGCATGGAGTCCTGCTCAGTCTTGTGATGGCCTTTGGTCATCTTTTCTATTGTCCTCTTCCTCCTGGGAAATCAAGTTCTCCTCTGCTCTATCTTTCTAGTCCACAACTTTACTGGAGCTTCCTTTTTGACCAAACGCACAACATTTTAGATCATAACGCTAGGCTCTTTGCTCTTGATTCTCAGTGTAGGTCTGGCTCAAAGCCCCCAACTGTAGCAATGCTACCGCCTCAATATTAGACTGTGTTGAAATTTCTTCTGCAGGATTAATTAGCCTGCCTCCTTTAATCTCAGTCTTGGGCAAATTCTCTGGACACAAGCAAAATGCAAACAAATTTTCTGCCAAAACATTATACACATCACCTGGAGTCCAATAGACAATGCAGTCCTTCCCAGAAGAAACCTCCTGAGCCTGCTCTTTACTAGTAGCATTTCTATCAGCATTCTAGTCTTTGGAACTCTGAGCAGAATCTCCCATCAAGTGCAGATTAAGCCATTTAAGGGATGCTTCATCAGCTGGCATCTCTAAACATTTCCAGTCTCTTCCAATAAGCAAGTTCCAAAGCCATTCATTTCAAACCACATGGTAGGGTACAGTCACAGCAACAACCCCACTTCTGGCACCAAATTTTGTCTTACTTTTCTTGTTGGGGAGACAAAATACGCAACTCTCAAAGTTAAAGGAAGAGGATAGGTTTATTTGGCTCAAGCCTTGTAGGGTTTCAGTTCATAGTTGACTGGCTCCAAGGCAAGGTGGTGTGGTGGAGAGGAAGTCAGGAAACAACAAAAAAAACTGGCAACAAGCAGTGATTCTCTTTCTATCCTTCATATCTTATCCATGCTACTCACTCTTAGAATGGTTAACTTTAATCCTACCCAGAACTATGCCAAGCTAGTCAGTTGATTAATTTAGTAATCACACACCCTTGACCCCAGCATTACACATTCTAGATCCAGCACATCAAAAAGTCCCACCTATGACTGATAAGGATTTAAGGGATATCTAGTGACAAGGCATAATGAGACCACAGGTGAGCAAGGCCTTATGTATGTACTTAATATAGGAGGATTTTCTTGCAAAGCCTTAGGCTTATTCAATATGGTGAGTTCACACTGGAAAAAGACCACCATGTTCGGAATAAAAATGGAGGAAATTCTGTATGATGAAGCTATTTGCCTGAGTTGAACCACATGCATCTGAACATCTACACTGGAGAAATTCCCCATGAGTTCCAGGTATTTTAGAAAATATAAGGCACTATTTTTGTACTTTCTGCCTTGTGGAGGACAGGTCCCTTGCTCGATTCAGGTCACTGCCAGGTTCTGTTGCATGAACCTCTTCACCTCTGCTGCTGAAGTTCCTGCAGTGTACATTAACTATTCCATTACAATAACAGAAAGCAGATGTTTCTACCCTCTCTCTTTTCCTTTGTTGAAAGTCTGAGTCAATAGGCAATGCCATTCCTTCATTTCTGACAAGGTAAGACATGCTCCTGACTTAATTCTGGCCAAGAAAGTCCAAAATGGGTTATTATTGGTAACTTCCAAAAATTTTACCTTCTTCCAATTTTGGTCTAATTTGCATTGCTACTAAAGACCACCTAGGAAAAGTTTGTGGTCTGCATGTCCAGACAATTTTATGTGTCCAAAGGTCACTATAAGGGGGAAAAGTTATTGTAAACCTAGAGTACTTTACAGAAAGGCATAGATTGGTTCTATTTTTCCCATCAAATGTCACATTATGCTAAAAGCTGTTCAGGAGAAACTGTTTACTGGGCACTGCCAAGGTATTATATACCCTGAAGTCCAAAATTCTGTTTGCTCATGTCATTTGTAGTAAGACTAAAGAGGTAAGGCTGAAACAATTATTAGCATTTTAAAAGTTGGGTGTAATTAGTAGAATCTAGAAGAGACTGCATTAAAGTAGAGGCGATGCACTTTTTATTCAAACTACATCCACAGGGTTTCCATTGTCTAACTATGCAGGATGAGTGGGTACACTCCATAATAGTGTTTTTCCTGGAGTATACATTGTTATCACAGTAAATTAGGTTCAGCTTACTTCAGTAATCATAGCGACATTTGTTGCATAGTCAGGAATAAAAACAGAGAAGTGGGAAATCTCATAGTCCAAGGATATCATTTTTTCTCCCTCTTAGTGTTTCTGTTGGCTCAACTAGAAATGATCTTTATTACTTGCTAATATTTCCTGCCACTGATATGAGGCTGCCCTTCCCCAAGCATACTAGTGTCAACATAAGGTAGCCAGCCACACATTCTGTTTTCTTTGAAAAGTAGATCTAGATTTTATTTGAGCCATTTTTAAAGTTTTATTGAAGTATAAATGAAATGCTATATAACACACATATTTAAAGTTTAGAACTGGATTTATTTTTATGTATAGTATATGTAAACTCATGAAACTGTCATAATCATGTTAGTGAATATATTCATCACCTCTACAATTACCTTATGCATGCCCTTTTCTAATTTTTTCCTGACCTCACTATCCTTCCAAGCAACCACAGACTCCCTTACTTACTAAATAAATTTTCTGGAACTCTATATGATAGGATAAATGTTTCGTTTTTAGTGTTCTGTTTTCCTTCATGCTACCTAATTATTTTGATATTCATAATTATTGCTAGTGTGAATCATTTATTCTATTAAGGAGTGGTGTTTCATTTTGTTGATATATTACTATTTATTAAAAAACATTGTTAAAGGACAAATATCACTACTTTTTAAAGGACATTGAAATATTCCTGGTTTAGGACTGTTACCAAAAAAGAAAAAAAACACTGAATATGTAAATACAAATTGAAATTCTTTGTAATGTACTTACATGTGAAACAAAAAGTTTTTTCTTGCCTTTTTGAATCTATCCCTTGTACCATAAAAATTTTACACAAAGTCACAGTCTATCTTGCATTTTGTAATGGATAGTTTCATATGGGTACATAAATAGAAAGGCATATCTTATGAAATTCCATGAACTCTTTTCCAATATTTTCCATTATCACTGGTTATTTTTGTTTCATCTGTTTCCATTGTGGGGGACCACCCCACTGATTATGCCCAGAGTAGGCTGTGGGCAGTGCAGGCTGTAAAGAGTACACCCTGCAATTGGCTTGTTTATAGAAGCGAGTCTGGCCAAAGCCTACGTACTGAGGTCAAAGTGACTCACACCCAAATTCTGTTTCCAGAGTTTCAACCTTTACTAAGACAAAGTTAATTATTCACCACAATCTGTATTTTGTCTGTTCTGTCCCTAACTCAAAAATGCTTTGTCTTTTCCTTTACAAGCCTTGCCTGCATCAGTAATGTGTTCATAGCAACTTCACGTCCTTTCATGTACCGCTTTTACCTCAATCTATGATGTCACCAATAAATATTGACAGCTCTGAATGTTCAGGGCCTTTATCTATTCAGCCTTGCTTGCAGGGACATCGGTTATCCTGGCTCCCCATTTCTCTGTCTCTTTAGTCTTTCTTCAACGTTGCATCCTAGCAATGAGCAGGAGATGCAAACCTGCTGCAGGGGTCTCTGGCATCCATCGTGTTACTGCTATTTTATTTATTTTCCCAGATATCATGTCATCTATGTATAATAATTTCAGGATGCATTTCTAAAATATGGATGCTCTCATAACTCTAATAGCTATCATACAAAGTAAAAAATATTTTAAAATATTGAAAATTGATAAATTAAATGAACTGATGATTTACTGCTTAAGAAACAAAAACTAGGGCTAGGAATTTAGCTCAGTGGTTCTGCTGTCTGCCTCACAAGCATAAGGTCCTGATTCCAATCACTGGTACTGGAAAAATAAAAATAAAAATAAACTACCAATTAGCAAATGAAAAATATTTACTGACATTTCACAATAATTTAAATAAGTGGTAATATTAGACAGAAGGAATATTACTCTTATACTACTTGATGACACATTTTCCGTGTTCACTTTTTTTTCTCACTGAGTTTATTGATACATTTTAGATATACAGTACAGTTATATTCATCGTTGGGATTTTGTACCTTTACATGACAGGTCTTGTTCTCATTTTCTCCTCTTTCTCCTGCCTTCCCTTCACCCTCTCCTCCCTTCCCTATTTACAAATACTTTATTTCCATTTTCTCATATTTTTTTTCTTTTCCCTTATACCTTTCCCCTACCCTTCCCACTTCCCCTACACCTTTAGCCCTTTTCTTCCTATTTCACATTGTCAATTATACCATTAGGATCTTATGTACCATTTTTTTTTCACACCAGAGAAATCATTTGGTATTTATACATGTGTGACTTATTTATTTCACTTAGGAGTATATCCTCAATAGGTATATGAATGACTCGAATTTCTCATTCTTTATGGCTGTGCAGTATGCTATTTTATAGAAAAACCACATCTTTATCTAGTCTCCAACTGATGGGCAAATGGGCTGTTTCCAAGTTTTAGCTTACTACAAATGGTGCCCCTGTAAACATAGCTGCACATGTATCACTGTGATATGATTCTTTTAATTCTTTTGGAAAGATACTCAGCAGAGGGATGGCTGGGTCAAACGGAATCTCTAGTCCCAACTCTTTGAGGTGTCTTCATATTGATTTCCATAGTGGTTGCACCAGTCTGCACTCTCACCAACAATGGAGAAGTGTTGCTTTCTCCCCAAACCACACCAACATTTGTAATTGGTTGATTTCTTGATAGCAACAATTATTTGGGGGATGAGGTGAAATCTTAGTGTTGTTTTCATTTGCATTTCTCAAATGACCAGTGATGTGGAACATTTTTTCATACATTTATTGATGATTTTACTTCTTTGTCTGAGAGATGTCTGTTCATTTCAGATGCCCATTTTTAAAGTGGGTCTTTATATGGGGGGGCTGATTTTTTTGAGTTCTTTATATATTCTTGATAATAGTTCTTTGTCTGAAGAATAGCTGGTAAAAATTTTTTCCCACATTGTAGGTTGTCTTTTATTATTTATTTATTTATTTATTTTTTTTTTTTTTGTACCAGGTACTGAACTCGGGTCCTTGCACTTACTTGCAAGGCAGGTCACCGAACTGCTGAGCTAAATCCCCAGCCCTACCACATTGTAGGCTGTCTTTTAGTTCTGTTGATGGTTTCTTTTGTAGTGCAGAAGCTTTTTAATAAGATGAGATCCCAGTTGTTGATTCTTTGTGCTAGTTCCCTTGCTACTGGGGATTTGTTTATAAAGATTTTTCCAATGTCTTCAAGAGTTCTGCCTAACTTATCATGCAGCAAATTTAGTGATACTTTTTAATATTTAGATATTTAATCCACTTGGATTTTAGTTTAGTGCATGGTGAAAGATAAGGGTCTAGTTTTAAACTTTGGCAGGTTGAAATCCAGTTTTTCCAACACCATTTATTAAAGAAGCTATCTTTCCTCCACTGAGGATGGTTGGCTCCTTTGTCAAAGATGAGGTAGCTGAGTATATCTGGAGTTGTTTCTGTAACTTCCAATCTACTCCACTGATCCTCAGGTCTGTTTTTCTGCCAGTACCACGCTGTTTTATCACAATGACTTTATACTGTAGTTTCAAATTGGGAAGTGCTATACCCACTGCCATATCTCTGTTGCCTAGAATGGCTTTTGCTATTCTAGGTCTCTTCTGGTTCCAAACAAATTTTTAGATTCTTTTTTCTAGTTCTGTGAAATATAATGTTGGAATTTCAATCAGCATTGCTTCGAATCTGTATAGCAGTTTTGGTAGTATGGCAATTTTCACTATGTTGATTCTTCCTACACAGGAGCAGAGATATCTTCCCATTTTCTTATATGCTTTTTATCTCTTTTTTTCAGAGTGCTGTAGTTTTCAGTGTGGAGGTCTTTTGCTTCTTTCATTGGATTGATTTCTAAAAACAAGCAGCCAACATCATATTATATGGCCAAAAACTGAAAATCTTCACGTTGAAATCAGGAACAAGACAAAGATGACCATTATCACCACTCTTCTTCAATATAGTTCTGGAAACATTAGCCACAGCAATTAGACAAGAGAAAGAAATTAAAGCAATAAAGATAGGAAAGGAAGAAGTTAAACTGTCATTATTTGCTGTTGATATGATACTCTACATTGAAGACCCAAAAAATTCAACCAAAAGACTACTAGACTTAATTGACACTTTTAGCAGAGTAGCTGGATACAAGGTCAACACTCAAAAATCAATAGCCTTCTTGTACACACATAACAGACTCACTGAGAGAGAAATTAGGGAAACAATTCCTTTCACAATAGCATCCAAACAAAAGTGTTCACATTTTTTAAAGTTAATCTGGTATATCTTTTTATTTCAGAAATTTTGCTTTTAGGAATTGAGCCAAGGAAATAATAAGAAGTGTTAAACATGTTACAGATGTGAATAAACTAAATGTATGAAATATAAAGGTACAAAATAGGGTTAGTAAATTAACATATTAAAAGGTAGACATAGTCTCTACATGGATTAATATTTTGTTTTTTAAAATCATACTGTTGCTGGGCATGGTACTCAGCATTCATGAGGCTGAGGCAGGAGGATCCCTACAAGTTTGAGGCCAGCCTGTCTAGCCTCAATAGTGACTTCACTAAACTACGTAGTACTTGTCTCAAAAAACTCAGAATAAAAAAATAAATACAATAATAGTGTTATTAGAATAGCAAAGAAATTCCATTTCATATACAAAATTTTTAAAATATGAATATATTTGTATCATGAATAAAAATCATAAAACTAGCAAAATGTGTATGTTTTGTTATAGGTCACATTTTTTTTCAGCTTTAATTGAGTTTATTGGTACATTTTAGGGATACAGTACAGTTACATTCATTGTTGGGATCTTGTACCTCTACATGACAAGTCTTGATTCTCATTTTTTCCCCTTACCTCTGCCCTCTCTTCACCCCCTCCTCCCTTCCCCATCTACAAACACTTTATTTTCATCGTTTCATTTTTAAACAATTACAATTTAAATTTATTTAATAAATACTATTATTTTATTATTTCTTCATTTTAAGATCTCTGAGGCCAGAATGTCTGAGCCTCATGAAACAAATCACAAAGAACAGAATCCAATTTTTTGAAGTGAATTCCATCTTTTCCTGGAACTAGCATTTAGTGATCTTCCTAACACTTATCCTCGGTAATTTCACATGCACATACCTCTATGATTTAGCCAGAGAGTGACATTTTTATGAAAACTATTGTCATAAAAATATTAGCCATCTGAATTTAAAAGTAACTAACTTGCCTCTGGTTACAGAGCTAGTTAAATAGTATGCAAAAATGTGTTCCCTGCTCTTTTTATTTAGGAAGACTTCCCTTCTAGTTCTTTCTAAAACTCATGCAGAAAATGTTAGCACTACCTAAACATACAATTTTGTTTTGTTTTGTTTTGTTTTTTTGAGACAGGGTTTCACTATGTAGTTGAGACTGACCTGGAACTCACTATGTAGCCCAGGCTGGTCTCGAAGTCACAGCAATCCTCCTACCTCAGCCTCCCAAGTGCTGGGATTACAGGCATGCACCACCACGCCCAGCAACATACAATTACTTAATGCCAAAGATTTATTCCAAGTATAAAATTCAAAATTTTGCTTTGGTATATATTATTCTGTATTTATCAAAGATTTTTCTATAAATATTCATTCCAACACAAATCAGAAAAAATGGCAATGGATAGTGAGCATCAGAATATTTTGCATTCTCGAACAGATAGCAGAATAATGTGGTGATGAGGTATAAGATGAGAGTAGTGTCATATTTTTCATTTCTGCTATTTAGAAATGGTATGCAATCAGATACTGTAGCATATATCTCTATTGAATAAATTTAACATCTCTGTTCCCATTTTCCCTTTTCAAATTTGGAAAAAAAATAATAGTTCTAACCTCATAGCATCATTGTAGGGAACAAATCCAATAGTGTGTTAACTTCCCAATGTAATACCTAGTACAGAATTAGCACTTGATAAATGCAAACTGACATTGTTATTACTGTCATCATTGTATCATCATCATTATCCCTATTTTGGAGCTCAAGGAAAGAAATATATATATTCACATCAAATGTCTATGCTCCTGAATATAATAAACACATAAATTCCTGACCTAATGTGAGATTTTTTAGTAACTTTCAGCACTTCTTTATTCCAATACATATTCACCTGGAACAGTTGCTCTAGGTTCTAGGTATGACCCAATTAATACTGACTTAAGAGAAGACATTTAATGTTAATTGTGTTAATCTACTCATCTATGAAATAAAAAATTAGAACAGATCATAAATAGCAGGCTCTATCCAAGTGAAGTTTTGAGATTCCTTCTTGGCTAATTCTACTTTATGGTGAACAATTAACATCTTTAGTGGAAAATAAAAAATACTCTACAGCAACAGTTTACTAAAACTGTTTCTAGATCTCTCATAGAATTACTGCATAATTTTAAGTCCAAAACATAACAGGACACAAAGACAGTGGTTCTATTGTCTAGGATAAATTACTAACTGGGAAAATCAGTGGAGACACTAGTGCATTCCTTGGAGTTGATCACCTGCCAATGCCTTTTGCCTGGTGAATCATGTTTCACCTCATCAATCCTGATAAAAATTTCTATAGAGTTTTAAAGTGATATGTGGCAGAAATATCCTTTTTCAGAAGGGGAAAAGCTTTTTAAAAATGAGGAATGGGTGAAGGGAGGGCAGGGGTATGGGGAAAAAATGAGAACCAAGACCTGTCATGTAAAGGTACAAGATCCCAATGATGAATGTAACTGTACTGTATACCTAAAAAGTACCAATAAACTCAATGATAAAAAAAATTTAAGAAATAAAAATGAGGAATCTGTACATTTTATGTAAAAGTACCCATAACAGTGAAGAGATGTCCAGAAAAAGAAACTGGATTTTTTAGCTTCCATTTCATTGTACATAAGGAAAATGAGAAACAGTGATATTAACAAATGAGGGCTCTAGAAGGAGCTGTCTTATCCTTCCTTTACTTATAGCTGAATTGCCTTAAAACAAAACCAAATAAGATTAGTCCAATTTCCAAAGTGTTTTCTCTTCAGAAAAAATTAATAATAGTCCTATTCTCTTTTTCTTTTTATTGAGTTTATTATTCTTTACACACAATGAAACTGAAATAATTGGATTTTCCTTCAGAGTGGATCACTAGGAAAGGACCTGATTTTATCTTGTTATAAAACCAGTCACCATTGCTAGAGAGTTGTCTTTTCTGAACAGTTAGTGGGCCTCAGAGTAGAGGGAAACTGGTTCTGGAGCAAGGCACTGTTTGGGGAAACTTCTGCTAATCTCTCCCTCTTTCTCTCTCTCCTCTTTCTCTCAATATTTCCAAGCCAACCTGTTGCCTCTAATCCCAAGGTGTACCAAATGTTACTATCACAGTTACAGTTAAAACTATAAGGTCTATCAGTGGGAATTTTTCTATCATTAATTTTATAAATACTTACATTGTAATTTGTAGTTTCCAAGAGTTAATGGGTTTGGGGATGTGATAGTGTGCTTTCCTAGCATGTATAAGAGTCCAACAAAGTTTGGCATCAGTTAGGAAAATTCAGTTCCAAAGCAGAATGCAAGCAAGCCAACATATTTACACAAAAGCAAAAAATCTTGAAAACATAATTTTGATTTCATGGTTCAAGTGCAAAAAATGATAATTTGAGTTATGTTATGGCCAAAAATATTTTTAATATTTTAATAATATTCTATTTTAAAAAGGAGTGTCTAAAAAATACATTTGTCCAACTTCCCTTATTACATGAGCCATACAGCAAATTAAAAGATGAAAGGCTGCTCCAATCAAATATAGATCCAGAAACCCTGGAGTGCTCCAAGATCAGTGAGAGAATGCTTATAAAATGTACTCTTAACAGACTACAAAGTACAACTAATGAGTGCTGTTTGTCATTTTTAGATCATTCTGAAAAAGCCACTACTTAAGACAGTTCCAGGTCAAAGACAGTAACCTGTGTACATTCCATGTTATCTTAAAAGTTAAACTAGTTGTCTCTATTTGAAATAAATGTGTCTGCTAGAGGTTCTGACATAAAGATGACCAGTTCAGCTGCCAAATACTAACACATATTATTTTTATAGTTGCACAATCTTATACAAATAATAGAGGCATGTTACAAATGCCATAGTATTAGCAAATGTTTGTAGCTTTCATCTTTTTTCTCTAGTGATTTTAACTATTGTGTTATTTGGCTACACTAATTCCAAGGGTAGCAAGTTGATGAACAGGATTAACCACCACAATCTATGTTCTTAGCTCAGCCTTTTTCCGACCCACTATCGCTGTTGGCTCCTGTCATTTTCCATTTTGGCCAGGATTTAGGTAGCTCTGACAGTAATGCCTACACTTTCATGGTGTGTGAGGGAAGGCAGGAGAAAGGACAGGAGGGCGAGGGAGCACTTTGGAAAGGAAGGACAGTTAGTTCACTCAGAGGAGCTCTCCAATGTACTCACACCCAAATGTTACAGATGAGAAAACTGAGTGTTTGGTTTTATGAATACCCAGGGGGCTCATTCACATCAGCCTGTACCAAAGAAAATTCTCCTGGCTTTCAAGTCACAGTTTCTGTATGCAATTTTCTGTTATGTATTTTAACTCTTAGAAATAAAAATATATTTACTGGTTAAAGAATTTCAGCTTTAATCCATACAGACTATAAATTTTACTACTTTAAAAGCCAAAACAATTTATAGAATGTGGAAAATAATATATTGCAAAAAGTCACTTGGAAATGTGCTTCTGGTAGTTGTCATACCATATGCTGAAGAGTAAAGCTTACTTTGACATCTGCTGAAAAAAACTCTCAAATCACTAACTACTTATGATGCGTTAACAACATAATCACATTCTAGATTCTAATCTTTCTTTCACAAAGGTCTTTTGTTGTTCACCTGAGTGTATTGAGGTTTAGGTCAGTTTTTCTAGGACTCTCCGAAAGTCTTCCTATGTGTTAAGATCTCTAATTGACTAGACACAGAATGAATGACATTATTATGTGCACTAGTGGGTCTTAAAAAAAAATGGAATCCCATAAGTTCAGGAAACTTGCATTTCCTCCTCATCATATTGTGAAATTTGATGATACTAATCCAATTACTCTTCTCTGACAAAGATGGTTAAATTGCCAAATAAAATTAAGGATAAGTCCTAAAAGGTTTTCTAGGACAATATCCAGAAGCTCAGAAGGAATAAATAACTTTCCAAAGATAAAAGAGTTCAGCCAAGTAAAAAGAAATTTCCTTCCCAAAATTAAAATCCAACTTGCAAGCTAACATTTAGCATTACACCCAACTTCTTTTTCATTATTATGAAAAATATAACAAACTCAAAGACAGAAAATAAAGACAAGAATAGGTGATTTTTCCTGCTCTTTACTGGCATTCTTCCTTTGGTTCTGTCCTGTCAAGCCCATTCTTGCCTTTGGCATCATAATGAAGTCTCTGGTTCCCTTGCTGTTTTCCCTGAAGCTTCTTGAATTGCTTTGCTTCTTCTGAACACCCTAGATTCTGCAACAATTAAAGAGATTAAATGCATTTGTTCTGCCTCCCTTGTCCTTGACTGCAATTCACTCTCTAAGGGCTTCCAGGAGAAACTTTGAAATACTCAGATCTTAGATCTCTCTTTAGCTTTTAAAGCCATTCAGTGACTTCTACTTATTTGAGTGTAAAATCTGAAGTGCATTCTATGGTTTTAAAATGTTCCTAGTGGCTTGTTTTCTTCTCTATTTTCATATTCTGTCATTCCCATATACCCCAATAATGTTCCAAAGTGAGCCTTTCTTTTGATTTCATTTACTGAAAACAGTGCTCTTCTTTTCTTCTGAGTGAATTTTCAGATCCCTCTGTTTCACTGTCTTGCCTCTCTTTTTCCTAATATCTGTTCTGTTCCTAAACATATTTCACATTTCAAGACAAATAGCATTTCCCACAGGAGAACGGCCTCTCCCACTTTGCTATGTTAATTTCCTCAGACATGTGCTTAGCCCCAAATTTTTGCCCCTTCTCAACTAGGTCTCAAGCTCCATGAGAGTCCATAAGGACTATTTGTTATATTTACTGTATGCCCTCATATCCTAGTGCAGGACATCTTTGGTGTCCAAGAAACATTTTTGAATAGACTGTGCAAATATCAACACAGCATGTTGAATAGACATTATTTTAGGGTATAATTATTAGCAAATGATGCCAGCCAATATTGGAACTGAATACATAGATTGTTCTGACACTTTGCTTTTACTCCTTGGGTCTACTTTGCTTTTCCTGTCATCCACTCACAGATTACCACATGGACATCTAGTAATTCTTCATTTGAATATTCAATTCTTCTGTTGTTTTCCTCAGCTTTCAGTTCTCACCAGTCAAAGGATTATGAAGTACCTGGTCAGTATCAAGACTGATTTAATCTATAAGGTTCCCCAATAGACTTTAGTCAGTAAATAGGCTTCAATTTCCAAATTGGAATCAATTACACCTGCGCCCTCAACTTCTCATATTGAAGTCCAATTCACAGAACCTCAGAATGTGACTGTGTTTAGAGGTAGGTCCTTTAAATATGTGATTAAGTTAAAATGAAGCCAGGAAGGTGGGCCCTGATCCAATATGGCAGTGTCCTTTGGACCCAAAGGGGGACATCAGGAGTACATGTGCCAAGAAGAAAAGATCATGAGAGGATACAGCAACAGGCAGACATCTGCAAGGAAGGAGAATGGCCTCAGAAAAAACAAACCTGCCAACATCTTAGTCTTGGCCTTCCTGCCTCCACAACTATTAGAGTAAATTTTCATCCCTGAGCCAGCAAGTCTTTGGTAGTTTTCTAGAGAGATTTAGTACATCACGAAAAGTTGGAAATATTACATTTGTATTCTGGAATTGAATATTTACTGTTGTCATCATTCTTTTTCTATTTTCACTCAAGTCTTTAACTCCAGTAATAAGTATGGTGATCATTAAGGAAGATGGAAGAGAGGCTGGGGATTTAGCTCAGTCATTTCACCTCCTGCCTCACAAGAGCAAGGTCCCAAGTTCAATCCCCGATACCAAAAACAAAGAGAAAGATGGAAGGTACTGTAGTGGATGCTTCAAGAAATGCCAATCTGCTCTCATTTAACAGCTCAGGAAAATCAGACAGGTTTTGTAACTACCCTATGATCACGAGCTAGCAAAAGGGGAAAGATTGCATATGAACCTACATCTGCTCATGTGTTGGAGCCACAGAATTTGGGTTTGAGCCCATCTGGATAGTTAAATCTTGAGTCGGGTCACTTTTTCTTCTATGAGCCTCAATTTCTTTATCCATAAAATAAAAAAAAATCTTATCTTGTGAAAAGAATTAAATGAGATATCACATAAAAGAATAGAAATATATTCAAAAACAGTCATCTCCCCTACTGTAGCTTGTGTTCATGTCCTAGGGATTGGGTAAGTTATTTACTCAGCTCATGATTCTGGAGGATCAGGACAAGGACAGTGCATAATGGTACAGGCAGTCTCATGCGGAGGAACTCTGGAGTCCTGAGATTTTATAGAGCATTATATGGTGAGACAGAACAAACAACGTCTCTCCTCTTCTTATAGAGCCACTAATGAAATCATGGGGGTTCCACCCTCTGACCTCATCTAATCTTAATTATCTTCTGAAGGCTCCACCTTCAAATACCATTAAGATATGACTTTGGGGATTAGGTTTCTAACACATGAATTCCAGGATACACCCAAACTATAGCAGGTAGGAAGGCCAAGATAAGAAAACAAGATCTCAACACTAGCAAAAACTGCCTTCAGCAGTGCTTTTTTTTGTTCTTTTGGTTTTAATAAAGAAAAGGCGTGCTTTTGTATTGATTTGCATGTGATCATTTTAAAAGGAAGTAGATGTACAGCTATCAGTGGTCTGACCTGTAAGCAGAACATCTTGGGATGTGTATGCAGGTGCTTACTACTGGACATGGAATTTGAAGGAGAAATCAAGTTAAGATGAGGCCATTTAGGTCAAAGCTGGGCTAAAAATGCCCATTGTGTGAAAATATATATTTGATCAAAGAATTCTGACATGAAGGTAAGTCTATTGACTTATGATTCTTAAAGCAGTCATTCAGACATGGCTAAAAGTACTTCTCAGCACCAATTATATCAAAATAAAACATTTAATTTTTTAAAAAATAACCTACTATCCAAGAGCCAGATACTCCTTCAATCAAAGCCTCCTCCTTCAATTTTTTAGATAAATGACCTTGGCCAAATTCTCCAGACTCCCCAAACCTGTTTTTCTCATCTGTTAAATTACCACAATAATAACTACCTCATAGTTTGCTTGTAAATAATAAATCCAATTATATAAGTAGAGTGCTTAATGATAATAACATTTACATAACATTTGCTACATGACAGTCATAGGTCTAAACTCTTGAATTGCATTTATTTTTCTTGTACGGCTTCCACAACAACTTTATGAAAAGATACTATTATTATCTTCATTTGACTTCTGAGGAAACTGAGGCTCAGAGGTATTAAGTAACTTGACCATCCATGGTCACATAGCTAGTAGAGGAGCCAGTCAAATTCCTAAGATTGTGCTTGTAACTTTTATTTGCTGCCTGCCCCTGGATAAATATTCAATATTTATACTTTCAGTGGATTCAGGGAATAACTATCCCTTTAATTATGCATCATTTTATTTGTTTTCATTTTAAGAGAAATTTGTTTAATAAACTAAACAAAACAGAACCTGTAAATAGGAACATTTTAACAAACCTATAGGACTGATGGTTTCTCTGGTTTAACTTTGTTAATTACACTTTTAATAACAAGTCACTATGACAGTAGGAAATTATAGCTGTTTGTCTTAGTTACTTTTCTCTTGTTGCTGAGACAAAATACTCCTACAATTTAAGGGACCAAAGGTTTATTTAGCTCAAAGTTTGTAGGGATTTCAGGCCATCATCAGCTGGCTCCGAAGCAGGGTGGCATGGCACATAGGCATTGCAGAGGGAAACATTCCACGGCAGGCAGAATGTAACAAAATGAAGGAAAGGTGATCACAGCTCTTTCTGCCCCTTATATTTTATCCAAGCTATTTAGGGTAGGTAGCACTCACACCCTTAATCCTGGTGCCCTTGATAATAGCATTGCACCCTGAATCCATCCCAGGATCATGCACCCTAGATCCAGTCACCTGTGGAAAAAAAAATCCACCTATGATCGCATGAGGCTTTGGAAGACTTCTAGACACAAGCCATAAAACTGTTATAAATGAAAGTAAATAATATCATATCCATAGAAGCTGACAGAAGCATATCAAATATAACAGAGAAGAAAGGAATATGTTTATTGGGTAAAGAATGTATTTTTGGTTTTCAAGATACTATATATATATGTAATATAAGTATCTTGAAAACCAAAAATAAA
>NW_022900930.1:30333102-30361355 GCF_012274545.1 Fukomys damarensis
TATATTAAATGTCTTATAGATAATTTTGTTTGATTTAAGTTTTTTATTTTTGTTTGTGGCAGTGCTGGGAATTTAAAAGCCTCATACATCCTGGATAAGCATTCTATCACTGGAGGTACAGCCTCAGACATGTTTTAAAGTGTACCTTCAACATAAAACATAATAAAAGTTTGAAATCATATCAATATATTTTCCTCATCTTACTGTTATATAAAAACATAATCATAGCATATGAGAAATCTCACTATCTCCTTAAATTTTGCACTATGGATCGAACATAGATCATATTCATGTGTACCTCATCCAACATCCATTGAACACACGCATCCACTTATTCTGGAAGAAGTGAAGAAAAAGCACAGCCCTCAATTAAGGCACACAATGATGGTAAGCTAATTACAGTAGTGTGACTGGTGTTTCTACTGAGAGATATGACAGCTGAGGAGGAAAACGAGTGAGGAATGTGGGAGGAGAATGATACCCGAGTGAGAAATTATGGATGGCAAAGGGTGAGGCAGGTTGTAACTGAGTACTTCCTAGAAAGAACACAAATAAGAAAGGCACAAAACACCTTATTTGCAGTGACCTGGAACTTAGAGATTTTAGGGATTTTAACAACAAGAGCCTAAACATGATCAGATCTATGTTTTAGAACTTTACTTAGGATGAGTGTGGAAAATGAAATGAATTTAAGAAGTTTTGGGGCAAAGAAATAACTCCAGAGTCTAACAACTATTAGGAGAAAGTAGAAGGGTCTGAACAAAGGCTGTTGGTAGTAGAAACTGAGAAAGAAAGGGATAAAGGGTTATTAAATTTGCCCTGGGTCCCAGTTCTTCCTAAGTGGTCCAAGAATTATTGCCTATTTTTCCTCTTTCTAACATGTATGATTTATTAATAATCAAGAAGCAATTATTGGTGACTAAAACTTACTGTATTGTTACACTGTGCCAAGCACTATAATAGTGCTTTACATTCATTAGTTAATTGCTATTCTACTACAAAAGAATTTGAGGCCAGGCTGGGAATTTAGCTCAGTGGCACCATGCCTGCCTCTCAAGTGCGAGGTCCTGAGTTCAATCCCTGATACCAGAAAATAAATGAACAAATAAATAAATGAATAAGAAACTGAGGCCCAGAGAGTTGAAGCAACTTGTCCTAGGACACACAGCTGGTCAGCAGTGCAGACAGTTAGAAACCCTTGCTGTTTGAATCATTATACCTCATCCACCCACCCCCAAAACCACTTCCTACTTTTTCAGTTTTCACTTTCTAGGACTCCTGATCTTTTAATCTGAGTTCTGTCCTTTCTTAAAAGATAAGCTCTTTTGCTCTTTCACCTTCCAATCAATTGTCCAGTCCATTTCTTTTCATGTAATGTTGGTCTTGAATCCATAGCAATATCTGTCTTCTAACCAGTTATTTTCTCCTTAAATTTCAGCATTTTGGTTTCTGAATCTTCTAAATGTACTCATGTTACTGTCCTGGAAAATTCAAAATATGTTGCCATCCTTTCCTTTGTGTTCATCCAAGTATTTTGCATTATTAACCTTTTCTTTTATTCCTCAAAACTTTTCTCCCTATAAGTGCTAGGAAACTTATTCTCCCAGCCCAGTGGTTCCTTTTATGTCTCTTTTACCAGATCTTTCAGATGGAGGAACTGTTCCGTTTCTTCTATGTTTCACGCATGCCATCACTAGTTTGTATTTTTCTTTTCTTTTCTTTTTGTCCTATGCTGTTCTCTCAATATGATCCCTCACTTACTCTTCACATTACAATCCCAATTATTATAATAAAATATAAGTATCTTCCTGTCTAAATTTCCAACGTTTTTTCAAGACTCAATTTCAAAGCATCTTTGAAGACTTTTGCTCTCATGGCTTATCAACAACATGCATTGTATTTTACAGTCTTTCCAATACCTTTTCCCTGATGAAGTTGTCAGAAGACCGAGGATGTCCTTTTGCAAGCAAAGAAACTTTACAAAGGATTCATTAGTGTTAGTGTTTTACAGAACTACTCCCCCAAGAGCTCTACTAGAAAAAATTATAGATCTCTTTGTCAAAATACATGCCTACCAAACTGACAAAATCGAAACCTGGCAATATTAACATGGGGTAAAGAGACCAGTTGGTGTCTAACAGTGGTTGAATTAATGCATCTCACCAGCTAGGAGTTCCTGGAGGGCAGGGATCCTTCGTCCCACTCTAAGCTGAGCCTCCAAGCAAGTGTGATTCAGTGAGTAAACATTCCATTGAATCAACAACTGGCCAGGTTTCCAGGAACTCTGGAAGTCCTGTGCAAGTAGATGTTGAAAATTCTTGCAGGGCACAATCAGGATGACACAGAAATCAACTCTGATCGGAGACGCGTGTGCAACAAGATTCTAGAAGTTCCAGCTTGGAGTAGGATGAAGAGATCTCAGGCCAGAGAACAAGTTTATTTACCATTTCCAGTATCAGTACAACGTATCAAAAACACAAGTAAGTAAAACACAAGGTTCCTGGTTACTTTTGCCCTCTTCAACTCTGCTTCAGGGATCATGAGTTGGTGGTTCTTACAAAAACTGAGACAAAAGAGCAACTTCGCTACTTTGCTGGTTTGTTTGCTTGCTCTGGAAAGGAGGCGGGTGGTATCCAAGCTCCCAAGGCTCTCTGCGCTGCTCTTCTACCCGGCTGATCTTTTAAGGCACTAAAGGAAACATTTTTTTTTTTTTTTAGGAAATAACTTTTCATCGCTCAGTTCACCACCAGTCACACAGCCAGAGGCTGAGGAGGAAGGTCTCACTCGGCATTGGCTGCCTGAGGCAAGTCTAGAAGGCAAAGATCTCAAAACCCTGTACTCCCGGAGGGCAGGTGTCGCAGCCCTGGGTTCCGGACGCCGTCTTGACAGTTTCATCCCCGCCCACAGGCAGGAGAGCGCCTGGCCAAGCAGCACGCTGGCGCGCAGGGGGCCATAAAAGCAGCTACGGCGGCGTAGAGACGCGGAGCTTGCACACTGCCTGCCAGGGCGATCTGTGGCCACACCATGCATGTGAACGGCAAAGTGGCGTTGGTGACCGGTGCTGCGCAGGGCATAGGCAGAGCCTTTGCAGAGGAGCTGCTGCATAAGGGCGCCAAGGTAAGCACGGAGCCTGGCCGCTGTAACTTACCTCCCCCTCCCCACGCACCGCCGCCCAGGGGTCCCGGGAGATAGAGGAACGCTCAGCCTGCCCGCCTTGTCACTTCCGAAAGCTCTGCTCCCAGCCTCTGGGGCTGACTTTGAAAGCGACTGCCATTGAACCTAAACTTCGCCAAACTTCAGGTCTGGCAGCGGAGCGTCTGGTTTCTTTTTTTGCGCCTCTGTTTCATGAGCTGCTCAGAACCTGTATTACTCTCCTGCCATTTCAGGTAGCGCTGGTGGATTGGAATCTTGAAGCAGGTGTAAACTGTAAAGCTGCCCTCGATGAGCAGTTTGAACCTCAGAAGACCCTGTTCATCCAGTGTGATGTGGCCGACCAGGAACAATTGCGAGGTAAGACAGGGGAATCAATCCATCAACTTGAAACACACCCTGAACAAGCAACAACCTGAAGGCAGCCTGGGCGAGAGAGCCGGCCCGGCACAGCGCCAGGCTGACTACCTCCTGGAGAACCTTTCATGCTCCAGAGGATGGCTTGGACTGTTGCTCTTCCTATTGACAACTAGTGGTCATAAAAAGTAAGGAGAGACAGGGTTGCCTGAGAAATCCTTTTATTTTAGTCATTTGTCAGCAAGAAGTGTAATCAAAACTCCTTTGTGTACTCAGAGACACTGCTGTAACGTAATTATTAAATAATGGCAATTGCTGACCGACCTTGGAAGTTAAAATTGGCAAACAACTTCTCTTGGAAAACTAGGAGACAGAGTTCAACGACAATCAAATGTGGCAGTGTTCGTCTTTAGAACATAATAGATTATAAATTCAAGGATCTTGGTCACAGAGATCCTAGAGGCTTTTAGCCATGTGTTTTCCCTGACTTTCCCCTATGAAACGGTATTTTAAAATAATAATAACAGCACTTGGTTAGAATAGCAGAAGAAAAGTCTCTATCAGCCTTTCCTCAATGCTTTCCTGTTTCTGTGTACTCACTTAAAATAGATCATCTACTTGTGAAATATAAGGGACACCATTGGTGTGGACAGAAAACAGCTCTGTTCATATACAGACAGGGCCTGATAGATTTGCATAAAAAGTATTTTCCTAGGGAAAATAGAAAAAATAAATTGTTTGCATTTCATAAAGTTTTATTCAAAGAGATTGAGTGAATTGTTAGGCACATTTTTAGTCCAGGAGTCAGATGAATTTCATAAATTTTGCTCTAGTACTCCTCATTATGGGACACTGCAGTATGAATTTATTTTAAAACTTTTAGTATATTCTGTAAGAATGAAAGTGGATGGTTATGTTAGAAGAGATTGTACTTCATGGAAATTGTTTTAAAGGAAGTTATGTAATTATAATCCACAAATGCTGTAAAGACCTGTAACACAGATGACATGCATCAGAAGAACAGTTCTATAAACACAGTGCTAGTAGAATTGCCAGAGGATAACTTTGTTGGTTGCACACGATACTTTGGTTTGAGAAGAGAGTAGTGTTTAATCCCAGCACTCATGCTGATGGAATAAGGAACTGTATAGATAATCGGAAAATGATTTGTGTCTCAATTTATGTAATTTCGCACATGATATTTAAGCTCAGTTACTTTGCTTTGCATTGTTTAAAATTAATGCCTTGTCTGTAAACACGTTACTCAAGGAAGAAACCAAGAGTGACCTGGGGAGGGCATGCTTCTCATGAGAAATCCCCACAATGTCTGGACATTTGCAGTTATCTGCATCAACGAAAAGTGTGACACCAATTCTTTCCATTTCAGGACTTATGTTGATTACAACTCTTAAAACTGTTGATAGACACACTGAATTTATAAAATACTTCAGCTTGAGTAGGTGTTTGGAGGTGACCTAGACCTGACTAATTTTACAAATTAACAAATTGCAGCACAGAGTTTAGATAAGTTATAGAGAATGCCACAGGAGGTAAATTAGAAGACATTTAAGGTCAGTGGGATGTCAGGAAAGAAAAATGATGTCTCTCTCACATCGGTAAAGGCAGGAGACCAGAATGAAGAAAGAAAATTACAGAAAAATTAGACATACATATTTAACAATTTAATTTCCCACAAAGCGGGACAGTTTCTGAAGAGTTATAAAGAGTGGAACCGATTTAAGATAGAAAGGCAGAAAAAAAGAGAACTTAGTATTCTACGTCTGACCTTTTCTGGAACCAATTTGAGATGTTCAGAAACAGTTTTAAAATTCCATGAAAAAGTAAACAGGTTTTATTTTTTGTTATTGTTTTCTTTCCCACTATAGTGAGTGTAAAGGGATACATATTAGAAATCCTTGACAAAGTTTTCAGCCACTAACTTGCACAGCAGATTATCCGTTTGCAAACTGGTCAATAAGTGCTTTTCCAAATATGTATGGTGGTCATTAATAATTGTATGAATTTGTTTCACTCAAAATAAGTTTATGTTGATCTACTTTTTTAAAGGAGCAAATATGCCAGCTTGGATATCTGAGAACGCATTTCTATGCTTTGGAATAATAACTGCAATTGTTATCTATACTCTGAAGTAATAGAACCAGGCTGAATAATACAAGACCATCAGAAACAGTCTCAATCAATAGAACTACATAAAAGGCTGCTTTGAAAAATAATGAATTTCTCACTGTTAAGGTGGAAAGGCCTAGTTTGGACTGGATAAAAAGGATTTTCAAGAATTAAATGGAATTAGTGACACTGAGGCCTCAGAATCCAGACTTTACCCTGTTTGAACAGAGTTTTAATACAAACTTATAATGTAAAGTAGTAATAAATAGTGATAAGGAGAGAAAATAAAATAGCAAACATAAAGTTTCATTAAATCAACTGAATGAAAAGTAGATTTTTATGAGTAGACTATAAAATCTTCCTCAAATAGTCATAATGGATTTGAACACATAAGAAAACTTATGTTAACATGATACTTTTAAAGCATGATACGGCTTGTTAATAAAAGATGTCTGTCACAGTCTATGCTGTAGTCCAATAACTTCCTAGCTAGCTGAGCTGAAAAGATACTGACTGCTCAAGTTGACAGCTCTCACCTTAGGATGCTCGATTTTTTAAAATTTACTGCATTAAAGTTACTGCTTATAGATCTGCAATACAGATAATCTAAGGGTATGATAAATTAAGATACTGACTCAGTAGGTATGTGGTGTTCACAAAATTCTATATTTTTTTCACAACTTCCTCAGTAATGCTGATTGAGCCTGCAGCTCCACAAATCACATGTTGAGAAGCAAGGATTTTAAGTTCCAGGTCATGTGTGTGCTTTTCACTGTAAAGGAAGATAAAAATCCATTACATGGCATAAGGTTGGATTTAAATGCTTATATGGACATTAAAATGTATCTATGGTGACTTTTTTAAATTAGATACTTTTAGAAAAGTTGTGGACTACTTTGGAAGATTGGACATCTTGGTCAATAATGCTGGGGTGAATAATGAGAAAAACTGGGAAAAAACACTGCAGATTAATTTGGTAAGCTATTTTATTCATATTTATTCCCTAAATCATCTGATAACATGATGTTTATAAAAGAATAAACGAAGCTTGTAATTTTTTACAAATGAAACAACGAGCCACAATATAGAAAATGGAAATTAGAGAAGGAAAGAAGAAAAGGCATTTCCTTTTACATTTAAGAAGACATTTGAGACTTAGAATTATTAAAATGGGCCTGTCAAGATTTTAAGAGGAAATAAGAAAAAAAAACGTAGTTTGTTGTAACTCAGGGATCAGCATACTCCTAACTACAGGTCACAAGGGCCACCTGTGACCTGCAATATAAAAATGGTTACCTTTTTAGATGGCTGAAAAATAATAAAATATATGAATATTTAAAATTCAGATTTCAGTGTCATGAAAGTGGTACTGGAACACAGCCACAGTCACTGGTCTTGTATTGCCAATGGCTACTTTTATGCTGTGATGAATGGCAGAGTTGAATGATGTAACAGAGGCTGCATGGATGGCAAGAGCTAAAATATGAACTATCTAACCGTTTACAGAATGAGCTATACAAACCCTAACTTTCCTTATTTGTCTGAAGAATAAATCTTAATAAATGCTAGAACATGGCAGAAATATAGTTAAAAGTAAAAATGTAACTTCTATTTTTTGTTTATTTTCATCAGTATCTGTTTGCGTTGCATAATGATTACATGTATTACGGGGATAGGAACGTGTACAAAACACCTCTGATTTCTTTTCTTGTCCCCCACTCCTCCCACTCATCCCTGCTTCTTCCATCTGTTGGTGCCCCTCCAATTTGCAAAGGCTCTATTTCCATTTTGCTCTTTCAATTCTTTATTTTTTCATCCTCTTTCTCTCCCCTACCTCTCCCTCCTTCCATCTCTGGTCCACATTCCCATTTGAAAAAGATCTTCCTACTTCCTATTATCTATCTTTAATTTTAGGTTTCTCACCTAACAGTGACCATGTAATATTTAAGCTTGAGTGTCTGGTTCATTTCATTTAATATTATGACATCTATTAACCTATAAGTGCCTCAAGTTTATTCTTTTTTATGACAGAGTAGTACTTCACTGTAAATGAACACCGTTTATTCATTCATCTGTTGATGGATATATAGGCTATTATGAACTCTGCTGCCATAAACATGGATATTTATGTATCACTGTACTATGATGATTCTTGCTAGAAGGCGAATAGCTGGGTCAAATGAAATTTCTAATTTTAGCTTTTTGTGGAATCTCCATACTGATTTCCATTGTGGTTTCACTAGTTTACATTTCCTCCTATAGTATAGAAGGGTTCCTTTCTCCCTGAAGCCTCACCAGATATGCTATGGCTTTATTTCTTCATTATATTCTTTCAGGAGTAAGATATTATCTTAGAACATTTCTCTGATAGCCAGCAAAGCTGAACATTTTCTCATGTGTTTAGTGCACTAAATTTGAACTTCTGAGAAGGGTCCATTCATTTCAGTAGCCCATTTTTTTTATTAGACCTTTTATTTTGGGAGGTCTAATTTCTTGAATTCTTTATATATTCTAGATGTGAATCATCTGTCCAAAGAATAACTGGCAAAATTTTGCCCGTTATGTATAATGTCCCTTGACTCTGTTGGTGGATTCCTTTGCTCTGAAGGTTTTTAATTTTATAAGATCCTATTTGAGAATTCTCAGACTATGTCTTGTGCAACTGGGGTCTGTTCAGAAAGTCCTTGCCTACCTATATCTTTGAGAGTTTTAGCTATTTTGTCTCCCAAAAGATCAAGTGTTTCTGTTTTAACATTTAGATCCTTGATCCATTTTGAATTTAGCTGAGGAGATGGGGAGAGATATGGATCTAGACTCAATCTTCCGAATGTGGATGTCCAAATTCCCGGAATTATTTGTTTAAAAGTGTATGTTTTGGGCCCTTTTGTCAAAGCCAAATAGCTGAATGTACTTGAGGTTGTTTTTGCTGTTCCATTGATCCACATGTTGTTTTTTGTGCCAGTACCATGCTGTTTTTATCACTGTAGTTTTATACTATGACTTTAAATCAAGGATTATGATATCGCCTGCTTTATTTTTACTACTCAGGATTTCTTTTGCTATTCTGGGTCTTTTTTGACTCCATATGAATTTTATGATTGCTTTATTTAGATCGGAGAGAAATGCTGTTGGTATTTTCATTGTGATGGCATTCAATCTATAGATCAGTCTTGGAAGTACACTCATTTTGACTATATTGATTCTGTCCATCCAGGAACACTTTCTGATGTTCTTTTCAATCTCCTTTTTCAGAGTAATACAATTTTCATTGTAGAGGTCTTTTACTTCACTGGGTAGGTTAATTCCTAAGTATTTAATTTCTCTTGATGCTATTAAGAATGGTATCATTTTCACAATTTTTTTCTCAGTGAGTTAATAGTTTACAGGAACACTATTGATTTTTGTGTGTTGATTTTGTATTCTACTGCATTGCTGAATTTGGTTATTAATTCTAGGGGTCATTTGGTGGGATTTTTGGGGTCTTATATTCAGAGGATAGTGTCTTCTGCAAATAAAAATACACCAACTTCTTCCTGCACTATTCTTTCTATTTCTTTCTCTTGCCTGATCGTTCTGACTAGTGTTTAGAGGACTGTGCTGGAGTGGTGACAATGGGTATCCTTGTTTAGTTTATGTCTTTAGGAGGAGACTTTCATTTTCTCCCCAATTAATATATGGCAGTAGGTTGGTCAAATGACTTTCATCAGACTGAGGTACAGTCCTACATGTATAAGCTTCAAAGTTTTTATCATGAAAAGATGTTGGAATTTGTCAAAGGCTTTTTGTGCCTCTAATGAGATGATAATATGATTGCTGTCACTGCTTCTGTTTGTGTGATGTGCTACGTTTATTAATTTAAATTTGTTGAACCATTCTTGATTCCCTAGAATGAAGCCAACTTACTCATGGTGTATGACCTTTTTGATGATTTGCTGCATTTTGCTTGCTAGCATCTTGTTGAGGATTTTTGCACCAGTATTTATTAGAAAGATGGCCTGCAGTTCATTTTTTTTTTTAATTGGGTCTTTGTCTGGTTTGGGAATTGGAGTAATGCTGGCTTTTAGGAACATTTTGGGAGTAGTAATTTCCTTTTGATTTCATTAAAAAGTTTGCAGAGAGCTACTTCCTGTGGGTCTTAGAGAATTCAACAGTTAATAATTCAGGCAGGTTCCAGGCTTTTCTTAGTTGGTAGGTTTTTTTATCACTGATTCAGTGTCATTGCTTGCTATTGAATTATACAGCATTTTTAAGTCTTCATAGTTTAGTTTTGGTATATAGGAATTTATCCATTCTTCTAATTTCTCCAATTTATTGGCATAAAGGTTTGTGAAGTAGTCCCTAATAATCTTCTGGATTTTAGCAGTGTCCATTGTGATTTCACCTTTCTCATTAATTTGGGTCTTTTCTTTCCTTTTTTTTTTTTTAAGTTTGGCTAAAAGTTTATTTTCTTAATTCTTTCCAAGAACTAGCTCTTCAATTTATTAATGTTTTGTATTGTTTTTTGGTATTCATGTCATTGATTTCTTCTCTAATTTGTATAATTTCTTTTCTCGCACAAGTTCTGGATTTGGATTGTTTTTGTTTTTCTGTCACCTTGAGGTACATCTCTAGGTTAGTTAGTTATTTGGGCTGTTTTTCTGCTGTGGACATTCACACATTTGAACTTCCCTCTTAACACTACTTTTTGTCTCATCCTTCTGGTATGTTTTACTGGAATTATCATTTAACTCTAGGAATTTTCTTATTTCTTCCTTAATTTATTTTGTACAAATTTTGACTATTTTGCACTTTGTTGGATATTATGTAGTCTATTTTGGGAAATGTTTCATGGATGCCAAGAAGAATGTATATTCTGTTGTTGGGTGGAACACACTATGTATACCTTTTAAATCTATTTGTCTGAAGGTTCAGTTCAACTCTGATATTTCCTTGTTGATTTTTTCTCTAGTTGATTTTTCGATTTGTGATAGTGGTAATGAGTTTCCTAAGTAAAATTTTGTTGATGTTTATCTGATTTTTTATGTCTATTATCATTTATTTTATGAAGTTGAGTGTGCCTCTCTTTGATGATATGTTTATAATTTTTATTCTTTCTACTGAATAGTTCCCTTAACTATATGTAGAGTTCTACTTTGCCTCTTCTGTTCAGTCTTGGTTTAAAAATCCACTTTGCCTGAAAAGAAAACACTATTTTTAGTGTATGATTTTGGTTTTGGATTATGCAGCATACCATTGAACTTTGTTTCTTGATCTCTTAATGGTCTGACAACCTGTATTTTTTATTGGCAAACTGAGATCATTTGCTTTGACAATTATAAATGATAATAACTGATAAGTATTGATTTATTCATGTCATATATTATTTTCCTCCTGCTGATTTCCTTTTTTTTACTCGTCTACTTAACTCTTTGCTCTACCTGGTGCTTCATTGGGCCTTATGGTATGGCAGCTTTCTAGGATCTCCTTCAGTGTATTTTGAAGTGCTGGCTTGATGGTCATGAATTCCTTTAGGTGGTCTTTATGCTGAAAATATCCTATTTCTCCATCAATTTTGAAAGATAATTTTGCAGGTTAAATCAGTCTGTTGGAAAAAAAAAGTTGTTTTTTTTTTCTAGTTTGAGATTTGTGTTGAGTTTGTTGTGATTCTAAAGGTTTATCTTTCTTTTGTGTTGTTATGGTTGGGTTTGTTTGTTTTGGTACCTGGGATCAAACTCTGATCCTTGGGCTTACAAGGCAAACGGTAGAACCACTGAGCTAAATAGCCGGCCCATAAAGGTTTTTCTTTTTTAAGCGATTTGTTCCCTTTCTCTAAAAGCTTTAAAGATTCTGTCCTTGTGTTGGATGTCTGATATTTTGACAATGTGTCACACAGAGGTGCTTTTCTGACCTTGGCTATTTGGGCTCTGTATGCCTTACTTATTATCTTCATGTTAAATTATTTTTCCAAATTGGAAAGTTTTCTGCTACAACTTCTTACAGATTTTTTAAGGTCCTTTTTGATGCCGTCTAATTTTTCTCGAATTCCAATTCATTTTCGATTACTCTTTTGAATCCATATTTCTTGTTCCTTATTGTTTTTAAAGTATCTCTCTTCAATAGGCATCTGATAACAGCTTCATCCTCTAGTTCTGCTGCTCTGCCCTCACACTGAACACTTCTGCTGCCCATAGTTTTGATTGAATTTTTAACTGCCTGAATTTCTACTAGGAGGCTTTTTATGGACTCTAGTTCTTTTTTATGCTGGTCATTCACGTTTTGCATTGTTTCTTTAGTTCTGCTAGCTTTTAATTAGTGTCTTCTGCATACTCACTACTCATTTTGTTTATTTGGCCCAAAATCTGTTCACTTATACCTCCAGTGAGCTTGTCAATGCCTTATTCATCTGTGTTTATATTATACCTGATAGCATTTCAAATAACCCGGGGGTATGGCTTTTGGTTTTCTCCCCTTCAGTGCTGCATGTATCAACTTTGAGGGAGTTCAGAGTTGTTGAAGATATTTTGTTGGCTTGTCTGCTCGTTTCAATTTTTTGTTTGTTTTTTGTCTTGTTTTCTGTCCAGAGGCTTGTGGGCTGGTTATAGTAGATATGTTGCTGCTAATATGGAGACCTGTTTAGTTAGTGTCTACTTTTAAGATATACTCTGGCTAGCTTTTGGCTTTTGCCTTTCTTCCAGGATCCAGCCACCTCTGTTTATTTGGAAGGGGAGATTACAATTTATTTGGCCCAATACCCAGTTTTCCAGAAATGGGATAAAATATATTTTTAAAAAAAGAAAACGGGGAATGAGAAAAGAGAGAGGAAAAAAAGAGGACCAAAAAATAAGCAAACAAAAACAAAAGCAGTATAGGGAAAAAAGAAAATGTGAGATAGATCTCCAAACACCACAAAAAAACAACCAGTAAAGGAGAAACAAATGGGTCAAAGTTTTTCCTATGTATTTCCAAATGAGTGGTTTCTTTAAAGGACCCGAAGTCTGGAATCCAGCAAGTTAAGAATCCTCTCTGCCCTGCTTTACAGCCTGTGCCTTTGTGATGTGACACCCTCACCCCAGGTTCAAGAGGTTCCCTGTAAACTCCAGGCTATGGCTGCTGTCTAAGCCAAATCTCACCCCTCTCCACACTGGAAAAACACAAGAAACAATCAGATCACTGGTCTCACCTGGATGTAAGTGGTGGTGTGAGGACTCAAGCCAACTTCTGTACTCAGTCTCATGGCCATCAGATCCAGCCACCTCTGAAATACACACTCACCAAACCTGGCCTCCCACGGTGGAATGCAGGCCCTGTGTCCTTCCTGGCCTGACTGACTTGAAATCCTCAGGGAATTTCAGTGGCTCTGTATCTCACCCTCTCCCTGTCTGTTCTTTGGGTCCATCTCTGTTCATATTAAGTCTGTCTCTTGCTGATGCTGTATTGTGAGAGCTCTTTTTAAAAATCGCATCAGAGAACATTTATATTTTGTATTTGTAAGTTTAAGCCTTTTATACTTATTTTTACTTTTCTGTTTTATACACCAGTATCTACTGTTTTCTTCTTAGCTTTATTTTGTCCATTCTTTTCCTAAATTCATTGAATAACTTCAGATTTTGGGGTGGTAAGAAAATGATACTCAAAAAATTTTAGCTGTAAATTCTGACTAAGAACCATATTTAATTACATCATCTGTTTACTAATAAAACAAAAATTTAATGAATATACAGCAGGTGAGAACTGTGGAAAACTTTAAGAATATTTTTATAAACCTATGTTACTTACTAAAACCATAATAAATGCTAAGAATTTTTAAAATCTTGCTACCCTAGTAAAAATGCAATAGCTTTCTCTCTTTAACATTGCTACTGATAACTTTAGTAGATTTATCAGCAATCATTACATATGTTATTATAAAAGTCTCTAGAACAGAAAGATCCTATTTTAAGTGCATCCATAATAGGAACCTACTATGTCTTTTCTCTGAGAGATCACTGTCAGAAACAGTGTGCAATGACCAGAGTTAATATAGAAAAACATGAAAATAGTAAGGCATTCATCACAAAGATACAGAATATGAATGATTTCATCTAGGTAAGAGGGCATATTTTTTTAATGTGGGCTGTGTGAAGGAATAAGCACCTGTTCCAAACAGGAAAGTACCTACAACACTTGCAAATAAAATTTTCTTCCTATTCTTCCAACAGAGAACTTTTATTTTGACCCCTTTCCCCATTGAAATTTAGTCAGCCTGAGTCTTTACTTTAGTCTCGCTGACATGGATCACTTCTTAGCTTAACTTCAAGGATCAATGATATTTGCTTATTTTTACACAGAGGTATGTCCTTTGTAGCTTAAAAATGTGTTACTTTTCTTGCTACCTACAACCTTGTACAAAAGCAAACTAGAATTGGACTAATCTTTTTCCAACTTGATTATCTCTGTTAGAGTAATCCAAATGTTTGTATGTGGTTTGTATAACTTTTTGTTTGTTTTAGACTTTGCTCCAGATGCTTCTCTCTTCTTTCTCTCTCTCTCTCTCTCTCTCTCTCTCTCTCTCTCTCTCTCTCTCTCTCTCTCTCTCTCTCTCTCTCTCTCTCTCTCTCTCTCTCTCTCTCCCTCTCTCCCTCTCTCCCTGTGTGTGTGTGCTGGGGATTGAACCCATACTCTTACCACTGAGTTCCTATACCCCCAGAATCAATCTTTCTCACTTCTGATACCTTATACAACATATTTGAAATATTTTCATAGAATTTATCAATTTACAACTTTATTGTGTGTGGTTTATACTAGCACATGCCTCCTCAATGCAGAAAACCACAGTTCTGTGTTCTAATATAGTAGAAGTTCAATTAATATTTATGGCAAAATGCCACTATATGATATTTTGCACACACGCATATCCATTTCTTTATTTTAACGTGATGTTTATGTGATATCCTAGTAGATCAGTGCTACCAAACAGTATCAGCTGTTCTTCCACTTTCATAGTTTACCAAACTTGCTTATTTCCTGGTTCTTTACACTGCTGATCTCATCACTGTTGCCACACAAAATACACTGTCTCAGTTATTTTTCTCTTGTTGCTGAGACAAAATACTCAACCCTCAAAGTTAAAGGAGGAGAGATTCATTTAGCTCACAGTTCGTAGAGGTTTCAGTCTCTAGTTGACTGGCCCCATGGCAGGATAGCCCATAGCAGAGTGGCGTCACAGAGAAGGAACAGTTCATTGCAGAAGACAGCAAAAAGCAACAAGGGTCCCTCCCAGCATTTTTTCCCCCTTTTTATCTTATCCAGGCTCCTTACAGCAGGAAGTGCTCACAGCTAGCAGCCTTGAGCCTAGCCTTGCACCATGAATCAATCCCAGCATCACACACTCTACATCCAGTTTCCTCTCAAAATGTCTCACCCATGACCGACCGCCTGAGGCCTTGGGCGAACATCTAAATATGAGCCATAACGTACATCAAACCTTTCCCAGTCTTCGTTTCACTCCACTGTTTTATGCTTCATCTTTTGTCTGAAGCCAATAACAGCACTGTTATTTATAGCTGCTCAGAGCTCAGCGCTCAGACTGTCCAGTAAAGACTGAGTCTTCGTAATCTATTGACGATCACTCTGGCAACTGAGTGGAAATAGACTTAACTTTGAATATTAACCAGGCAATATATAATATACTTTTCTTGCTTTTAACTATTTGAAATTGTAATAACCCTATTCAGGTCAGAACTACGATCTAATTTGGACATACAACTAATACATTTTGAGTTTTTTAGTATAATTAAATAAAAATTAAACAATATAGTTAGCTAATACTGGTAAATTTTTTCGGAAATGTATTAACTGATTAAAATTTGGCTCTATAAGAAGAGTAGATTTAGAATTAGTCGAAGCTAAAGTATAGTCCTGAATCTACAATTTATGAACTATTATTTTATTTCTTTGACATTGAGTGTCCCAGTTTGGAAAAGGGGAAGGATGAACTTCCTACCTCGGAGATTGTTGAGTTTGATGTGAAACAGCTACCGTAGTATAGTTCAATTGCATTTGCTTTCCACGCATCAAGACTACATTTTTCTCATGCCCCATTTTAATATCGCTTCCTCTGCCTTACTTGACTTCTAATAAGGACTTAAGGAAATGGATAGATAGTATTCCTAAACATACTTACTTTTGACTTTCAAAGATATTGATTTACAAACTAAATTAGTAACCATTTTGCCTCCATTGCTACTTTACAATATTGACAGGACTAATTGAACTATATGACAAAGGGGATCTCCAGTATTATAAGTAGTTCCATCAAGGGGAAGGAAAATTATATTTAGCACTACAAGAAAAAAGTGGAAAAATATTTTAATATGAAAAAAGAAAGGATGAAAATGGGGTTAAGAAAAAAATGATACCTTTATTAATACTCTTTGAGAACTGTTCTGAAGAAAATACAAGGACCCAAAAAGTACAGTTGCTTGATTTAGCTCCCACAATTATTTTTATTACAGGACAATGCAAAAAAAAAAATAAATACATGAGCAGCAAACTTAAAGGAAAGTAAAGGAATAAAGGAAGACAAGATAAAGGAAAAGGAGAAGTGATGGATCGAAAATTTCATTAGTGAAAAACTTGTGTTGACATATTCACATATTTTGTAGAAGATATAATGCCTAATGACTACACAGTTAAACAAGTGGACTGTTAAATGGACAAAGGTCCATTTATCTTTGTTACTAGAGAATTATTCTTAGCCTAGATGAATTTTGAGCATGGTTTTGTTGAAGAGTGCTATAATTAATTTAAAATAATTTAGTATTTGGAATACAACACAATTGCTACTTCTGAATTACATATAAATGTTATCTCTTCATAACCAAAAACTTAAGAATGTGTCAGTTTGATCATTTCATTAGTAATGGAAGTGTTGCTTTATTCTTTAACCACACGGATTTAGACATAGGATTGTTTTTGAACCAGCTACAGTACAGAATTTTAACTACCTTCATGAAGTAAGCAGAAATAATAATATAGATTCAAATTAGTTTGTGTTTGTATCTAGAAATGTCTATAATTTTCTCTTTTTATGATGTAGGATATAATCACCTAATCTTTAAAATAAATAAACATTCCTTAAGGACAAAATAATCTATTAAGAGGACACATTTATTCTCTGGTTTTTCTAAGAAGATCTGACAGAAGGAAAAATGTTAAAAGGAGAAAGGACGAAACATAGAATTTATGTACAATCAAAGAATTAGACCTGCTGTGTGGATTTATCCCATAAACTCTTTCACTTGAAAAATCATTCAGTTCTTAAACTGAGAATGAATAAGAAAAATGTTTTGTTCTGCTCCACCAAAAACCTAGGCATAAAATTTACTACCAAAAAAAGAAAATAGGGCCAGGGATTTAGCTCAGTGGTTCCGCCACCTGCCTCGAAAACACAAAGACCCAAGTTCGATCTCTGGTACAAAAAAAAAAAAAATTCAAAAAAAGAAAATAAAACTTTTCTATCTGGCTGCATGTTATAGATACTGAAAACAAGAAAGCTGGGTGTCAGAGACACTGTAGGTGTCTGAGATTAGAACTGTAGTGTCAGTGCTTGAAAACAGGAATTTTGTTCAGACACACTGAAGACTGGGGCAGAAACAAACAGAATATACCTGAATGCAGTAATTTCAGCCATCTATATTATTTCTTATTTAAACAGTGTCTAGTTTTTTAAAGGAAATCATGTGAAGAGTTATTTATTCTCCACAAGCCTACTTCATAGCAAACTGACACCCAGCTTAAACGAAAAGAACCTGCAATTTATTTGTTTTGGTGGTTGTTGTTCCAGAGCTACTATTAGAAAGAAGAGGCATTTCTGAATACTTATCAAGTAACCCTCCCCCCTCCCCCAAGAAAGAACTTTTTAAATAAAAAGAAGTTAAACACCAGTGTGCTCCCTCAGTGTCAGACTCATTGCTAGTAAATTATTTTCTTTGAATGTTGTACAGCATGAAGAACTAAGAAATCAAAAGGTAATTTTTCACTTTAAAAAAGTCTGAGTTGGAAGAGAGAGGAATTCTTGAATGTAAAAGGAAAAATGAGGTTTCAAATAACTGTTTTACCCTACTCAAGTAGGTCACTTTGCACAGTGGTGAATCTTAAATGTTAGAAGGAAAGCACCAAAGAGCTCCTGCATGAGAAGTAGCAAAACAATAAACTAGCTCTAAGGAGAGCAGTAGGAAGTGAGTGATAAATTTTGAATAGCACACATTACTGAACTCTATACGTCTGAAGAGCAGAAAATCTCCACTCAAACAAGATAAAACAACTACCCAATTGCATACAAGAGTTCCGGAATATTTGATAGCGCAGGCCAGTGATAGGATCAGGACTGAGTGCGTGTTCGTGTCACCCACCTGCCAGCTTTTCCTTCTGGTTTCCTCTTCATGATGTTAGCAAAATGCCCATTTCAGTCAGTGCACGTATAGCCATCTCTTTCCACTTTTCTTAAGAACAACAGGTACATTTCTCAGCAGCATCCCGTCCCGCACACCCAAGCTGATTGCCCCTCATGACTCACCAGCCGGAACTGGCCGTTCCCTGCCTCCTGATACAGACTCTGTGGAGGAGAATGGGATTTCTGGGACTGAATTAGGTTAATCTGTGTCTACACTAAAGTGGAAGATCACCTTCTACTCTGTTACATGGAAAGATGCAGAGAAAAACAAAGGTGAAATTTTATTGGAAAGAAGAGAGGAGAAAATAAAAACCGTGTTGAACATGAAGGATATCTGCCTTTCTGTATTCCAAAATCCTGGAGAATTAAGTAGTGCAGACAAATGTGGAATACTTGAAAAAGAGAGCAAGAAGTAAAATTTGCCTCCAATGTTTTCAAGAGAAAAAAAGAATGCATGGAATTCTTTAAGATCCTGAGAATTAAGTTAAAATGGCAAAATATATTAAAATACAGCCTTTATCATAATGTTTCATATTGGGGAACTAAATAAAGCTTTGTAGAGACATGACAAGCTACCCAACTCTTAGGCAAACAAGAGAGAATCCAGGAACAATGGGTAACTTTTAAAATATTTTTTTAAAAAACATTTCAAACTCTTTCATTGATTAAACTTGCAGACATCTCCCTAGGTATCTGCCATAGCATTAATAAGTGCAATATTTAAATATGTGATAAAGGCTAATGGTTACATTGTTTTTCCCTTTTCTGCCTCCGGATTAGGCTTCTGTTATCAGTGGAACCTACCTTGGTTTGGATTACATGAGTAAGCAACATGGAGGTGAAGGTGGCGTCATTATTAATATGTCATCTTTAGCAGGTAAGGACAATTAACACGTTAACAGTAACATTTCTTATTGATAATTTGGATGGCAAAAGTAAGTCTTTTCAAGTAAATTTATCATTGACTCGGGTTTGAAATTGAAACATTGTTTAATTTTTTTTGTTTTTTATGAGTCTATGGAATTCACTATTTCATATTATCACAAATTTGAACTATATACTTATTTGCAGTCGCATCATTTTAAGTTATCTTACTGCAGCACCGTTTTACAAACTATAGATATATTTTTCCAGTTACTGGTTTTCAAAGATTACTGTGATACCCTGAACAGTAATGCAGGAGAAAGTATCTTTGACAAAGCAAAAAGAACTGAAGTAAAGTTAAGCTATCTCTATTTCTATATGATTTTATGAGTGTAATTTTTAAAAACATGCGTAATAGTCTGAATATGCTAAACTGCTTTAATAAATAGATCCTTCATGTCACAGTTTAAATGTAGTATGAGTTCATTCCTCTATCATATATCAGCCTAGGGTAAATCGCTCCTTGCAGGATTTCTCTACCGTATGCAGTCTGAAAAAGTTGTTAACAGGTATGCATCTTCAACAAGGTTGCTGTGGAACTGGCGGACTCCTTTCTCTTTAGTAGAATGAGAAAAAGAACATGTGACAGGCAGAGCTTTCAAAACCCCCAGCCCAGTAATAACAAACTTCACTTTGCTCACATTCCAGTACAGGACTTGATCTGATGGTTCATTACGTAAAAGTCTAAGAAATATATTCTTTCTAGGTGCCTAAAAACAAAATGGATTTCATTGGATAGTTGATCATTTTTGCCACACTAAAGACTTATGGACTGGTGCCATACAAATTCAAAGCTATGTTTCATTCAAAATAATGTGATTTAATATCAGCCAATATCTTACTCCTCAGTAGTAACTATAAACTTCTGACAAAAGTTTTTGGAACAACTTAGACTTAGAGTTTAAGAGAAAGGGATGGTTCCTAAAGAATGTAAGTAAAAAGAAAAAGAGAGTGTAAGTGAAATTACGAAGTTTAAATTCTGATTGACACTGACAATAAATCTAAATGATTCATGCAAAAAAATAGCAGTGGCTTCTTAGATTATTCAGTAGCTTTCAGTTTTTGTGGTGATTTCAAAATAGTAATCACTACTTCTCACCCCACTCTCCCAGCTCCAGTAGTATTTGGAGAATCAGGTAGAGTTATCTGTGACTGAATCAATGCCTGATTCTTGACGTTCTTCTTATCCCTCCAGGGTTCAAAGTCAGATGGTCCCAAATATGACTGAAAAGTTGACACTAGGCAGCTTTAGAAATCTCTTTATTTAGAAGTTCTGAAAAAATGGACTAGCATCTGATTTTCTGGGTTCCTTAAAGTCAAAATATCATTGCTAAAGCTATTACAAAACTAATTCTTTGAGTCATTCTGGATATTCTTCTTATTTTCCCTAATATGACATCTACTTATAAATTAAATTTCAATTCTAAAGATATATTAAAAGGTGAGAGCATGAACAATCCTTGAAAATGATATATGCTTTAGAGACAGCAAAATTTTAAGTTCTTAAAGGTTTAAACCCTAAAGGCAAAATGAGAAAGGTAAATTTATACTCTTTTAAAAGAAATGTATAATTGGAAAATTATGAGAATTATATAAATAGTTGCAGAATTGGCAAGAGATATTGAATATTTTCTCTAAAATGTAAATGTACAGAAAAATTGAAACTGTGTTCAAGGGATAATTCCATGGATACTTTCTATAAAGGTAATAGGTCCAGCAAAGTTTGGCAAACCAAGAATGCTATACAGACAGCCCGTTGTCTTTTTACCATGGAGGTACTGGTTACATCCTTAGGAAGTTTGGAGATCCTCAGGATTGGATGAATTTAGGACTTTCTAGGATCATTTCCTTACAGGAAGCAAGAATAAGATGTGATGTAGTGCTACTGCCTTTTATACAATTAATATGTTTGAATATATGACCAGGGCAGCAATTCTAGCTACTTGGGAGGCTGAAGTAGGAGTGCAGGTTTGAGGCCTGCCTTTGAGGTCTCTTAGTGAGACCCGTCTCTAAATAAAACAGACAAAAATTACAATAACAATGAACATATTTTGGGTCCTTAACTATTTACCTATATGTTAGATGGCATTCTATCACCATTATGAAATACTTGAGACAATTAAGTTCTAAAGAGAGCAGTTTATTTTGGACTCGTGTCTTGAAGGTTCTGACCCAAGATCAAGCAATTTGTGGCCTTGTACCTCTTGCAAGGGCAGAAAATTACAGCAAAAACTAGTGGCAGAGTGAACCTCTTACATCATGAGACAGGAAGCAGAAGAGAGGACTGGCAGGGTTACAGAATTCCTTGTAAGAGTAGGTCCCCAGTGACTTAAGGACCCCGTACGTTCCCACCTCTTAGAGTCCCCACTGTCTCTCAGTAGCCCTACCCTAGATAGAGATCCAGCCATTAGCACATGAACCTTTGGGAGGGTCTCAGGGTCCAAACTATAACATCCTGATATCCTATGAAACACTGGGCAAGCATTATCACGTTTAATCCTCATAAAATCCTATGAAGTAGATTCTGTAATCTCTTCAGTAAATAAAGCAGGAGAATTGAAGTACTTCACCCCGATTTACACAAGTACACAGCAAAACTGAAATTCACATTCACACAGCCTGATACAAGTCTCCTTAAGACTTATCCATTAGATTATCATTTTCTCCCATGAATTTATCTATAATATACTTCTGTCTCCAAGTTATTAGCAAAGCAGAAAGTAAAAGAAATTGACATCCTATGAAGTAAATAAGCCAGTCACTAGTCTCTTCAGGGTTTGGGGGCACTGCTTTAATCTCAAAGCTACATGACTGGTTAGATAAAATCTTAAAATTTTCCATGATTTGACAAACAGTAAAAACCTCAAAGCGTTTGGGGAGCTTACCAGAGCCACAAGTCAAAACATGCCATCGAGAAGAGCAATTTAAGGCTTCTCATTTGATGTTCGTTTTGTTTTCTTGGCAAAGAGCTTGTTTTATTACACACCTACCCTTGAGGGTTAATTCTCTTCCTTATCTCAAACACAATATTTGGAACCCTATTTAAGCCTTTGTCTATTCATGCAGATAAAAAAACAGTTAACTAATATAAATTCAGTGATAAGATTGTTTGAGTTTTACATTACCTTTCTGGCACTGTTACAATTGAATGAATATTATAGCATTCCTAACCATTACTCCCTCTGATTTTTTGGTATGACAGGCAAGGCAATCTTATTTCAAATGGTTAAGCAGTCTATCTTTGTCCAGTCTGCTTGGTTTGTGATCCTGTCCATCTTCAAAATCTGTCCTTGGCATGCTCTGTGTAATGCTAACCTCCACACCTAGCATGTCTGTACTGTTTCCTTGTTTTCACTGGCCAATTCACCTTTATTCCCACCAGGACTTTCATTAACATGTCTACATGTCACAGATCCTTATATATTTTTCACTAACCAAGAACTTCTGTTCTTCATGTAATGGCATTGCTTTGACAGAATTTTAGAGTTTTACAATAATAGATAAAGATAAAAGAGCACCTCTCAGTTTTCATCATTTTCTTAGAAATGTATCAACAGTTTATGCCCTGGAGTCATAACACAGAGGTACAGGTCAGAGGACCAGAACAACTGGAGGAATTATCAAAGTCAAAATACTTCCAATATTTCCTTGCTCTGTGTTTTCTAAACTGTTCTTTTTTGCAGATTTTTCTCTCCACACTCTAGTGAGGGCATAGCCATGGTCAATATTCAACTGTGGTCCATCCTCCTGCTCTGTTACATGGACTCCGAGAAGTCCTTCACTGTCATAGTCAAACTTTAAGTTGACACACTGGTTGGGTCAGAGAAGTAATTAATGAGTAATGACCACTGATATAGGCAGAGTTTAAAAGGAAATGAATGGGTTGACCAAGCAGAGGAATAAAGTGGACAGTGACTCTTCTGCATACTGAGGGATGAGTGTGTCCCAGTCTAGCACTCCAAATTGTTGTGATCATGGTTCACCACACAGACTCTTCTATTCAAGGTTGTGTTTCTAAACACAATACACAAACAAGTACTCATTTTGTCACATTCCTCGCTTGTTATTAAAAAATAAATTGGAAGGATCAACAGAGAAGAATAAAGTCTGGCTTAACACAGATAATTAAGCAATTGTGAACCCATAATTCATTCCATATGAGTCAAATGTGTTTTTGTCACCAACTAGCATAGATTCCTGCATTAGGATAATAAAAACAAAAGCAACACATCTGTAGAGAAAAGCTTTAATTTCCAAGTAAGAAAAATAAAGGGAAATACAGCTATGGTGAATGATGATCAAGCCAGTCTTATAAAAAAGGAAACTAAGAAAAAACAGGAAAAGGCTGTAGGTTGAGAAAGCCAAAGGGCCACTGTCCTGAAAAGGTGGGTCAGGCTATCCCACATGGGGTGTTTTAGTGGACTGGATGGAGTTCTGTCCATGAGTAATCATCTCAGTCCTGGATTTGTAGCTTCCAAGAACCCTATCAGTTGAAGAGCAACATGAATGATTTTGCTTAGGAGGGTGATCTCATCATGGGGTTGTCTGCCAGGCTCTGTTTTTCCTGGGGCACAGGTGACTACAAGGTTAGGACAATGTCTACAGGCTTCAAGGCGTTGCTCCAGAGAGGGATCTGGAACTGGACACTGAAAAAAGTAGCAATCAAATGTTCCTGTTAATCCTGAAAATTGCTTTAGTTATTCTTGGTGTCCTCGGTCTTGAAGTGGGGTTGGAATAGGATAGGTAAATTGGAGGTTGATACACCTTATTTTGATTAACATACCCATTTCCAAAGTTTTAAAATAATGAAGGATACAAAATGAGGGTTGAGCATTGTTTTGCTTTTAATTACCTATTGGGCATCTGTAGGCCAAAGTGAAGAGTAATAGTTTTGAGCAAAAACTGCTTTTATGCGCTTGTCTACCTCAGAAGAAAACATAAATCATGTTTTTAATGAGTAACAGGTTAAGGACCTATGTGTTTGTTTGTTCTTTGTCCTAGTGGTGAACACTGACCACATTACTTTTATATATTTGTTGCTTTGGTGGTGGGAAAGAAAAAATCGTTATCACATGAGAGACTCTACCTATGAGGTGGACTCTGTCACACCTGCCTACATGCCTAGCTACTAAAGTTGTGCTTGCATACGGGATATTGTATCTCTTTCAGAAACACGTATTCAGTAGTATTTTGTGAGAGATGCCACGAGGTCTTACTTTGAACTTAAAACACTAGAAATTCAAGAAAATACTTGAAAATCAGAAATCTTTATCATGTCTCAAATAATAGCCCGCTGACATGTCCACTGGTACGAGTTTTATCTAAATTGTTATAATTAGCTTGTAGTTGGTGTTAAGATAGAAGTGCTAAGTTCTATCTCTAACAAATTCAAGCTCAACATATATTAATAGTTGTAGAAAGGAAATGGAGATATAAAAGTATTTCGGCCAGGGCCGGGGATTTAACTCAGTCGTTCCACCGCCTACTTCACAAGCACAAGGACCTGAGTTTGATCCCAGTACCCCACCTCTCACAAAAGAAAAAAAAAAGTATTTAGGCAAAGTTTCTACCCCAATAATTATGTATTAGCTATCTCTTATTGAAATGTCAAGACTAAATAATTACCATCCCATAGATTATTTAAATAGAAGCATATTTAAATTTCAAGGACTTTGGAACTCCAACAATCTGAAGAATAATCCCAAGACCAGAAATTTTAGTTCAGACAAAACACTGATTACTTTCCTTCATCTCCAAGCCCAACATTAAAAAAAAATCATATGGTACCACACTCTATAAGTGTTCGTCATATGATGAAGTGGGCCTAATACATATTTAACAATTGCCAATAATGGGCATTGTGTTAAACTATCGCCTCTATGATAACACATTTAATTTTATAAGTAATCATAAAAATGTAAATTTAATTATTTCCATTTTATAGGTTAAAAACTAATTTCAAACAAGCAACATAACTTCAGGAGCAGAGTGAGAATTAACAATGGTAATAAAAGCAATTTTATTTTGCTATTATAGCAAATGTCATTGAATGAATTAACAGTTCCTGTGCTGTGTAGATCTTAATTGTTCAGATGCCAGCATTCAATCAAAGCATGTTATATGGATGTCCAAATCTGCCAAAAGGAAAACAGGATTTTAGTGGAACATTAGAAACGACTTTCTGAGAATTAATCACTGGAAAGTACTATTGTATTTATCTTTCTGGAGAGAATTTTATTATAAAAAAAAAGGTGGGGGTTATAAAAGCTTAGGTCACTTTTTAATGTTACATCATACTTTCAAGTATAACTATATGAAAAGCATAAAATAGGGGGGAAACAGCATCAGATAAGGTGTTGCATTCTGTGCAAAAATCACATGACGAAGGTTACTTTGGTCAATTTTATGAACAAATACAGGCAATCAAATTCCCACTAGTTCTTCTTTTTTCCTCACAACACAGAAGTGGTGATTAAAAATAGATAGTTGGTAAGCAGTTCCTTTTCTGATTGTAAAGAATATGTGGTAAATATAATATTCTTCTGTTTTAGCACAGCTGCTGAGCTCCAAGAATCAGCATCCTGAGAGTCACAATTTCTTCTCCTAAATTGTATTTTTTTTAGCATTCTGCACAATCAATTTCATATCATTTCCATCCATTTAAAAACAAATATGTTTCTTTGTCTGAGGAGATTTCAGTTTTTCACCGAATCTCTTTTCAAGCTTTTAAACTTTATGAGATGCAGAGATTAAAACTACAAACTTGGATAGAAAGAATATTAAGAATAGACAAAGTAATGCAAAAATGGAATTTTAACTTTATTTTTCTAAATTACTTTATTCTACCATGCACAAGTAATTTTTTATATTTTAAATGTTGTTTATATAAATTATATGTATTTATATATGATCATCTCATCAGTAGGTGGTTTAGTTAACCAGTAAAGTTTCAAGCTCATCCTAATCAGAGGTCTTCCCGTTGGTTTTATATATTTCAATTCAATATACTTTAAATATTGCTTTATAATACTTTGAGCTTAAAAGGAGCTAAACACATAAGTCCTACTTGAATGCACTTCCATACCTTTTGGGATGAATATTAGAAAAAATAAATGCTTTGCTAAGGTTCAGATATCAAACCAAACAAATTAGGACAGTGTGTGAGATTTGTGGCATTTTGATTTTAAAAGATAACATTTTTATTTTAAAATGCAATGTGAGTGAATACATAAATAAGTCAGTAAACCAACGATTTGGGAATTTTAATCTCAAAAGGGACAAATTGACTAATGTATGTTAATATCAAAATAATAACCAATGGTACTATTTACTACATGCTTGGTACCATTTTAGGTATTTAAAATATTTTAACATTTTTTTAAGCACACAGTAGCTACTATTATTAGTCTGATTCACAGAAGAAAACATGATTATCTCTCTAAGCATGGCATGGTTTGCAGTGCTGGATTCAAGATTTGATCTCAGTCAACCTGAAACTCATGTGCAAACCATGCTCTGGAATAATGCTCAATAGGTTCTATAGAAAGGACATTGTTTTAAATAGGCTTTATTTTATAGAATGGCTTCAGGGTCACAGAAAAATTGAGTAAAATATACAGAACACTCCTGTGCCTCTGTCCCACACTCACTTCCAGCACCCTTACTGCAGAGATCATACATCCTGCTACCATAGACGAAGCTACATTAACGTGGCATTGTCACCTAAAGTCCATAGTTTACCCAGGCCCACTCTTGGTGCTGTACACTCAGTAGATGTGGACAAAAGTATGACTTTTATCAGCACTGTAACAAAATAAAGACTAGTTTCCCTGCTTTAAACAGTCTCGTGTTTTGCCTATACATCCCTTCCTCCCGAAGGCATCCAGCAGCCCCCGGTCTTTGTATTGATACCACAGTGATACTTTCTCCAGAATGTCATACAGTTCGAATTATATAGTGTGTCAGCTTTTCAGGTTGACTTCTTGTACTTAGTAAAATGCTTTAAAACTCCTCCATGTCTTTAAATGGCTTGACAGTTCATGCTGTTTTAGTGCTGAATATTTCATTGTCAGAATGTACTATAGTTTGTGTTCTCATTTATCCACCAAAAATATTTTGTTATAAGTTTTGGTAATTATGAATAAAGCTGCCATAAACATCTTTAGGCAGATTTTTGTGTGGTTCAAAGTATTAAGTAACTTTGAGTAAATGCCAGGGAGCACAATTGCTGGATTATATTGTAAAAATATGTTTTGTAAGAAATTGCCAGAGTGTCTTCCAAAGTAGCTATTCCATTTTTACATTCCCACCACCAGTGAGTGAGGATTTCTGGTGAGCTACCTCATTACCAACATTTTGAGGTTGTTAGTGTCTGGATTTTATACATCGAAATGAATGTATAAGGGTATCTCATTTTAATGTATAATTCCTTCATGACATAATGTTCAGCACATTGTCATGTAATTATTTACCATCATTATAATACTTTCTTTAGTGAGGTGGCTTTTATTCTTCGCTGAGTTTTTCATTTCCTTTTTGTTAAAGTTTACAGTTTTTATATATGTTGGGCATTGGTTCTTTATTATATAACTTTTGTATGTGTTTTCTCCGAGTCTCTTCTTGAACATTTAAAGATGGTCAAATACTGAAAGAAACTATGTGTTCTGATAGAATAATAGTCGCATGAGTTAAATTTACTACATTTAAATAAAGCATGCTTTCATAGCAATTTGTACTTAATGGTACTAACACATATTTATGAACTGAATTTACTCCTATTAAGCTTTAAATTAGTATGTGTGTGTTTTAATGAAAGAAAATTACATGACAACAAATACCCCACACCTCTCCTTGAGACCTCAAGGCAAAGAGAACAGTCCTGGCAGGAGAAATGGAGTTTAAATTTGATAATTTTTGTGTTTGCGTGCATGTGTGCGTGTGTAAGGAGATAAACATTGAGAGAATGAATTTCCTTCCGTGGCGGTAGATGAGATCATCTACAGAAAGAGGGTGCATTACAAAACAGAAAGCTAGGGACAGTTCGGGAGTTTTCCAACGTCTGTGGGTCTGTTCAAGGAGGAAGAGCCAGAGAAGGACATGGAGAAGAGCTGGTGAGTGTGAAAGAGAAGGACACTGGTCTAAAGAACCAAGAGCTCCAGCGCGTCCAGAAGATCACAGGGGCGCCGGGGCTTTAGCTCAAAAGTGGTGCTGCCTGCAAGGTCCCGAGTTAGATCGCTGGTACCCAGGCTCCAAAAAAAAAAAAAAAAAAAAAAAAAAAAAAAAT
>NW_022900930.1:30361742-30368471 GCF_012274545.1 Fukomys damarensis
AAAAAAAAAAAAAAAAAAAAAAAAAAAAGAACGTCACAGCTGACCGTGCCAGTTACTGCTGAGAAAGGGTTTTAGCAAAATGGAAATGGAGACTTACATTTAGCAAGATGTTATCTGGCAACTTCCATGAGCTCTGTTTGACTAGATAGTAGAAAGAAAGCCTAATTTGAATGAATTGTGTAATAAATGAGAGGTAAGGAAAGTTTTTGTTGTTGTTGTGGTTGTTTTTTTGGGGGGGGTTTGTTGTTGTTGTTTTAGTTTTGGGGATTGAACTCAGGCCTTGTACTTGCAAGGCAGGCAGCGGAACCGCTGAGCTAAATCCACAGCCCAGAGGTAAGGGAAGTGAAGATAGTGAATAGAATTTTTTCGAAGACTCTCATTGTAAACAGAAATGAGGTGGAGGCTGGAGAAAGAGGTGAGGCTAAAAGGTATTATTTTTAGATGGATGAGACTGACACACAGCCGTGTCTAAGGAGAGTGATTCTCATGTCATTCTTCACGTGATTGTAGTATCCACTTTAAACTTCTTCGAATATTTTCATCTTTAATTTCTGTGATTCAGCACTTAGCTTGCTTACTTCTGCGGGCTCCCTTTTCTCTGTCACTACTGTCAGCCTCTTCTACCAGAGTTGGCTGCCATACATAATTTTGCAGACAGTTTATACCAAGCACCATGTAAATGCTTTCCCCGAGTGAGACCGTCCCCGCTCACCACACTGTTGTCTAACCTCGGTTACCGGCCTCAAAACAAAATGCTTATATTTGAAGTCCATAGACACTTTACGTGTTGGTGTTGTGGCTTACAGGTAAGTTGTAGAAGTATGGTTAGTCAAAACTTAAAATCACAACGGTGGTAGTTTTATTATTTATATCTAGATGTCTCCACAAAGCCTTGTTCTTTGGAAGGTGACTAGATCTGGGTGTGTGGCAGTCATCACTGGATTCATCCATTGATGGCTTCACAGCTAAATGTGATGTTTGGAGGTGAACCCCGGTGGGAAAAGGTGAGTCACTGTGGGATGGCCTAGAAGGAAATATATACATAAATTCCCCTTCATCTTGCCTGCCCCACCGTGAGCTCTCTGTCCTGTGCCTCTCTGCCGTGCTGCCCTGCTTTGGAGCCACCCAACTGTGGACTGAACCTGTACAAACTGAGAGCCAAAGTAAATGTTTCTTCCTTTGAGGTGTAAGTGTGGGTATCGTGGCCCAGTGACAGAAAAATAACTAAGAAAAGTAGTATGCTTGCAAAGGGAAAATCTTGAGATTCAGTAGAAAATGTTTATTTCTGAAAGATTTCTACCTCCAATTAAAGCATTATTAAAAAGAATAGAAAAAGAAAAGCCTGTCTTTCCTCATTCAGCATCCTTTGTTAAATCGGTAAACTGAGTTATAATAGTAAACTTCACATTAAGAGAGAGTTACCAAGTTCAAAACAAGTTGCCTGTTAAAAACATATGAAGCAATAGTTAAAAAGCTATATGTGAGCCACAGATAGTGGCACACAACTGTAATGTCAGCACTTTGGGAGGCTGAAGCAGGAGGATCACAAATATGAGCCCAGCCTGGCCAACTTAGTGACTTAGTGTCTTAGTTACTTTTCTCTTTGCTGAGACAAAAATACCCAACACCCAAAGTTAAAGAAGGGAAGATTTATTTAGCTCACAGTTTGTAGAGGTTTCAGTCCATAAGGCAGGGTGGCACAGCAGACAGGCACCACAGAGAAGAAACAGTCCATGCTGGGCAGAAGGTAGCAGAACAAACAAGGAAAATGATCACAGCTCTTTCTATCCCTTAATATCTTATCTCTTACTCCTAGTGGCCTTGAGCCTAGTTTTGCACCATGAATCAGTCCTAGAATCACACACTGTAAATATGGCCACCTCTGAAAAAGCCCCATATGATTGCATGAGGCTTTGCAGGGACATCTAGACACAAGCCATAACACTTAGCCAGACCATATCTCCAAAGAAAAAAATAAAAAGACAGGATATACCTCAGTGCAAAGGCCCTGTGTTCAAACCCCAGTATCAAAAAAAATTTTTAAAAAGCTTCATGTATTGGCTGTTGAAGGAAGGCTCTTTAACTAAATTAACTACAACCTGACTAAATGCAATATTCAGAATAGAATAGAGTTCTCTTTATTTTAAATGTTATATAATTCAATTTATTTACTGATTTATTTTTGCTGTGCTGGAGATCTAATTTGGGGTTTTCTTTATGCTGGATAAATTCACTACCTCTCTTTATTTTTAATAGCCCAAAACTCCAAAACTGAAAGCAACCCAAATGTCTAACAAGTGAATGTGGAGTGTATGATATGTCTTTCCGTGGAATGTTGCTTAGCAATAGCAGTAAGCTATTGATACAAATTGCAAGATGGATGAATCTCAAAATAATTATAAGTGAAGAAACCAGACCCTCCAAAAAACTTACACTATATGATTTTATTTATTTAAAATTCTCAAAAATGGAAACCATAGTGACACAAAACAGATCTCTGCTTGCCCGTGGGAGGAGGAGAAGGACAGAAGGAAGGGATTAGCAAGCAGCATAAGAAAACTTTTAAAGGATAGAGATGTTCATTATCTTGATTGTGATCATGATCTCACTGGAGTAAACATACGTTAAAATTTAGCAAATTGTACGCTGTAAGTATATGCACATTTTTGCCAATTATAACTGAGTAAAGCTACAGAAAAATGAAGGAAAACGAAAGGTTTCTGTATGTCTGAAATTGATTTACGTAACCTTTGATCTCATATTAGAAAGTGAAAGCAATGCAAGGGGAAACATTTTGCAGGACAGCCGTGAAAATGTCACTAGACTCTTACAGGATTCATGAAACTAAATGCCATTTTAAAAATGCAAATAAGTTCTTTCACTTTCTGGTTGCATTTATAAATCTGTCTATAAAGGGGAAACATATATTTGTGCTTACAAAACATTACTTAATTATTTCACCTCTGTGCACCTTGAACTAACTTGAGTTCAGAAGTTCATCACCTCCACATAGATAACAAAAAATCATTCAGAATTCATCTTTGGTAATATTTATGAACAATGTCCCTGTACTAGTTATAGGTGTGTCAAATGGCTTTTCTCTGACTAAAGTTCATGCTGCATTCCTTACAGTCTGTAAACACCATCCTACCACTTTACCTCTGTCTTTGTCTCACAAACATTTAATAAGGAATGGGTAAAGCAAGAACAAACGTAAAACAACAAAAAACAGCAGTATCTGTCTATACCTAGTTCTTTTCTTTATCTCACATGCATAATATACCTATGTACTCTTTGGAGACATCATAAATTCTTTCTGACTGACTCTAAGGGACTTAATTACTTACACATTTTACTTAACCAAAACAACAACAAGAGAACCAACTTGTTATAGTACTTGGAGATCATGGACAGACTCATGATGTGTGATCTACCATCTTAGGGATTTAAAGTGTTCTTGCACAATCAGACTTTGTAAATTAAGACCTGGAAGGCACCCAGGGAGTGGCTGAGGTCTGCATTTATTGCTGAACTTTGGCATTACACTCTCCACTGACTGGTGGTGATCTGGGGCTAGTTAACTGGGTGGAGATGAGCTTGTCTCAGTAGAATAATTTAGTATTATTAGCATGACATTTGGTACTGATACTCTAGCAATCAGGATCACTTGTCTCCTGACTCCCAAATTATAAATTTAAAAAGAAGTGTTAAAACATGTTATTCTAAGAAATGAGTTAAAAACTGAAATATAAAAAGGACTCTAGTTAAATTTGTTGAGCCTTACAAATGTGATAAGTAAATTTGATAGTAACAGTTACATGGCAAAGTAAGTTTTTCTTCTTGTTGTTTTGTTTCTTGTTGGAGGTTGGGCTAGACCAGGAGTTAGGGAAGGAAAGATGCTGTATGTGGTATTATACTAATGTTTTTCTCCAGGCCTGAATGTAACCAGTTACTATCATGTATATGTGGAAAATTAAAAATTTAAAAATTCTACAATTGGTTAAATTCTGTTGTTGAATATATATAACTGTGAAAGGAAATAAAATAGACGCATAAGGTTTTATTTCTACTTTCTTCCCCTGGAAGAAGAATTGCCTCTAGGCAAGAAGGCCTAGGCATCTAATACAAATCTAAATCAAAACAGTTAATTTTTAATTTTCTTAAACTAAGAGGCATCAGACCAGCCAGACCAGTGACATATTAATTTAGGGAATGACATATTAATTGAGATTTAAGACTAATAATTGTCAAGTTCCTCTTCAATGAGTCAAATTCATTCAGCCATTTGGAAACCTTTAAACATGTGAGATATATGCTTTTTAAAATCCCGACTTAAAAATGAAAATTAAATGGTAACTTGCTGGCCTTAAAGATGATTCTCTTTCTGTTTTACATAGCATTGTTTCCCTTGACCTTCCAGAATGCTAGGGAAGCTGAAAATTTTACATATAACTCTTGGCTGTCCCTAAATAGAACTTACAATATAATAAATTCAGGACCATATATGTCATGGAGCAAAAGCTAGCTTAAGATTATTGAGTTTTAGAAAGTTGTCTGATTTTATTTTTGTGTGTTTTCCAGGTTATCTTAAACTGAAATGACCATAAAATATTGGTTTGCCTAGTCGTTATTGGGCATAGCCTACTTAGTTTTTTTTAAAACCAAACAGTTTACATTTTTTGTTTGTTTGTTTCAGGACTGATGCCTGTGGCACAACAGCCAGTTTACTGTGCCTCAAAGCACGGCATAATTGGATTCACACGCTCAACAGCGGTGAGGACATAAAACCACAAAAAGCCCTGTTCCCTTGTATGAATATATGAAACAAAAACTGCATTAGAGGAGGATGAATTCAGAATTAGATACATCTACATTAAAGATAGAAATGATATTTTACTTTAACCTTTATAATAAAAGTAGTTTTCTGATCACATAAAAGAATAAAAAACATACATCATTAAAGTTGAAGTAGATTAGAAACATAGATGTGTTATCTAAAATATCTCAAGGACAAATAATGAGGAAGTTGACTCCACATTTAAATATTATTAACATGCAGCTTCCATAAGGAAATCATGCAGTAAGCTGTATTTGAAAAGGAGTGCAGTCTCGGAGCTAGAAGGAGACCAGGTGGTTACTTGATAGAGTGCTCAAGAACTGAGTGTCCATGAAGACTGGGGTGGAAGGTGCACAGACCTTAGAAACATACTCAGACGTAATTTGATAATAATACTAGGTGAGAAGGTTGAGCTCTTAATCTGACAAAAGGGCAGCTTGAATGGAGGTAGCCGGGAAATAAAAAGTTGGGTGAGATCTAACTAGAGATATAAGCAGGACAAGAAATTATGAGCCAGGGCTGTGAGCTTGGGTTTTATTCTAAGTGCACTGTTGATGGGTCTTTTGTTCACAACAGTAAAATAGCAGCTTTCCATTTTAAGAAAACCAATCCAGCCAGGTACAGTGGTGTACTTCTGTAGTCCCAGCACAGGCTGAAGCAGGAAGGTGGCAAGTCTGAGCCCACTCTGAATAACTGAGTGATTCTGTCTCAAAATATAAAATTTTTAAAAGACTGGGATGTAGCTCAGTGCAAAGGCCGTGGGTTCACTCCCAATTGCCTCAGAAAAGAAAAAAAAAGTGCCGTTCTGCCCATGTTGAAAATGTATTACAAGAACAAATGTAAAGGAACAAAGAGCAGGTGTGGGGTTTCTAGGTGGTTAATCTAAGTGACACAGGAGAGAAGCTAGAGCAATGCAGAGAAAAACTTAACGATGGGAAGATTCTAGCGGACAGAATGAAACAAATTTGTAAATGTTGATAGCTCAATCCAAAAGAAAGAGAAGTAGTTCTCATGCTATTAAGTTAATTAGAAAATATTAATTTGCCAAGACAATTGTTTTTTATTAGTGCATGTTTGCAGTACATAATGATTACATTTATCATGGGGGATTTGTACATGTACACAACATAGCTTAGTTCTTATTTTGTGTCCTTCCTTTCCATCTCTCCCTGCTCCCTCTAGCTGTTCTTCCCTTTTCCACGTGCCAAAGCCGTTTCCACTTTTTTAACTCTTTTAGTTTGAATTTCTTTTTGCTTCTTTCCCTCTATCTCTTATTCTCCTTCCCATTTGAAAAAGATTTCTCTAGTTCTTGTTATCTTTTATTTTGCTCTTTAGTTATTCTTTGAGTTTTTTGTATAAGAGAAACTATATGATGATTTCAATTTGTGTCTCATTTATTTCACTTAACGTGATCTCAAGGTACATCCGTTTACTTACAAATGTCTCAATTTTGTCCTTCTTTATGCTAAAGTATTGTATATAAATACCACATTTCCTTCATCTATTCATCTGTTGATGAGTACATAGATGATTCCAACATTTAATTATTCTAAATTATACTGCTGTAAGCATGGGAATGCATCATCATTGTATATTGCCTTATCAATCTTTAACTCAATTTGTCATGAACACGTAAAGCTATTACAAAGTAAAATAAATTTTAAAGATCAGACATTCTGCATTGAAAATTATAAGACAGAAAATGTCTATAGTCAAATCTCATTATTGCAAATAGTTATGTTCTATGCACTTGCTTGCAAAGTGAATTAGTAACTGTTAAATCACTCCTTCTGGAAAATATAGGTAAAGTCCCCAAAATTTTATAGTCAAAAATTTTGATCAACCACTCAATACATAACCTCGCTTTATACATATTATATTTTTACTTTATA
>NW_022900930.1:30368577-30390156 GCF_012274545.1 Fukomys damarensis
CATGATGAACACTGAATTCATGACTAATAACATTTATGCACAAGTGAAGGTTATCTAACACACAAACATATCTTAAGCACAACATAGCTATATGGGAACCCTACACAGCACTTCTGCACTGTAATTGAGGGCCATTTTACATAGCAAAATTATTAAAATGCACAAAAATGAGAAAACAAAATGGCAAGGCACACCAGACCTCAGTGGGAGCACTCATACACGTGACTCACCTGATCAGAAATGAACATGAAGTCACCACAAACATTAATTTCTTGGGTTACAAATAAGTCTGAGGAAGTAATGCAGTGTGAAATTATAGACTCTTCCAATGCATATAATTAGGTATCAACTGTATTTTGTTTTAAAAGTAGTTCAAATAAAATCAATAGGCTGAAAATGAATGCACTTAATATTAGTCTGAAAATACTTAGATTTTCATCCAGATAATGTAGATTATTAAGAGTATATAAAATCAACTATGGTCCTAAAATTTTCCGCTAATGTATTTTAAAGAAAACATTCTCTTATACCCCTACAATCTTGAAAGAAAACTCAGGATATTGGTTCTAAACCTCTGCTACTTAGCTTCAGGTTCCTGCAGAGCTCAGAAGATAAACTCAACTTAGGTAATTAAGTATTTTCAGGAGTTTTCCAGTAATACTGCTTTATAAAAAATTAATTAGCTGAAACTTTCAGGTACTAATTCAGTACTTTAGGTATGTATTTTGTTTTTTACTATCTTTCTGTTTGCTGGTATTTTTATATAACTAAGAGGAAATCTGACTAGTATTTCTATATTAGTCTTCTAAATAACTTTTATTTCAGTTCTTCCTAAGTGATACATTTACAGAACTCCTCATATCTGTACCCTTCTTCTTCTCATCGCTAGCTGGCTGCTAAGCTGATGAACAGTGGTGTGAGAATGAACGCCATTTGCCCGGGCTTTGTCAACACACCCATCCTTCAATCCATTGAAAAAGAAGAAAACATGGGGCAGTATATAGAATACACTGGGTATATCAAGGACATGATGAAATGCTACGGAATTTTGGAGTAAGTAAAGCTACGATGTCTTCATTCCCACCATGGAGTAAAGTACTCTCTAGACAAACAACAAAAGAGAAAAAATAAGATTTCAGATATGCGAAACTAATGTAAAATTCAAAGTCTGCGTTGGCAAATGCTCTGAAAGACAACAATTGTCTGGACTAATGAATACAACATGTTTACACATTATAAATTTTATTTAAAATATGACAATGCCTTCTTCCATCATCAGGTTTTTTTCTAAAAAATGATTTTTAATCGCCTTTAAGAAAAATAATTTTTCTCCCTGAATTCTAAGCAAGACTCAAGTATAACCCATGAAATTTTGTATAGTTCCATAACGTCTACCATTTTCATAAAAACAATTAGTGTTTATACACACACACACAAACATACACATGCACACATGCACACACAGATGTCTTTGGTGTGTTGGATCTGAGAGTAGTTGAGAATCACAGCACAGAATCATAGCAATTATGTTAAATGAATCAGACCTAGCTTCAAGTCCTGTCTCTACTACAGACCTTAAAAGAAAAAAAATTTTAAATCTTATATTCAAAGGACTTTTTAAAAAAGATGATATATGAAGTATACCTTAAATAGCAACTTGTGAAAAATATGGTATTCAATAAATGCTATTTGTAATTCATATTTCTTCTAATAATAATTCTGATAACTCTAAGATCTACTGATTTGATAAAGATGAAAAAATAATTATTTTCTCAGTAAAAATAATAATCATAAATACTTCCTTTCAAAACAATAAAAGATCAGGCATGGAAATGTACCACCATATTTATCATATAATTTAGGTTCTAACTGAATAAAACTGAAAGGTTAAAAATAACTTAATGAAAATTATTTTCCTATTCAAGATTGTAGATTCTTCAGAAAATAATTAGAAATGATAGCATGCCTCATTATTTATTTTCAAAATTCCAATGTTTCCTTCATTTGTAGTCCATCAATGATTGCCAGTGGGTTAATAACACTCATTGAAGATGATGATTTGAATGGTGCCATCATGAAGATCACAACGTCTAAAGGAATTCATTTTCAAGACTATGATACAGCTCCGTCCTTTGCAAAAGATAAATGAACATGTTAGATACCAGCAGTAACTGAAAATGAATGCAAATGACTTATATTAAATACGTATTTTCACTGAAATGTAGCTCTTTAAATGAAATGCTACAGCCTGAAGCTTTCCTTCCTACAGCTGTTAACTTTTTCTTTATAAACAGATGAATCTACAGATAACAATTTATGATAAACTAGCAAAAGTATAATGCAAACCCAAACAATGTTATTGTATTCAGTATGATCTAAGTAATGATTAAAACAAAAGACGTTTAAAGAATATTCTACTTTTCAGAATATGTATTTAAATCTGTGATTCATGAATATTAATGTTTTTAGAAAATCATTTTAAAGAAGATACTTGAATTGTTATTTAAACAGATGTAAAAAGGAGCTGTGTTTCTGCCTTTGCACTTCAAAATAGGGAAGCTACTGAACAATGGTGAATGTTTAGGAATAATTATCTTTACTTTCATCATCTGTAAGCGAAACTCTTCAAAGATATGACATAGTTCAGGATTAGTAGTTAAGGAGTAAATTACAGTGTGAAAAATCTGAGGTAAGGAAAAATACAGAAAGTAACCCACTGGGACTGTTAAATCCAAGTTCAACCTCAAATTATGGAAGAACATTTTTTCCTCTTTGTCTTTTATTTTAAGAACTTTATCTCCAAAAATCTCAGGAATGAAGTTTTTAACAGTTATAGAAAAAAAAAGATTGTTAGTCCTTCTAACATTTTATATGTAATATATGCTCATTAAGAAAAATTGCAAATGTAGTAGTTTTTCTTTTGTTGACAATATTTTTTGTTTTATTAGTGAATATGTTATGCAGAATGTGTGCTTCATTTTACCATATTTGTACATGCGTATTACATAATTTGATTATTTTACCTCCATTTCTCTCCTTCATTCTGTTTCCTCTTCTCTAATAGTCTCCTTTCTACTTTTCCCTCATCTCTAATTTTTTTTTTTAAAAAAAAAAAGGAGAGAAAAATATGAAATTTGACTTTTTGAGTCTGGCTTATTTTGTTTAACATTTTTTCATACTATTTCTATGTTGATTTGTACCAATTTCAAAAATGCTGATATTTCAATAAAAGTACTTAATTCTAAGCTCCATAATTTGCTTAGTCTTTTATGTGTAGCAATTGAGATGAAACTGATTTTTCCACAGCAGCAAAGTATTTTTTTCAGCTTTAATTGAGTTTATTGGTACATTTTAGGGATACAGTACAGTTACATTCATTGTTGGGATCTTGTACCACTACATGACAGGTCTTGGTTCTCATTTTTCCCCTTGTCCCTGTGCTCTCTTCACAAACCCTTTCTTCCCATTTCACAATGTCAGTCATCTTACTAGGATCTTATGTATTATTACAGTTTATTCACACCAGAGAAACTATTCTGTATTTACACATGGGTGACTTATTTACTTCACTTAGGAGTATATCTTCAATATGTATCCATTCTCCTATGAATGAATCTATTTTCTCATTCTTTGGGGCTGAGTAATATTCCATTTTATAGAAAAACCACATCTTCTTTATCCAGTTTCCAACTGATGGGCAAATGGGCTGTTTTAGCTATTACAAACTGTGCAGCTATAAACATGGGTGCACATACATCACTGTGATGTGATTCTTCTAGTTCTTTTGGAAAGATGCCCAGCAGAGGGATGGCTGGGTCAAATGGAACCTCCAGTCCAAGCTCTTTGAGGTATCTCCATATTGATTTACACAGTGGTTGTACCAGTCTGCACTCCCACCAACAATGGAGAAGGGTTCCTTTCTCCCCACAACCCCACCAACATTTGTTATTGTGTGATTTCTTGATAGCAGCCATTTTTTGTGGGGTGAGGTGGAATCTCAGTGTTGTTTTCATCTGCATCTCTCAAATGACCAGTGATGTGGAGCATTTTTTCATATATTTACTGCTGCTTTTACTTGTCTGAGAAATGTCTGTTCATTTCGGATGCCCATTTTTGAATCGGGTCTTTATATTTGGGGGAGCTGATTGTTTTGAGTTCTTTATATATTCTAGATAATAGTCCTACAAAGCCACTGTGATAAACACAGCATGGTACTGGCAAAGAAATAGGCCTGAGGATCAGTGGAACAGATTGGAAGACATAAAAACAAATCCAGATGTTCTCAGCTACCTCATCTTTGACAAAGGAGCTGATCATCCTCAGTGGAGGAAAGATAGCCTCTTTAATAAATGGTGCTGGAAAAACTGGATTTCAACCTGCCACAGATTAAAACTGGACCCTTATCTTTCACCATGCACTAAATTAAAATCCAAGTGGATTAAAGATCTAAACATTAAAATAGAAACACTAAACTTGCTGGAAGGTTAAGTTAGGCAGAACTCTGGAAGACATTGGCATAGGAAAAGACCTTATGAACAAATCCTCAGTAGCACAGGAACTAGCAGAAAAAATCAACAAGTGGGATCTCATCTTATTAAAAAGCTTCTGTACTGCAAAAGAAACCATCAACAGAACTAAGAGACAACCTACAATGCGGGAAAAAATTTTTACCAGCTGCTCCTCAGACAAAGGACTATTATCTGAAAGTATTTTTTATATTATTGAAGTTCATAATGACACAGAAGTACAGTAATTGTGAAGTTTTGTCCTTGTTACCATTAGGTACCTTAAGATTCATTGAATGCACCTGCTTTGGGTAATAAGCTTCACAGGATTTCCAAAATCAATGATTTCCTCAAAGAAATACTGTGGAAGTGACGCACTCTTCCTGCTAGGATCCAGGCTTTCTAGGTTAGAGCAGGATCCATCCATGTGAGTGGTAAGAATTTCCAAGCAATCCTGGAGTACTACAACTCCTTCTGGTTTAATTCTGCTGTACAGAACCACTGCCCTGCCTTGTCTTTTAGGAAGAAAATTGAATATGAAAAACTAGTTTAGAGTTTCATATAATGTATTTGACATAGAACAAGAAATAAACATCCATGAACATCTTATGAAGATGAATTATAATTGGGCACAGTATTTTTGCACCCATCAGTGAATGACAGGTAAATTCAGCCAGCTGTGTGGCCAGCACAGGAGGCGGAGTTAGCAAGGCACTTCAGCCTCCCCACATAGCGTTCCGTTGCTGCCTGATCATGCTGGAGCACGATGCAATCAAATCATGCAAAAATCATTAAAAATCACATCGTAATGTTAAAAGTTTACCATTTTGTGGGTCTGCACTGTTAGCGGCCCAAGCTGCCTGTGGCCCATGGGCCTTTCACCTGACAGTGCACTGTACGGGGCTGTTTTGTTCTTCAGGTTAGGCATGCTGAATGCCCTTGCTGTAGTAGTTTCAGCTCGGTATGAACGCATCGGGGCGTGACATTTCTAGTTCCATAAGCGATTGCACTGCCCGTCATCAGATCGCCTCACAGGCCTCTTTGTCAGCCTTCCTTTGTTTATCATTGCAAATAAGACATCATCCTCCCTCCCGATCTTGACTCACCTTTTCTCACTGCTCTCCTTTCTGATTTCAGTGTAGTCTCGCAGCTTCTCTAAACCTCGAATATGCCCATCTCCACCACCGGGGCCTTCCTACTCACTGTTTCCTCTGCCCGGAATGGCTCTTTCCATATATTGTCAAGATTAGCCTGACTCTAACAGCTTCTTTGATTTGGCTCCCTGTTTCCACTTGGAATCAACCACTTACCTCTTCTAGGTGATAGACACCACCCTTATTTTTTACCTATCTAGGGGTGTTTCTCCTAGTTGTTTCTTTCATTTTGTTTTCTAGTTGATTTTGGTTTTTCTACTAGACAATGACGTAATGGAAGCTTTGATTCTACTTTCCAGCTAGTCCTAGCCAATAAAAGAGTACATGGGACCCGGTGTATATTAAATAAATATTTGTCAAATGAATGAATGAAATCTCCGTTAAATGGCTAAAGTATCCTATATTTTCTTAAAAGAAATGTAAATGTCCTAAGCCTGAGAAGTTAATATAGCCATTCTTCTTTGCATCTATCAGGTGACTTATGGGAACCTATATCTGAGTCTAAGGACCACACTGTAAGAGGACTTTGGAAATCTAGAGTTGAGATTTTATGTTAAGACAAAGGAAGAAACACAAAATTCTGAACACTTGGAATTGTCATAAGAATTGATACATAGTTGTCTCCTAGGTACAGAACTATGAACAAGTGGGGGTGAAATTAGGATGTCCCAAGTTGAAATCCATTTTTCCTAGATACAGAAAATGCATTGATCATTGAGATGATTGAGAGCATCAGCGACCTACTAGGCTGCTGTGCACAGAATTCCTGTATAAGAAAAAGGAACAGCTAAGTGACCTTGAAAGCTCTTTTGACATTGCCTCTTTACTGTTCAGTTTATATGAAGTACATATGACTCATAATAATACTTTCCCTAATCATAAAGTATCATTCTGATATTCTTGCCCTAATTTGCTTTCTCTCTTTTTCAGATGTCTGTCATGTCCAAATCATTTAGTATCAAGTGTGTTGGTAGGTATGACTTCAGCCTACTGTGTTGCTTCTGTTCCATCGTTTAACTCCAGCCACTAGCCAGGACCTTTTAAAGGGTCACTGTAATGCTGGGTAAATCCAAGGTTCATTTTATTCAGATTTTGTGGCAAAAGGCTTATGAAATGTTGGCATATTAATGTTCCATTCTTTCTATCCATGGAGGTATGGGTAAGGGTAGAAAGATTTCTTATCAGCGAGGATGTTTTGAACATCAAATAGTTTTCCTAAGTTGCTTTCACTGTCTTTATCTGATGATCCTAAACTGCTATGATAAAATTTATCTTTTTCATTATTCCTATATCTTATCAGTAAGGTTATGATGTGAACAACAGACAAAAACATGAAAGTTTTATGGGCGAACATGCTGCATTTGAGGTTTGTTAGACAAAATCAGAGAGTCAGATCTTGATTGTTTAGAATCTTAATTTTTCCAGCCCTTTTGCTCTGAACAACTTCTCCTGCCCACTGTTTTCATGACATTTTACTCACATGTGTTGCATTTCTTTGTATTGACTCTGAAATCCCCATTTGTCCTAGTCTGTTGTCTGTAAATACTTCTGCTGGTATAATTTACCTAACTCATGCCTCTAAACCCATCACCCTCAGAACAAAACTTCTGTCTTCTATTCCTAGAGACATGAAGTTCAGACCTCCAGCCAGACATGCCAGGAGTTTCACAATCAGACCCTGATTTACGATCCTGGACTTATCTGGACAACTCCTTCTCAAATTACAGACTTGCCCAATTCTCCCTGAGTTTTTTTAATCTATCTCCCTCATCTGTAAAATTTCTCCGTGTTGAAGGGGATAGGAGAGCTTGAAGGGAGATGGTTAGAATGGAATTCACTCAAGAGAAAATTAAAGTCAGAGAAAGTGTACGGGTGGGAGATCATGGAGTTTCTAAGGAAAAGATACTAGAATGGGAATTGGGTAAACCTTAGAGAAATGTGTTTTTCCTATTAAGCCTAGTAGAAGAGCATAAGGAATAGATTTCTGAATTTTCTGCATACAGATGTTTGTAATCACTGTTGATTCAGATTCAACTGAACAATGAATAAGTTTTTCATATTATAATCATAGAACTTAAGACAGGGCCTTTTCATGGTTCTATGTGCCACATGAAAACACAGCAATGCTTATTTCTTAACCATTTAACAGTGAGGGTTTGTCGACTGACAATCTAAATCTAAACCTGCCTTTCCTGTCATAGTACTTTGGCCCTTGACAAATCTTTCTTCTCATGGTCTCCAACATCACAAGTCAGGTTCCAGGGTTGCTGATCTGATCCTGTACGGCAGTATTATTTCACACACAGAACAACGCAGCAGTTATTGATCTCTGCTTCTCAGTGTGTTTATCTTATTGTAGATGGCAGTAAGTGACTAAAGAGTAATGTTCAACTCCAAGCAATCCTAGGTTTGTCACTGTTGTAAAATATTCAAAAACACTTTTAAAGGCAAACAGAATAATGCTAGCTGGGAAGATTTTCATGCACATGTATGCAAGAAAACATAGCTTGATGAGTAGAAGTGGTAGTTTCTGACAAAACTTATTCTTTCTTTTTGAAGATTACTCAGACTTCAGGAATTTCTAAGGCAAATGGTGGTTTATCCTTTCCCATCTACACACTTTTGGCTCCTTAAATATTTTATAACAGAGAGAAGAGGTTGAGTCTCCCCCCATGGGAATTCTCAGTCATCAGCTTCACCAAATGCACCCCTATTGGTGTTTTTTTTTCCCCTCTACATGTAAATAAATTAAAAGGAGAAAAGTTAACTCTACTTTAAACTCTTTTTTGTTTAGCTTATATTCAATCATTTAAGCTTGTCTGAAACAATTCTTATTCAATGTTAAAAACAAAAAAATGAAATATGTTCTGTGTTTCTTTGTCCACTACCTAAAGAAAGGGACAAACTTACCTTACTTTAGTATTTTACAATACTAAAACTAATGTCTAATACAGTACTTTTCCATACATAAGAGAAATTTGTGAGGGAAGTTAACCTTCAATTTCTTAGGTGAAATTTTTATGAATTTTTAAATTTAATTTGAAATCCTGGAAATTCCAAGAATATAAATAGATCTGGCTTTCACTTTGTATATACATATTAAATAGGCATCCTACTCAAAGCTTATTGCCAGGCACCAATGAACCATAGATGAATAAGCCCTGTGCCTGCCTTCAGGAAGCCCTCAACTGTGTCTGAAAAACAAACATGCAAGAAAAAACATATATTCCACATTATAAAGATTGCGTTTGATTTACGTATGAGGTTAATGGGAAAATTATAATTTTGACTTCATCTGAATGGATTAGGATAGTAAAAGGTTTCATAAAACAGGGGATAGTTGCAATCCTAACATCTAGGAGGCTGAGGCCAAAGGATTCCAAGTCTGAAGGATTTTGAGTCTGGCCTGACAGCAAGTCTTAGCAAGACTCTGTCTCAAAATAAAAAATAAAAGAAAATTTAAAAGGCTGAGGATATAGCTCAGTGTGAAAGTACTGAGCTCAATCGCCAATACCACAAAGGTGAGGGGGGCACTTGAGCTGAGCTGGCAGGGAGGGAATTTGAAGAAGCACACACAGCATACTCAGTTCTTCAAGCCATAGTTTGCCACAGAACTTGACAATGAAAACAAGGACAGCATGAAGCACCTTCGGTGCCCTTCTAAGAGCTTTACATTTTGTCTTGGCAAAGAAAAACGTTTTGTGGATATGAATGAATTCAGAAGCAATATGACCAGGTTGTGTTTGGAATGGTTTCAAAAGGGAACAGATAAGAGATAGCCCGAAAGTCCAGAGAACTAGATGAAGAATTTGGCAAAATTTCACAGGGAAGATGATAGAGGCATTGCTAAATGTAATGATAATAGTCACAAAGAGGCACACACAGGCACAGAAGAATTAGGAAATCAAATCAGAACTGCCTACTGGGACCCAGAAGTGAAACGGCAGATGAGCTCTGGAGCACCTTGAGTTCAAGGGGTTATGGTTGCCATGTGTAAAGTTTTTTTAAAAAAAATTCAAAGCAGGATCCATATTTATTGAAAGCTTACTCTTCTGAACATTGTCTTGACAATCCTGTAAGACAGTTGCTGTTATAACCCCAATATGAAAAATTAAAGATGCTTCCCTTCTTTGGGGGAATATCACTGAAATGAGACTGTAATGTCTTCAGTGTTGCACTAGATTCACTTTTCAACACATTTTGATACATATTATTACCCTCCAGCATATCCTAAAAGCAGGACTCAACTATTAAATCTGCTCTCCATGAGTAGGTTTGGAAATTGATTGATATGGGAAAAATAAAACAAACAAAAAAACCCATCTGATCAGGCATAAACTGTAGGTATCCTGGCTCACGAGCTAGGGGCCTCTTGGGAATCCAAGAGCTACCATGAAGGGGGAAGAAACTGGATTAAGTTTGTCTTTGTGCGTTTGACAAGTTACTGTTCAGCAAAGGGGTTTCAAGGAAAATCCCAGACAAGTTAAGGCTCTTGGCTTCAGGTAAAATAAATCCAATTCCAATTTAAGCAAAATGACTAATCCGTTATAAGGACACCAAACTATCAGAGAATGAAAGAACAGAAAGGCAGCGAATAACAGTGACAACCTGAATTCAGAGCTCTCCACGTGTCACCACCACTTCTCGTGCTCTATTGGAATAATTCTTCCTGCCTACCACTGGTTCTCGTAAGCTGAGGTTTCATTATCTCTGAGGACACCACACACACACACACACACACACACACACACACACACTAGGTGGTAAAAATAAATCATAGATACTAGGGTTTTCTTAAATTCATATTAAATGTATTAAAGTAAAATGTTCTAATAGTTAGCTTTCCTTAAGGCCTTAATTTTACTCTATATGCATTATATAATTCTACATATAAATTAAATGTTGAGGATTGCTTTTAGTTTAGTCATTGACTAACATTTTGGTAAGTACTGCTTGTGAAACAGCAGTCAGGCTTCTAACAAAGTGTTTAGCTTAAATATTTTTAAACGACACTTAAAAAGTCAAGGCATATGATTTAATTTTAACTGTGTGACCTGATAAGAAAAATTTGTCAAGGAATTTAAACCACTTGAATAAATCAAACAAACTGAATTGTAGCCATAGGAAATCTGAGCCAGATAAGGTACCATACACCTGTAATTCCACCACTCTAGGAGGCTGACGCAAAAAATTCAAGCCCCAACTAAGTAAAATTGGTGATTTAGTAAAGCCCTCCCACAAAATAAAATAAAATAAATAAAAATAAGGGCTGGGGAAGTAGCTAAGTACAAAGGCCCTGAGATCAATGCACAGGGTGGGGATGGGGGGGGTAAATAAAAAGTAAATCTGAAGTATCTCAAAAGGTAAATCTCTCAAGCATCCCAAAACTGTCTCCAACGCTAAAAGAATTATCTTATGTCGTTCAAAATAAATAAGTTCAAATCAATTTTTCAAGTATAATTTTAAATTGGAATCAAAAGTCTCAACTATCAAATTCCCAAATGTGACAGGCATCCTCCAAGGTATCCTGCAATGATCCTCATCTCACGGCATTGACACTTTTATGTAATCCCCCGATCCATGAGTATTTGTTCTGTTTAGTGATTCCCCTGCCCCAGTAAATACGATGTGTGAAAAGTGATCTTCTGTGATGTCAAGATTAGGTTACCAAAAAATTAGCTCTGTCTTTGGTGCCCTCCTGCCCTCTCTTGATTGCTTGTTGTAATGAAGTAAGTTGCCCTGTTAGGTTTATGGCAAACAACTGAATTTGGCCTTCAGGAAACAGCTAGCTGAGAATCTGAAGCACTCATTCCAACAACATATGAGAAACCACACAATTAGTGTGGGTAGCTAATGATTGGATTCAGAGCCCAAGTGTGCTTGGTCAGTGGGCTGGGTCACTGAGACAGAAAGTACGTAAAGACAGGCTGTGAGAGATAGGGCTTTGGCGAGGACAGTTAAATGAAAATTACTAGCAGAAAAAGATAGAGTTCAGTGTTGGTAAAAATGGACAGGGAAATCACCAGGCAGAACCTGAAGTGTCCAGCTGGACTATAATATCCCACAGACCCCTATTCTACAATCAGTTATTATAGGGAGAGGGCTCTGTAGAGTAAACTACACAGCAGTGACATCGCTACCTCGCTTAGTTCCCTTGTATGACCAGCAATCCAAAGAACAGGTGAGTTAGCACATGAGCAGGAAGGCAGGTGCAGTTGATAATACTTGTATGTCCAGTTCTCCGATGCCCTCAGATAATACCTATGGAGACATTCCACTTAAAATATCCATTTGTCTTGGCAAAAGTCCTCAGAATGAACACAAAATGACCATTCAGGAGCATGAAGCTAAATGCCCTAGTTTTTCTCAGGGACAATTCATAGATCTGTGTCTAATGGCATCTTGTGATGAATCTGTAGCCCCGCCAACACCTTGCAGCCTTGAGGAGATATTAAAGAAGAGGCATTCTACTAATTTATAAAACTGTTCAAATGACTCATTTTTGGCAAGGTAGCTGCCTCTTTTACTGTCGCCAGTGACAGAAAGGAAGGATTACAGGGAAGGTCCTTTAAGGCTTAGGAGAATGAGGGGAAAGGTACGAGCTTGATGACATCTCAGATTTCCAGAACATTTCCATTGCAGTTTGTGGAATTAGATTCATGTTGATTTAATTTGAATCAATGAGCAAGAAGCCTTTTGTACCCTTCCCAGCTCCTGACTTTGCCAGGCCCTCTTCTCATTCTAGTTCTTATATCCAGACACATTCTCCACCATATTGACTCATCCATATCTGCCCTTGCAGATCAGCAAATAGAGCTCCACACCTAATTCTGCTTTTCAAGCTTTAAGATCTCATGGTTTCTCTCCCAGTTGAAACCTAAAATATAAATAAAGAACGAAATGAAAGATATATAATAGCAAGTAAGGAGATAGATCTTTCTCAAATGAGAAGGAAAGCAAGAGCTGCAGGGAGTAGGAAAGGAAGGGAGAGGAAAAGGACAAAGGAAGGAATCAAGATGTACACGTACCAGCACTTCCCAAGAATGTAAACATTATGTACTATAAGCATAGGAGTAAAAAAAAATGACCAAGAATACCTGAAAAAAATCTTAAACTTTGTAATATGTAAGTGAAGAAAGATATACAGCTAGGACCAGAAAACCAAGAGCCAGCCATTTAATTTCCTGTGACACAATGATTCAATTTACATATTATTATTTGAAATTGTCTTTATACTTAATCTGCACTGAAAGTTCTACAAACTAACTTCTTAGGACAAAGTCTAAAAACGAATATGGAATGATTATGCTGATAAGAATTTTAGACACTAGAGGAAGTTTAAGGTATATTTTTTAGATATAGAGACTCTGGCAGCAATAGAGTTGGGGATGGGCGCATACCCGTTGAAGGCTCATGTTTCACTACCAAGCAAGGAAATAGCTACTAGATTCCACTGCCCGAGGTTTTTCATTTGAATATAATTATCTGAAGTGAATAAACTGAAGATTCTTCTAGTTTTCCTTAATTTATTATAAAGAAACCACAGTAATGATAGATGTATAACAATATTAGATTAAAAGTATTAACTGTTGATTGTTAGACACAGTGTCAATAGAATCTTAAAAAAGATATATTGATGTGTAGATAATAACAAAATACATTATTTCTTTGGAATTCCGTGTATTTTTCAAATATGTGCTCATAAACGCCCTGCCTTCAGGTCAGGATGAGCTTTATAAACCCTTAGACAAAATCATGTGGAATACAAACATTGGCTGGGTATCATCTTGCTTCTTTCCCTCTTAAATTAATTGTATGAGGCGTCTTGAGAAGCTCTTCATCTGGCTGGGATCTAAAAGTGAAATTTAATTATATAATAGTTGGAATCATTTACATGGCTAAGCATGTGCCTGTTCTAAGAAATAAGTAAAGAATGAGTTGCTTTATTGTAGAAAAGAACTTTCTTTGCCAAACTAGATATTAGTCAAGTATAATTTTTTTGTTTGGCAAAACTTAAACTCCATATAGACTTTTCAAAGACTGAAAAAATAAACTCTGCATAATCGCACTCACAATTTTCCTTTGGAAATATCCCTTTCCCATTGTATTGCAGCCATGAACTTTGGGAGGACTGACTCTCCCAACTCCAAGTTATATTATTTTACTCTGCTTAAAACAAAGGCAGTTCAGTGAAGACTCCTACCCAAATCCAGATAAATCAGGATTTGATTTCTTCCTGGACACAGTGATTGGATCAGTCAGAATAAATCTCAAGGCTTTTGTGATTATAGAACACTCATTCCCCTTGAATATGAGTAGTGTGTTGCTATGGTTGTCTGCTATTGGCAACCATTTTATCAATATCATGAAACTGATCTAAAGATGCAGCCAGAATGCAGCGTAGGGCACATCCAAGAGAATCACAGAAAATGGAAACACTGCCATAGTCAAAACATTTCTGAACCTTTCAGATAAGTGAGCCAAGAAATCTGGCTTCTTTGCTTTATTACTATGAGTTGGACATCTGATATTTGCAACCTAAAAGATCCTCACTACTATGTAAACTGTCTGTAAAGGTAGACCCATGCAGAGGATGAATATTAAAATGTAGTGAAGGTTAAGTCAATCACAATTTAATTTTATTTATTGCAACATTTCTAGATCCATGAATATTAAATGTAAAACCATGTAATTATAGTCAACTAATATTTGATGAGGGTACCAAGACTATGCAAGAGGGAAAACAATGGTGTCCTCAATAAGCATTGTTGAGAAAAAATGGATATTTACTTATAAACAAGTGAACTTAGACCCTTGAAACTACATCCAACTGAAAGCTTCTGCACAGCACAGGAAAGAAAATGAAAAGGCAACTTATGGAATGAGAGAAAATATTTGCAAACCACAGATCTGATATGGGGTTAGGATACAAAATATTAACTAAGGGAAACCACACAAAATACTGACATAAAGAATTCACACAACTCAAGAGCAAAACACAAATAGCTGATTTAAAACACAAAGAATCCAAACAGACATTTCTCAAAAGAAGACACACAATGACAATAAATATATTAAAAAGATGTTCAACATCATCAATCAGCAGGGGAATGTAAATCAAAACCACAATGAAACATCATCTTGCACCTGTTAAGATGGCTATCATCCAAAGACAAGAGATAACAAGTATTGGTGAGCTGGTGAGCATGTGGAACAAGGCAGGCTTTGTATGCAGTTGGTGGAAGGTACATTGGTGCAGTCATTAGGAAAAACAGTATGAAAGTTCCTCAAAAAATTCAAAGTAGAACTAACATTTGCTCCAGCACTCCCACTTCTGGGTATATATACAAATAAAATGAAACCAGTCTCTCAAAGAGATATCTGAACCCTGCTGTACACACTGAAGCGTTATTCACAACAGGTAAGATATAAAAACAGCCTAATTGTCAGTTGACAGGTAAAGAAAATGTCATACACATTTCTTACGTGTCCTCACTGTATACAAACACACAAACACAAAGGATAAGTGTGGGTGGCAATGAATGTGTTCACCGATTTGATTGTGGCAATCCTTAAACAGTGAAGAGGCCATAGGAAATCATTACTTTGCAGGCTGGAAATATATACAATCTTTTTGTAGAGTAAGGGTTTTAAATTTTAAAATTCAAGTAGAAAAAATGAGTTAATCAAGACCCACCATTCTTTTGATATTGTGTATTCAATAGTAGTAGTAGTAGTAATAACAGTAGTAGTGGTGGTAGTACTAATCAATCCTATTGCTTTTTGTAAATGATGCTAACTTTGAAAATATGAATGGAAAAGCATGCTCAGGAAGAATGAACTTTTTGCAGTTTGCTTGGCCTAAAATTTTCTCTGAACTAACTTACTTCTCTATTATATAAAATAACTAACCTAAGTCATTCCTTCAAAATGAGACCGTGGAAGACATTCATGTTCAAAATTATTGTCTTAGATGGGCAACATATAAACTATTATTTGTTTTTAAAGAAGTCAGCAGAAATAAGTTGCCCAATTAGCAACAAAAGAATATGGAATACAGACTGTATTAGATAGAGGAAGGGCATAGAATGACATGTTCTGGTCATGATAACCTACAGATAAAGTTTATCCAAGTGGAGGGATCAGATCATAAGTGTAAGCAGAACTGGAAAAAGCCTAGTAGAATGACAAAAATTAACCCCAAACCAAGTTTACCTAATACAATTGCTGGCAATGCCAGTCTTGTGCAGTGAATGTTAATAAATTATATTCCAATGCTTGGCTACTAATTTACATGAGGATACACTCTGACACCAACAATTGGCAGAGGAACAAGAACATATTCTAGAACTAGGAAAGAGTTCATGCCAGACATTTGTTATAAACAACCTAATAGATGCTATTTTGGCTTGTGTCCAGATGTCCCCTCAAAGCCTCATGCAGTCATAAGTGGGGCTTTTTCAGCGGTGGCTGGATCTAAAGTGTGTGATGCTAGGATTGATTCATGGTGCAATGATAGGCTTAAGACCACTAGGATTAAGATGTGAGTGCTACCTGCCCTAAATAGTCTTGATAAGACATAAGGGATAGAAAGAGCTGTGGCTGACACTTGTTGCTTTGCTAATTTTTGCCCACCATAAACTCTTCCTCCTCTGGGATGCTGGTCTGCCAGGCCACCCTGCCTTGGAGCCAGCTGATTATGGACTGAAACCCTTACATACTGTGAGCTAAATAAACCTTTCCTCCCTTAACTTGTCAGCTTTAGGTAATTTGTCTCTGCAACAATAAAAGACTACGATAGATGCCATGTTTTTAACCATCGTGACTCATTCCTCTTCTCCTTTTCCTCATCCCTAACCCCACCCTACTCTGCCACACAATGATTTTTCTTGGCAATTTGTTCCTAGAAGATATTTGCAGGATTTCTCTGCTGCATGTTTCATCCAAGCTGGAAATTAATCTGGTTTGTGGAGACTTTCTACTTTTCTCACTGGAAAAAAAAAAAGGCAACAATGTAGTACTAGAATTGCTTGGTGACACAATAAAAGCTGATTCAGCTGGTATTTAATAAACCTTACTTTTCCAAGACAAATAAGGCCCTTCTTTTTCCTTCCAGTCTGTTATCTATCTACTATATCTTTGGCTGCTTTTTCCTAGCACATCAGATAAAAGATTATTTGATTTTGAGGATTCCAAGTATTCATGGTGTACCTTTAAAGAAAAGAAAACTTTTATAAAATCACTTTAGGAAAGATATTTTTCCCCTACAGAATAAAGGTCTTAGAATATGTTGTAACTTTTTTCTAAATGAGAGAAAGAATTAAAATGAATTTTCCTTTTAAACTATACTATTAAGAAAATTCTTTGTTGTATAAAATCACAATATTCAGGAAAATTATTACTGTACACAAATTTCAGAAAAGAAAACTTCTGCTTTCTACGTCTACTTTATGGTCACATTTCAGGAAGAAGGGAGCACCATCCAAGCTTCATTTGAACCATGGCAACAATTTACCAGTACATTTAGTTCAAAGAATACTTTTGTGATTCTGACATTTTTCCTTTAGTTTGTTTAATCAGGAAATATTTTCAATTACATCATTTAGGTTTCTAGTTTTCAGATCACCTCACTTGCCAACAGCTTGTCCTTCTCCATGGGGGTTCTGGCAGCAATAGAATAAGCCTGGTAGAATGTCAAATGTATGAAGCCAAATGAACTACAAAGTCCTAATTTTCCATGTTACTCTCAATCCCACAGATCCACTCCTATGCTCCAAATTAGCAATACAATCCAGAAAAGAAACTTTTTTCTGAATCAAAGAGGAGCACAGAGTCTTAGACTCAGAAAAATGGATCAAATTTATGAATCTGCAATAAAATATTCAAAACTATCATGACAAAAAATTACCACTCAGAAAATTTGCTTGCACATAACACAAGCCACCATTCTTACTATAGTACCACGGCCAGTTGATCATTATGCTTCATTCTTATAGCTGAGGAATCTGAGTCTAATTTCTGAGTACACATGAAATAGCTGTCACAAAGAGCTGCAGAAAATGCCATGAGGCAAATCCTAGATCTTGCATTTTTATTTCCTTCTGCAATTTCTACCACAGAGACAGAAGATTTGATCATCTAACAGATTTAGAATGCAATATTAAAATCATTAAGAAACCTCACAAGTAGGACCTCTGACCTTTGGTAGTAAATTTCAATGGATGGAAAAATTATGAGATTCTATGTAGGAAAAAATATTGAATATATTTGTGTTTCTAAAAATCAACCTCTTTAGTATCAAAAGGTCCACCAAATTTTATTATTCTTACTTTTCTAGCTCCCTAAATATGAGTAGAAAACTTCTAAATTGAAAAAGTACAAATAGTATCTGTTGCTCAATTTCAAGCTTTGACTTTGAATGTAGCACGCAGCTTTAATGACGAATGTGCCCTTTCGTGTTCCTGCTCTGCAACCTGAAGCAGCTCTTGGTTAATGCATGGGCCTACCTGTGTCTGCTTGGCCAAAATTGGCCAAAATCTTTTAATATTGGAAAAATTAGGCTCCAGAGGAAATATTTTTAAGACTGCAAGAATGGGTTTTATTTTCTCATTCTAGCAATAGCAATATTATCTTGAATTTAAATGTTTTTATTTTAAAACATTTTAATAAATTGTTGAATACATTGCCTGATACCCACATGGCATTCTTTTTTTTTTTTAATTCCCAGTCCTAGGCATTAAACCCAAGGCCTTCTTTCATGACATTCTTAAAGCTACTTGACAGATTAACAGGGATAAGATAGAACCTAAGCTTCTTGCCAGCATGTTCAAAGTTCTTTCCATTGGGTTATCATTGTCCTATTCACGAAGTATCCACCTCAGCATCTAAGGGCCTCTGAATTATAGCAGAAAGTGCTTCTAGTTAAGCTTACTTTCCCTCTGGCTATGAGTTATATTCCTTTGTTATAGACACAATTTTGGTTTTTAAAATTAGTTTTTGCTTTTCCCTATATAATTATTATATAAGGAAAAAACTGTATTTTTTGTGTAGGTTTGGTCAGTTGTCTATGTGACATTTATCAAACCTTACTATGTCTTTTCCTGTATAGGTGAGAAGAACCTTCTTTTTTGTGTGTGAAAATCTCTTTCAGAAAACCAGGCCTGGGTGTCAATGTGTAGCTGGATAACTGTTTACTATAAATCACTGTCTCATTTTTACCTCAATTTTTAAATATAAAAATTTTGATAATAAATCTAATAGTAATTACTATAGAGAAAGATTACAGCAAATGAATGTATCATCTATCTAATGCATTTAAAACAGTGTCTGAGTTTTGTAAGTACTCAAGAAATTTTATTTTACTCTTATTTTTGTTTGGATTATTTTATTTTATTTCATCAGTACTCTATGAACAGTTATCCAGCAGATCCAATGCTGAGCTCAGAAAAACCAGCCAGAAGTGAGCTTATCAGGTCTACATCTTGCTTCCTACCCCCACCATCCCCCTCCCAAAAAGGACGAGGAAAACTCAATCCAAATAATTTTGATCAAGCTAGCAAATTTAGCCAAAGCTGAAATTCTTTAAAGAGGCTAGCTCTTCCTTAATGTAAATAAATATATGTAAACTGTGTGATATGTGTATGTCATTCATGAACTTTTTAGTTTAATTGTCAGAATGTTTCCTCATCTTTATGGATGATATATAGATCTTTGACTTACTATGGTTTGACTTGCCATTTCTTTGTGCTTTACAATAGTATGAAAACATGCATATTCAGTCAAAATTGTGCTTTGAGTTTTGAATTTTGACCTTTTTCCACCCAGACTTGTAATTATGTGGTAAGATATATTTTTCTGATGACAAGCAGCAAGCTACCATTCCCATATATCACAGAGGTAAACAACCGACAGTCCATAGTCTACTGTGTTGCTAAACAATAATGTTCAGGTACATTACATATATTAAATGAATTTCTGACAAAAGAATCTTTTCAATTTATTAAGAGTTTTTTGGAATGTAACTCCATCACAAATTAAAGAGCATGAGAATCTCCAAGCAGTAAATTATCAAGTTCTAAACATGTTCAAATAATAATATAATGAATGTTTGAATTACTACATGCAAAAGATTATTAACAAAAGCAAAGAAGCACTTGTTTCATAGGTTTGGTAGACTTCTTTTTAATATTTTAGTTTTAAATATGGTTCCACATATAGGGCATTGAACTTTAAAGTCTCCATCAAAAATTCTTATCTTTAATATTTTTCTACTCCATTTTTTTCTGTCAAAAATATTATTGTTAAATAATTGACACAGCCAAGATTAAACTGAAAATTTCTCAATTAATAACTCTTTTGTTCTTTCTTAAGATGGCTAACGCAGAACAAAATAAAAACTGTGTGATTTACCTGTCTACTTTTGTTGAAAGGTAAAATCAAGAGGCTTCTAAAATAGTAAACTTCAAGTTGGAATGGAAAGTTTTCATTCTTAGTGGTTAAAGAGTTTTGTATAAATATACATCAAGCTTGCTCCTAATTGTATATCTACCCTTAGGTGAGCCTTCATAACCTTGAATTGTTTATTCATACTGGTTTTTCTTTCTTTTAGTTTTAATTCAAAATGTGGTTTTCTCAACATACCGAGTGAGAGTGTTAGGCACTGGTTGTTTGCAAACATGCTAGAGTTAAGATTACCTCAGAGTCTAGAGCTATGTATAAACTCTCACTGCAGTAAATTATATAAACACTTCAGTCTTTGTTTAAAAGAAGTTATTTTTATTATATGCCTTTTTTGTCTGGGCAGGGTGCCTCTACCTGTCCTGCTTCTTTCTATTCTATCAGTCTTTTTTATTTACAGAACAATTTCCTTCAACATATAATTTACAAGTTGACTTGACATGAAACTCTTGCTGGATCAGAAAAAGAAAATATGTCATGTATTATTATTATTATTATTATTATTAAACCATCTGGACATCTGGACGAAGAATCCAAACCTGTCAGCCTCTTATAATGTAAAACCAATAAGCATTATTCTACAGAGGAAACTAAGAAAACGATCTTCTTTTCTTGTCTTTCCATCTCATAGAAAGTTTAATTTATGGGGATTTTTGTGAAGGGGAGTCTGTGCAAGAGGAGAAGGGCGTAGCGATTATCTAAAAAACAACAAAAACAAAAGACCCAGTATTTCAGTATAAAGAAACAGAAAACTCCCAGATCTTTGAATGTTGATGTCAACTTCATCTGATTTTGGACAAAGGCAGACATATAGGAAAGAAAGGATAACCTTCAGTCAAAATGTCTTTACGGATAACAAATGAGGAAAACAACGATGCGTTGTTTTCTCAGCCATTCAGTCCAATTTTCCTTGTAATAACTTAATGAGCAAAAAACACTTACAGCATACAATGGGCTGTAAGAACACAGGTAGAGAATTAAAGCTAAGGTATTCCATGTCCTAATTTGCTCTCTTAAATTAAGAAGGCTATACCCTGGCATTGTGCCGCTGAACTACAAAGCGCGATAGATAACACTGAGCATAATAGGATTTTACTTGTGCTTTAAGCCAGCTGCTTCACAAAACCGGAAAAAAAAAAAAATGCATTCCTGGGAAATCTGATACTTAAAAGGACATAATAGATATTAACTGTTTAGTCCATTAAATCTGCAGGTCAATTATCAAAGTATCACAGAATCAGAAATAGGAGCTAAACTAGCAAATGTTTTTCATTCCCCAGTCTAACAAAGAAATGTTCTGTATGAAATAACCACATACAACTCTAAAGGTCAGCATTTTTATGCAAATAGAATGCTTTCAAATCATAAAACTTATTTTCAGAAACAATAAGACAGAATAATTTTACCTTATACAATGCAATACTTTCATAAATCCTTCATATCCACAATTCTATTATATATAT
>NW_022900930.1:30390361-30416180 GCF_012274545.1 Fukomys damarensis
ATAAAATGACTTTATTACCTATACTTCTAAAATATATATTTATATTTAAAATATCTGGACAATTTTACACATGACCAAAATCAGCCTAGAGTAGTGGTTTAATCATTTACTAATGTTTGTAGACTGATATTCTGTCCTCTTCCTTACTTTCACTTTGATAAAGAGACTGGTTTCTGAGTTTGTTGTATATCACCTTTCACCTATGAGAGGCCTCCAGGATTCAGCTTATAGTATAAAAGCAAGACTCTGGCTCAGGAAAACTTATCCTATACACTCGCTAAGCTTTCTCTCACCAGTATTTGAAAAATTCCTCATTGTCCATAGGTTTTCTTGATACCTAGGCCCAGGACCTAATGGCAAGTTTAGTCTTGTAGAATTATGAGATTCCAGATTCCCTTAGGCTAATTTTCTGGAATTGCAGGTTATTATGGAAACTTTTAAACCTTGTTCCAAGAGAATACTAACAAAATGTCCCATTTTAATGATCTCAATGTGCACATTTTGAAAAACTAAACTCAAGGCATGTTCATCAGGCTCAGGGAAAGTATTGGTACTTTTCAAAATCCATTATAGTTCCTGTACAGCCCACTCTTCTCATTGGCATAATTCTCTGTATTATTTTTGGAAATTTGGTAGACAGATTTTTAAGTCACAGACTACTATATTTTAATTTAAATGAAGATTTCCCACATATTTTTAGAGACAACATTTACCATTATCATTGGATATTTGCATCTCAAAATAAACTTGATTTTTGAGCCATACCTTTCTGTGCGGTTGACAAAAGAAACCAGTGAGATTTGGAAGGTTATGAATTCTTTAGTGGAACTTGATTTATGGCTTCTAATAAAGATATTTTAATGTTCCTGCCAAGTTCAGCAACAGACTTGCCAGAACATAGAATCTCAAATAAGCCTACTCCTTAATCTTGTGTGAGAAAAGAAAACAGGCCTTGCAGCAGCAAAGGCTAGATGTAAAAGTCTATTTCTCCATTTCCATTTCTTGGTAAAGGTCAGATGTAAACCTAAGAAACAACAATGACAGCAACTGCTAGTGTTCAGAGCATTCAACAAGGAGGTAGGCCTTCTGGTCAACTGGTTATGCATCTATGTAGGAAAGCTACTTATGTAAATCACCCCTTATTATATTGGGTTTTTACCACTGAACAGAGACAACTTTTGATTATTCATGTTAAGGAAGGATGGATGGGAGAGAGACGGTCAATCAAAATGATAGGCAGTAGAAAAAATTTCAACCATGGTCGGCTTTCAATTTTGTTTTTGTACTTGTGTTACAAATGGGTGTATATCACATCCTAGGAATTTGCATTTCAGGCATAAAAATAGAACCAAATCATAGAAACCTGACAGAAGAAAAGCTAGTAAAATCATTTGTGTTTTTTTGTCTGCTCAACTTCTCCTAGCCACCCTGTTCCCTGCTGAGGAAAGACACCTGTATTTCCCTAGTAATTATCTGACCTAATTAAGCAGAATGGAACATTTCTTTTTTCTCAAAAAGAAAATGAAAGCAAGACTTTTCCGAGTATGGTGATGAGTTATTGTTTCCTAAGAAAAGCAATAGAATGAAATCGATATTCTTGGTTAAAAATTGAAAAACATCACATATTTCAGAACTATTGAGCCTAATATACCATATCTTTTCTCACATTTTACAAAATGAGAGCACTTCTGGAACTTTCACCTACTTCTACTCACTCACCTACCCTCAGAAATATCCCACATCCCTACAAAAGTAAAACACAAAATGATCCAGGTAGAGGTGGAGAAGAATTGGAATCCAGGAAATATCTGAAATTAATAGTTCACCAAGGAATGAAATAATGAGAGACAGACCAAGAAAACCTTTCATCTGCAAAAGAAATCCTTTCCCAATTAATTTTGAATTACACTATGAAGAAGATTTTTAATTCACTTAATCTATATTCTTCCAATTTCAAAGAAATAGATTTAGCAGGTGGGATAACCTAAATGTTCACTTGAGAGACACTGCCATTAATGTTCCTGCCTAGGGAAAAAAATGTTTAGTACATGATTTTGAAGTTTTACAATTATTCCCTTAATTCCAAATTCCTTGAACTACTCTGATGAGCTGAAACAGTACACAAATATTTCATTTTAGTCAGAGTTGTCTCAGGAGGACAGATACTTTAAACAATACTAATCCAAGGACTTGGCTAATATACTTGATACGGAAAGTAGTGTTTCTTGCCAAGTTTTAGAGATATTAGAAGATTGAGTTATACACATGGAAAACAAAGAATTGAGTATCAGATATTCAAATTTAATACAAAAAAGATCTAATGATAGATATTCTAATTTAAAAGGCAAAAGATTTATTTGATCTGAACAGAAACCAGAGTATGGATATTCTACTTTAAAAGAAAAAAATCTCCCCTTTTGGAAAAATATACAATTTATTTTTATCAATTTATGTAAAAATAAGTAATCAAATTTTGTTAAAATGGTAAATCTCGCTAATTTTATAACTGATGTTTTCAATTCACATCTTACTATAGAAAGAGATAGTGTAAGTTAGTTAAGCAGTCACAGGATTACTAGTGAAATCCAGTTTAACTTATACAAATACTTTACTCAATATTAAAAAATATTGCCCTGAAAAAAAAAAAACCACATCAAAAGCAACTAAAAGAAATGGAGAAGTATAATTGTATATTGTAAAGCTATCAGTAGGCAAGAAGTCAATAAAAGATACAAATATTCCTTAGTGTAGTTCTCATAAATGAAGCTTGAAAGTTTGAGTCCATAAGTACAAACTACAAAGTCAAAAGAAATGGGACAGTTTATATAAAAAACCAATAATTATTTCACAATGTTTAAAGGACTTACTGTGCTAGGTGTTAGAAGCACATAATACAATAAAATAGAAAATTATAATTATTTTTCAAAGGATTTGGTCTTAGTAATCCAACAGTTTATCAAGGAATGAGAAGAAACATCAATTTCCTTAGAAAAGCCCGATTTAGAGGACTCATTTATCCCACAGCATTAATACATTGGAATAGCTGCATTTACACTATAAATGTAACAATAACAATTTACACAATGACAAGACAGCAGAGGTACACTTGAGAATCACAAATGTAAATTACTTACTGTGATCTTTGGGCTTTCAGCAGGTTCATAATCCACATTAAGGCTTGTACACATAATAAAGATGGCTGCAGGCAGAAGTTGTCAGAGATTAGGATTCACTGCTCCATTTCTGGCTTGAAGATGTAAGGGCAGAATATCCAGGAATGTGAACAGCCTCTTGAAGCTAAACAGTCTTTGAGTGATGGATAGGAAGAAAGCCGGGACCTCAGTCCTACACCCACAAGAAACTGAATTCTTTCGAAATCAAGAGTAAACTCTTAATTGGGTTTTTCCATAGACACTCCAGGCAATAACTCAACCAACCTACCCTTGGATTTCAGTCTTCTGATACCTTGATATGAAAGCTCAGTCATGCCATCTGAAGAGGCTCAGAATATGTCATCTGAAATATGTCATTTTGGCATCTTGATTATTTTTTAACTTGAAAGTACTCAAGTAACAGCAGATGCAGGAAGCAGTCTCTGCTATCCCAACTTCTACCTAAAAGCATGTCATAGCAGTTCACAAAGGAATTCCACCTCTCTCTACCAGGAGGGGAGGAATCATTTCATCACTGGAGACTGGTAGTTGACACTACAATGAAGCTGCACAAAACAAACTAGTAAAATAACTGCTATCTTGCATCAGTTTCTTCCATATATATCTTAGTCATTTTCCCACAATTTGCCATGCCTATAAATTTAAACTCATTTTGCTTTACGTTACCTGTTCTACACAAATTACCATTCTTTGTTTTTAAAAAAATATGTAAGTTCTCAATCCTAGTTATTTCCTCAGGTCTTCATTTTTCTTTCCCACTAAAGAATGCATAACAAAATAAAATTTGTATGATTTTTTTCTCTTGATTGTCTTATATTATATGTGCATTCTAATTCTTAGCCCCAGACACAACACCTAAAGTGATGAAGGAAAACTTTTCCTTCGTTTACATGATGCTGGATCATCGTGTTACAGAACTGTGAGGGCTGTGGTTCTTCTGTTCCTTTATTGCCCACTGGAGATAACTGTTCACTTAAAGACCAAATCAATCCACAAACCTGGGCAACAGAGATTGCTTATATTATCAATGTCTGCCTCTAAGGTTATATAATATTTCATCTACAGGGATAATGAAATACTGACACATTTTCATTAAGTTTGCAATATGATTTGGTTTTAAATTGAAGTTGGTTAAAAAGAAATGAAATTGAGTAAAATTTATATAATGTAGTTAAGGAGAAAAATAAAAGGGTAGGAATTTCTATGAGTAGAAATAGGTAGGAGGTACTGACTATCTTCTTGCAGAGTCATTAGAGGTTAGTGTTTTTAGTTTCTTTAAAAAGCAGCAGTGTGGTTATTGTACCATCACAAAAGTTTATTATTCAAAATCATTTGTTTCATATGTTCTATAATTCCTCACCCAACAACAACCAAACTGTAGACCTAGTTCTAATATTTTCGAAGTTAGATAAATGAAATTAGAGGTATTAGGTTGAAGATATTAAACTGAATATATGATACTTTATGGCTTACAAAGACAGCATCATAAGATTCAATCATATAGGTTACTAGAAAAGCATTAAAAAGAGGTATGGCCATAGCCATGCAATCAGTCTTCGAGAAGATAGAGCTTAACAGTGATTGAATTAGCAGGCTTCTCCACTGAGGACATTAAATAAATATTAGGCTTAACTTTTAAGAGAAATGTGCACATTTATAATTAAGAATCTGTCTCCAAGAATGAGAGAAATTGTTTTCTGAAATAAATTGGCTATCATCCCAGGAGATTTAACCATGACTGAATGTTTTTGTGGCAAAATAATATTTTAAAAATCAATTTTTAGTTAAGAAATGACAAGATTATGGATCCAGAACATACATTAAATAGAAACCCAAGAAGATAAGCTAAAACATCTTATTCTATGCTTGATCTTAGCTAAAAGGCCAAGAAGCAATTACAAAAAATTTTATTCTGTAAAGGCAGTGTACTACATTTCAGCAAAGTTCCTGTTCCGTCTTCTCATGAGCTTTTGTATCTGCATCATTTTTTGTCCTAATCTAGACTTTATAATAAACCATTTCAGTGATATAAAAAAAAACTTAGAATCGTGCATTCCTCTAATATTTTGTCATTTTACCAATGATAATCCTTAATCTTGGAAATCCTACTATTTATATAATCTAGTTTATAATAAACCATTTCAGTGATATAAAAAAAAACTTAGAATCGTGCATTCCTCTAATATTTTGTCATTTTACCAATGATAATCCTTAATCTTGGAAATCCTACTATTTCCATTACTCCCATACCCAATACTGTTGATTGTACCTGTTCGAAGTGTGAGGTAGGAAAATGCAGCCAAAGTTGAATTAGCTGGCAGTCTTTCTAATTGTTTCCTCTAGAAATTGGTTCAAATAATTCCTACATTCCTCAGATGCCTAATAATTCTCCCACACCCAAACTCAGAGGTAATTTATTTGAAAAAATGTTGAACAATTAGCTGTATGTTTTCTGGTCTTCTTTCTTTTATGACAGTTTTAACTTATTTCCTCCTTTCTATTTCCCCTTCAATTAGTGGTGAGGAAGGAGGAAGAAGTTAGAGGAAAAGGAGAAGAGGAGAAAAGAAACAAAATTAAGAAATATAGCGCTGCCAGTTTTCAAAAGCTCATTTCACCTGCCCCTTCTCCTTCACTGCATTATGCATTACTTCTTGAATTGCCAGCAAGTTGCCCATTAATGGCTTGACTCTAGGATACTGCTCCCTCCTGGTTTTGTTCTCTCTGGATGATACTCCTTAGTTTCACTCATAAACAATTCTTCACTTTTGATTCTTAGTTTCACTCAAATTTCACTTTACCATTTTGATTCTTCAGAATTTCTCAGGAATTTTTTTGCTCATATTATCTCTTTATATGATCTGCCTCATCTGATCACCTTGCGCATTCAGGTCTAAACATCTCTATTTTATGCTCTTCTGCATCGGCTGCTATGCACTTTTTGTTGGACTTCATTTTATAAAACAACTCTACTGTGTTACCAAAAACAAGGAAGTATAAAAGTGATGACTTGTCTTTTATTATTTCAGTTTATTAGTACATGTGTATAGTACATAATGTTTAATTTATGTTCCTTGTAGGAAGTTGGTACACAGCACATCTTAATCTCCTTTTCATCCCCTCTTCCTTCCCTCCTTCCCCTCCTCCTATCCCCCAAACCCTTTCTCTTTTCTTTTGGAAAAGTTCTTACATGAATTCTATATATAATAGAAATAGATCAGCATGAAATGATACTAACATACAGAAGGTGAGCTGTTGTCCTCCACCATCGTTAGCTATAACAGTATTACAGAGGATTATGTAGTGACACTTCCAAGCATTCAGGTAAGAATAGGAACAGTAGAGACACCTGTCATGTTTCTCAAATTTCTAAGCAAATATATCAGGAAGTCTTCTGGTAAGGAGTATAGTTGCTATACAATTATAATAATGCTAGGATCTTATTTTTTTAAATTCTTTCCACCTTTTGCTTCTAAAAGCCTGGTACTCCCATTTCTATGATTTGTGGAATATGACTGGAAATGAAAAGTTATTCTATATATGTAATAGATGAGGAAAAAAGAAGAGTAATGGGAGCAGAGGAGGATGTAGAGAAAGAGGAGGGGGAGGAAGAACCAACTAAAAAGTAGATAAAAGAGTGAAGATTTTCTTGTGTGTTGTTTTCACACATTCCCAAATTTCTGAGTTCAAAAAAAAGTAAATGTGCAATAACCAGCCTACTTCTTTAGCAAACTATTAGTTAAACTCAGAACTACTTTTCAGGAACTACCAAATTCTTCCACTTTCTTGGCGTCTCTATTTGATTAAAAAGTTTATACAAGCTGTAAACAAAGCTGAAGCTTCACTGATTGTTCTTTCTAATTATCTAAGCTTGAAACATTTTATTAGTCAAACATTCTTTACAGAACTTTGTATCCAGCATTGTTAGAATTAGAAAATTTGGTGGCACAGAGTTTGCTTATGAGTTTATCAGCCACCAGGACAACTGAGATAGCACACAAGTATGGTTTTTAACATAAATCTATATAATAAATACATTATTCTTATAAATTTACACTGACATATATCCAGTAGGAATAGTAGGACAGGAAAAAGACAGTGACTATGAAAGTAGAAATTTTAAAGATAGGATTTAGGCTAAAGCAGAAAATCAGGACAATGGGTATTCACTACAACAATTACCTGTAAAACAACAATAACAATGAAAAATTTAAAGAGGAGTGGCTCAATCAGAAATATGAAATGTAGGATATGGTTCAGAGCAGTCATCCTAATGAGGTTAAATCACTTTGCTCAGAAATTAGGAAAATAGAAAAATAAAAAATAGTAGAAGAGGGCAAATTCTGCTATTGTTCCTACTAAAAGAAAAGGAGATAGGACTTTGGAAAATGAATCAGCACGCAATCAAACATAGAAGGCCATATTTCTCTAGGACTTTACTAATACCAATTATGTTAAATTTTATTATCCAGTCAGTGAAAATTTACTTGTAAACTAAGAACAAGAATGCCTGAGGAAGATAATTATTATTGTTCCATGGAAGGGAGAAATCCAGAAATGGTCTCTGTGTGAATGAGTAAGACACGGTGAGGTGATGGAAGATAAAAGAACAGTTACGAAGGAGACAACGCTGCTGCTGTAGAGCATCTGGAATATCGCGACCTTAGGGCAAGAGCTTTAGCCTTGGCACAGAGACAGTCAGCATTGTCTGTCCTGTCCAGGCCTAGGAAAAAGGACTGAAGTCCTTTTCGCTTGCATTGGAATGTGCGTGTGAGACTATCTGGGGTGGAACAGAAAAGAAGTAACTTGGGAATTATCCATCCTGTCTTTGACCACGAGGTAGGCCGCCATTCATTCCTTTCACGGCACCCTTTCAATAAAACGCCCTGTAGTTTCTCATGGCTGCAGTGTAATAAACTCCCAAGCTATCCTGAAGTTTCAAGTGCCTGTTAGCAAGCTCATACTGAGAGTAATATAAATATTCAAAGGCTTCAAGGAAATTCCCTTCTTCGCTGCCCAGCTCTCCTTTCTCTCCCTCCACTCTCCCATTCCTCCCTTCCTCCTTCTTTCCTCCTCCCTCCCCGGCTTCCCTCCTTCCTTACGTTCGCCCTTCCAAGCCCTACACAGCCCTGAAGTAATTTCATGATTTCCACATAACGCATTTGCTTGGCTTTGCAAACACAAATATGAGCAGTACAGATTGGGATCTCAAACAAGTTTATCCTCTTTGTAACACTGTTATTGGAAATAGTAACCTACTGCAAAAAGTTAAAGTACCAACACCTCTGCAAAACAAAGGATTCATAATTCCTCCGGAGTTCTCACGAAGGAAACGGAGGCATACAACCTGGATTAGTAATAAATGAAAAGATGTAAAAGTATCAGAATTCCAAATGAACCTATTTATTGTAATGTGTGTTTATCCACATCACGATGAACACTGCCTTTGGGGCTGTTTTGAAATTCTATGATCATAATACTTTCAAATGTCACTGGAAAAGGAGTTTTTTTTATTACATATCACATTTAATCCTAAAATACTTGGAATCATAGTTACTTAAGTCAATTAGGGCCTTTGAAATTATATATTCTAATTTTGTTCATTTGTTTGTTGTCAAGGATGTTTGATCACAGACTTCTTTGAAAATCTGCTATTATCTCTGAACCCTCTGCTTAAGGACTGGCATGTGTTCCACATGTGGTGCAGCAGTCTAAGAGGTTTGTCACTCCCTGAAACCCATTCCCAGTCATGGGGCTGGTTGGGGGTGGGGTTCCTATGGACTCAGCGTTAACCATCTCAAATCTAGCTCAAATGCCTACTTTATCTAGAAAGAAAGAAAGAAAAACCCAGAGAGTCTAAGTGACTTGCTGCAAGTTCACAAAATAAATGAGTAGCAGAACCACAGTGGAACTGAACTGTCTTGCTACCTCGTGACCCTGTACGTTTCCATTCCTGTTGGGCATTTAAATACCTGCAAACAATCAAGGTTTCAGATGTCTCCCACCCTCTCTTTCCCAGTCCCTTGCCAGGCTCTCTAGTCATGATTAAGAGATAAAAAGATCAAAAGATGGAGAAACCTGGCTTCGTATTTCATCTGTTAAAGTTATTGTGTAATTGGACATAAAAGACTTTATATCAGTCTCTCTAACTGGGAAATGGAAATAATTACTTCTGACCAATTTTAACCACTGAGGGATATTGAAAGAATAAGTGAGATAATGCCTAGAGTATATGAAAATAAAATAAAAAACATATAACTTCAGGTAAAAACTTCCTCAGGAAAACATAATAATAGCCTGTGTTTTCCAGGGCATCCCAACTTTGGAGTAAATGTGAAGTCACAATTCTGGTAAAAAATGAGTTTTTCCCAAGTCTCAAGTTCACTGGAATAATGACTGAGACACTATTCTGCTGTTACTGGAGTCTCAAGCTGAGTCCCCTGCATCCCACATGCGAAGCCGTCTCAGCTGCTCTACCTTCTCCGCTCCTCAGCTTTCAGCCTCTGAAGCCTACCAAGCTGCCTTCTGCTGCCACTTGTAGCCGGGGATTTGCCTACCTCTTGACACATCTACTGGCAAAAGCATCTGGTGCTGGCGTCCCCACTCCCAAGAGTGTTATGTGTCCAATTTACCGTACCCACAAAGAAGCCTGATCACACTAACCCCCTCTAGATTGAATGCCCTAAGCAGCAGACCATGCTCTGTTGGAATGTTCATTCCAAGGACACATTCCCTGGCATCCCCAGTGTCCCACAGACACAGATCTACTTCAAATGGCTGCCAGTGCATGGTGCCATAACTGATGGCACAGAGGAATGACGAAAAAACTTCATTTTCAGGAGTATTACTGCAGTGCGTTAGTACAGTCTCTGGAGTATGTTGAGGGTCAGCATATTTAATTTTGTTTATAATGATGAAATAGACATCTATAAGAATGTCACAAAAAGATTCGATAATAAGTTTACCTAAAATGGCATATCAGAGCTGGGCGTGGTGGCGCATGCCTGTAATCCCAGCACTCGGGAGGCTGAGGCAGGAGGATCGCTGTGAGTTCGAGACCAGCCTGAGCTACACAGTGAGTTCCAGGTCAGTCTCAACTACATAGTGAGACCCTGTCTCAAAAAAAAAAAAAAAAATCAAAATAAATAAATAAATAATAAAAAAGGGGCACAACAGCATGTAGAAATACATTCTTATCTCTTAAATTCCAATTCCTGATAAAGATAATAAATTTTCAGAATATGTGTAATTATTTAAATTGTAAGCTTGATTTTATGCTAGTATAAACAGTAATAGAAAGATTTCCTCTGTACAATTGACCTTTTGGACCAAAAGATATTTAATTGAAAAATACAATGCATATTTCAAATTTAAATATATTAGCGTATGAACTTAAGAAAAGCAAGGATAAAATCATGTGCAAAGGAATTTAGAATGAATATATGTATGTATGTATATATATATGTGTGTATATTGGATTCCATTTATAAGTTTCATAAATGAGGTAAACACGTTCAAATAAAGGGGCTGTAAGTTATTACTATTTCAGCATATTTCTTCATAGTCTTACAAAAAGTTTTCCTCATTTATATTTTGGGCATTGGGCCGGGTATTTAGCTCAGTGGTGCTGCCACCTGCCTCGCAAGCACAATGTCCCAAGTTTGATCCCTGGTATCAGAAAAAAAAAAAAAAAAAAGGAGGAAGGAGGCATTATATGTCAAGCATTGCTATCTACAGAGGATATGTTGCTGAACAAATAAGATATAAAACAGATTTCAATAATTTTATAAGAATACAGGAAATAAAGGAAAACACAGAGGCAAACAGTAGGCCTAATGCCTTCTATTTCTAGGAGGGTGTACCAGCTATCACTGAAAGATGACAGACATTAGGCAAAGGAAGAGAGAAAAGACAGAATGTACATACAGTGACCAGGAGTTGTGAGGGACTGTGATATCTGAAGAAGTAAAACTAGGTCAAGTTGGCTGAAATGCAGAATGCAGGAGGGATACTAACTGGAAGTAAAGCTGGGGTTGTAACTCACCCGAGGAAACACTGAGGAGGTCCACCTAAAAGAAGTTTATGTTCATCCAGAAACATTAGAAATATTAAGGGGCTGGGTAATGCAGCAGTGATAGGCTTGTATTTGCAGTTTAGTGTTCTTATTACAGCCTGAAGTCTCCATGGAAAATTCAAAGAACTCATGAAAATGGTATCAGTGGGAAGGCTGTAATAATAATAAGATATATGAAGAACTGTATAAAGGCTTCCACAGTAGACACAGAGAGAAAAGAATAGATCCCATGACATTTAGGAGGGGCAGGAATGTTGGCTTGGATATCAACAGTGAACAAATAATAGCATGGATACCACACAGCCTTTTGGCTTTAGGTCTCGGGTGGATGGTAGAGCCTTTCGCTCTAACAACGAGTGACAGAAGAGCAGAAAATGGAGAAGGCAAAGCCAGGGAGATAACCATGAGACATCCAGATGGAGATCTGCAGGAAGACGTTCACATGTCATGATGAGCTGCAGTTTAAGCAAGTGTCCAAAAACCATCACTCAGAGCAGGAGATACTTAGATAACACGTAGGAGTTTGATATGTGCAAGAAAAAGTAGGTTAATAGTTTGCCTTTCTTAGTTTGCTGTACCTTGGCCAGAGGCAAATAAACATATGTGATGGCTAGATCCTCATCATGGCAAAAATATTTTAGTAAATTAGAACCTAGTGGGATCTTTTAATCTTAGTGGAAATATTAATCAGTGATTGAGAAAGGGGAAATCCATTCAGATATTTTCACATAGGATTTGTTGACCAGGAGAGGGAAAAGAAAATGAATGCTCTCAGCAAACGTGGTTCTGTGCCCAGTGACTCAGACATAAGTCAAATATGGTATTTAATAAAGGCCCTTAGTGAAAAATGAGAGAAACTAAAACCTAAGCTTTTGATTTCAGTTTTCTCTTTGTTGTTCAACCTTAACGTTTTTGCTGCTCTACTCTTTCCATCTCAGATACCTAGAAACACCCTCATAGAACTGAAGAAACTCTAATCCTCCAAGCCTCATACCTCACCACGCTAATGCAAGTATCTTCTGTATCACATAAACTAGCAAGTGCTCAGCACTTGCAGAGATATTGCTTTAGATATATCATGAATACTTTCGTAATTTGTTTATAATTGTTATTTATTGGCACTATGGATTCTATGGCTGTAAATCCAAAATAAAAATCAGAGAACTTATGGGGCCGGGGATTTGGCTCAGTGGTTCTGACGCCTGCCTCGCAAGCACAAGGACCCGAGTTCGATCCTTGGTACAAAAAAAAAAAAAAAATCAGAGAACCTATGAACTGGTTATCCCTACATCTCTTGATAGGACATCAGCTCATTCTAAAGTATTTCAGACTTAACACAGGTTATCATTGTTGCATCTTAGGCTTGAATAATTCAATAATCAGTAGTCTTCTTCAATTGGATTTCTCATTTGTGGGAGTTAAAACAGTATTCACCTTATAAATGTTAAGTAACCAAGAATATTCAGGCAATGACCAAGTTTTCATGATCTATCAGCACTATTCACTATTTAACAGCACTATCTATTGTTTATCAAACATTTACGATGTACTAGGTTTTATTTGTGCTGTTGCTATGCAACCTGGTGACTTAAATATTGTTTTCACTTTCTGGATAACAAAGCTAAAGGCCAAGTTATTTTCCAAAAATTATGAAGCTAAAAGCTGTCTGAATCCACTACATGAACTCTTATGCATGCAACTAAACTGTCCTCTAGAAGGAGTTTCTTAAAAGCAAATATAAACAATGAAAAAAATAAAAACCCTAAACAGAAAAAGACACTTTCTAAAAACTTTTACAGTAAGGATGAGAGGGCCAAAATATATCTGTAATGTATTCATGACATTTGGGAAAACAATAGATATTCACTTGTATTAATCAGAGTTAAGAATGAGTAGTGTTTCTCTACAATGTGTAATGTATTTCATCTTTAGAAAACTCACAAAGGTACTGAGATAAACATACACAAACATAAAAACAGAAAGTCTATTTTATTGTATTTTTATGTAGCTATGACACCAAAGAAATTTATAAACAAAAAAATTTAATTGTATTGACTTTAATATGACAAAAATGTTCTTTAATAAAATCAGCAGTGCCAAAATGAATCATACAATTCACACTGATATTTCAAACTGTTCACACACTGAATCGTTATGTCATTTGACCCTCACATGTCATGACAACTACACTTATGAAATATTAAATCCTCTCTTTCACCCTTCTGTTTACCTACTCATTTGAGTCCTTGCTGAATAAGTTCACCCACTTCTCTCCTTATGCAAAGCTGCCTCCTTCTTTTTATTTTTCTTTTACCATTAAAATGATCTCTTCTAAGATTTATTTCCTTGTGACTAATTTTAACATGAATTCTAAGAATTCTAAGATTTTAAAAGAAGGGGGTATTTGTTTACTTTGGATTTTCAACATTAATTCCCCTTTTCTTTTTCTTATTTTTTTTAATTCCCCCTTTTTCTTTCATTCTCTTGTGGGTCAATATGGAAGGGATATAGTACCTTACCTCCCAAAAAATGCAGAGGAGAGAGATTCTTCTTTACTCACTGGTGGCCAGGACCCAGGCATAAGATCCAAGTCCAGCCAATTGGACTGTCCCACTATTATTTTTTTTAATTTGGACCAAATAAGACAATGACTAAAGAATGATTAGGATCAATGGTGTGAAAGTCAAATTCAGTAGCACCAGTAATGACCTTTGGGCAGTAGTAGAGTCCTGCAACTTTGGGCTATAATTCCAGGGATAGACTGAGACTTACAAAAATCTAGAAAATCCTATTATAGTTTTTCATACCAGAGAAACTATTCGGTATTCACACATGTGTGATTTATTTATTTCACTTAAGAGTATGTCCTCAATATGCATCCATTTTCCTATGAATGACTCTAATTTCTCATTCTTTATGGCTGAGTAGTAGTACTCTATTTTATGGAAAAAAACACATCTTCTTTATCCAGTCTCCAATTGATGGGCAAAAGGGCTATTTCCAAGTTTTAGCTATTACAAACTGTGCTGCTACAAACATGGGTGTGCATATATCACTGTGATATGATTCTTTTAATTCTTTTGGAAAGATACCCAGCAGAGGGATGGCTGGGTCAAATGGATCCTCTAATCCTAGTTCTTTGAGGTATCTCCATGCAATCCTAATTTTGCTATAAAGGAAAGATTTGATTTCCCTTTTTATGAATAAAAAATCTTCACTACAAAGTAATAGAAAGAGGGTTGCAAAAAATGAGAATATGGATAATCTAGAATTTATTATCTAGCTTTTAGAGGCTACAGGGAAGCAGTCTACGTATCATTCCTGAAAAGATCTAACAGGTCCTGGGACATAGTGGAAAAACTAAATAAAAACACCTATCATTTTCCTGAAAACGAATTCATTTCTAAAAATTCTGATGCTAAAGGAAAAGTTATTACATAAAATATTTTCATTAGTTTATATTGAAAAAAATACTATTCATTTCATCCAAATTGAGATACACAAATAATTTTCAATTGATAAAAAACTACAAAAAACTGATCAATGAAAATAAGTTTATATAATTAATAATAATTTAATGTAAATAAATAAAGCTTATATACAAAATTTAATGCCATGAATGTTTAATATCCTCAATTAAGAAGGAAGAAGAGATTGGAACACAGGAGGAAATTAGTGGGAAAAGGGATCAAGGCAGTCACTATTTGGAAGGTGAGTTCTTTTGTATATTTTTTTACACCGATTTTCAATATCAAACAGCAGTAAAAAATACTTCCATAACATAGAAACCACGTTTGCAGTAATAACTGTTATACACAAAAGTAGTTTAAAATACAGAAACACTGCGTGCATAAAATATAAAGCACAATTTTCCTTGCACTCAAAAATTTTAGTATAATATTCTTTTACCATAAACTGCTGTGCCAAGTCTGATTAGTATTTTTGTCTGAACACATATTGTTAAAATAGATAGCATGCATCTTTAGTGCTTTGGGGGGTTAAAATGTCATTATACTAAAAAAGGGGTCATTCACAAGGATTTAAGCTTTTCAAAAGATGACAAGACAAGAAGTCATGAATAAACAACCATTAAGGAGAAAGTTTGTATTGTTTATGGTCTCCTAGAAAGCAGTACCTTCTGGGGTAAGGCTTTGGAGAATAATTTTGCCTAGCCCACAGTTTACATGGAAGATATAAGGAATACAAAGATAGGAGCGTAAAAAGGGTTAATCTATTGACACATAATATAGATATTTTATTAAAGAGAATATGGATCCTGAAAGAAGAATACATGAATGAGTCCACAGGCTGGCTGGCTCACATCCAAGTAAACCACCATCTTCTTTTCCTAAGAAGGATAGATTCATGAGATGGCAAAATGCAAAGATGGTCTCTGCTCTCCTAAGATTTTCTTGAAGAAAATGAATGCAAGATAATTACTCTTGTACCAGGAGAGAATTTTAAGACCTGGAGTTGAAATACCTAGACCCTGGACTTCTTGATGAAAGGCAAACCCCTAGACCTTCATAGATGTATAACAGAGGTGCATAATAGATGCGTGCAAAGATGCACAACATATTTGCCACAATGTTACTGTTACCTCTGGATAAACTCTGGTTTAATTTTAACGTTCCTATTTTATTTGCATCTATTGCACTTATTTTTAAACAATGTGAATTTCTCCTATAATAAAAGCATTGTAAAGCTATTTCATTGTGAGACAATTGAAACAAAAATTTAAACATTAAAAAGTTCAAAAGTCTGAATTCTTGGCTCAAGTCAAATATATGTAGAAAGCTAGGGACTTTCTAAACCAAAACAAATAATTTCTTAGGTCAGGCAGCTTCAAGGCTGACATAGCCAAAAATTTTACCTCTGAGTTGTCCAACTGAAATATATACTGAATTGTCAGGCTTGCTGAGTCTCATAAGGATGGCCACAGCTAATACTTAGAAAGTACTGTGTTCAAGACACTGTCCTGTTATATTTGCATTATGATAGTTAATATTCTGAAGAACTATGGTAAATAAGATTTGTTGCCACTATTTCATGTACAGTATTAGAAAACTAAGGAATGGAGAAATTAAATACATTTTCATAGGTCAAATGATATTAAAAGGGCTAGAATTAAAACAGATCATATTCAGCCGGGGATTTAGCTCAGCAGTTCGGTGGCCTGCCTTGCAAGCACAAGGACCCGAGTTCAATACCCTGTACCAAAAAATAAAATAAAATAAAATAAAACAGATCATATTCTTAAAGTACATAATGCAGCACATTGGTCAGAATTGAATGCGTGCTAAAAAATTGAAATAACAATATATGGGAAAATTTGAAGTCTATATGTACTCTGAAACTCCAACCAAAGAAGTCTTCTTTCTCCATACAACCATGCTTTAGAACTTTGCTTTTTAAAAATGTTCTCTAATATGCCATTATATCATCATATAAAGAAGCATCTTGTAAGAAAAAGTCAGTGCTCATGATTAATCCCATTCTGTTTTATAATTAGAGTCAGAAAAAACATACATCTCTTGACTTTCATGATACCATGACATCGTGGCGGTTCCTTCTCATCTGTTCAATTCTTAAATATTGGAGTATCATATACACTGTTTAGTCCTCTTCTCTTCTCTATCTGCACCACTGAATAAATAATCCCATCCAGTCATCTATCTTTCAACGCTATTTACATAGGAGACTTACCTAGCTTACAGATACACACCTACCTTCCTTCCTGACATTTCCTTTAAAACATTCAGTAGACATCACAAACTCAATCTATCCCTGCCTCATCTCTTGATAATTCCTTCCAAATTGGATCCTCATAGGGTCTTCCTCTACTCAATTAGTTCATAAATTTTTCCAGTGTGTTATGGCTTGTGTCTGGATGAACCCCAAAGCTTCATATTATCACAGCTGGGGCTTTCCAGAGGTGGCTGGACCTAGAATGTGTGATGCCGGGATCGAGGGTGTGTGATTACTAAATCAGCCCACTGACTGGTTCAGAATAATTCTGAGTTGGATTGAGGGAACCTCATCCTGGATGTGAGGGTTCCCCACTCTAAGAGCAAGTAGTCTGGATAAAAAATAAGGGACAGAAACAGTGGTCACCTGCTGCTTGCCATTTGCTTCCTCCCTACATTGCTGCTTTGCTGCCTTTCTGCCTCCTGCCTGCCATGAACTGTTTCTCTTCTGTGATGCTGCTCTGCCATGTCATGCTGTCTTAGAGCCAGCTAACTATGGACTGAAACCTCTACAGACTGTGAGCCAAATGAATCTCTCCTCCTTTATCTTGGGTATTGGGTATTCTGTCTCAGGAATGAGAAAAGCAACTAAGACAAGTTGCTTAGTCAGAATTTAGAAAGTCATCTTTGATCCTTCTTTCTATATTCCATATGTGAATCCTTGTTAGCTCTATCTCCAATATATATTAATATTAGGACACTCCTAACCATCTTTACTGCCACCACACTGGTCTAGGGCACCATGATATCCTTGTTGAATTAAAATAATTTCCTTAAGGACTATATAGCCTTGAGTTTGGTTCATTCACTTTTGTGATTTTATGCCCTATTATTTCCTTCTAATTCTTTCTCTTTAAATCAGATTGGCCTATTTAATATTCTCCTAATTGACTAGGTACACTCTTACAACATAGTAAGACATTTCCTCTACCTGGACTATTTTTATGTTAAATATATATATAGCTAGGTTAGTTTCTGTCTCTTTCTTCCAATCTTCACCACCATCTTCAATCCCGCTATGACACACATTCTCTCAGTTTGGCCTTTCTTGGTCACCTCATCTAAAATTTCACACCTATATACCTTTCATAATCCCTCCATGGGTTCTTTCTCTCACTTCATAGATATAAGTTCCATATATGAATGAATATACAGGAATATCAACCCCAGAACTAAAGGAGGAGTGGGAAGGGTCATAAACTCCCCCTATAAAAGGATTTTCAAATATACAAATATATATGTGTACATCTTGGAAATAGGTGAAGTGTGTTTCAATATGAGTACACCAACCAGAGATTCTGGATTTAATGTGCTAATCCTAGCAACTGGGAGTGATTCTAATGGCTGATTTGGCTGCCAAAATAAATCACACATTAAACCAAGTTGTATCACTAAAAATTCTTTGATATAAATTAAAACAGCATTGTCAAAGACTTGATGAGATAAAAATGCTGGGGGGGGAATTTATGAAGTGTTACTACCCACACACCCCAGAACTATTTTTTCCAAGGAAGATTGGAAGATGATCCTTTCAACAAATGGCTTGAGGAAAACACTGATGAATGAAGCATTTGCATCTTTGAAAAACAAAGCAATGTCTGTGGAGAGGGATGCTGACAGAAGATCCCGAACTGAAATTAGAGCTGTTATTTTGATAGGGATGGAAGAATCCCAGAATTCCAGAGGTCAGTGAGTGGCAGGCAGTTTACTAGTAGAAACAAAATGTGCCTAATTACACTGTGAGGCAGCAACACTAGTTTCATCATCAGAGAGGAGACTAGAAATTTTGGGTTAACCTTTGACTAGGTTTCTCAAAATAAAACAGGTGGGTGATCCACTAATATTCTTCAATGACATGTGTAGATCTATTAATCAGAGCTGCCATTTGAAACAGGATAGCATATTTGAAGCAGGGAGTAAACTTTTCCTTTAAAGACAACTTTGATGTGCTCAAAATGGATTTACCTCCTTTAATCCTCTCCTCCACATCTTAAGAATGCATTATTATCTTTCTTCTCATCATTTTATACATAAATAAGATTTGAAAGTCTAAGTGATTTGTCTGAGTTTGCAAACCTGGCAAATGAAAAGTCTCACATGTATCCGCCGCCTGCCTCGCAAGCGCAAGGACCTAAGTTCAATCCCCGGTACCCGCCCCCAAAAAAATCGAAAACCTAAGTAAAGAAAGAAAAGAAAAATCTCACATGTAATTTTTTCTACTTGACTCTCCCAAACATTACTAGTATGGGTCTGTCTTCCTTTTGTTGCTTTTTAAAATCTAATTAAATGAAAGGACTCATATAATCCCTAACCTGAAACTGGAAGTGATCCTTGGAATCATGTACCTTATCTAACTGATTTTACAAGTAAGAAAGCTATCAAAATTTGGTCAAGGTTATCATTGGAGGACAAGAATTTAAATACTATTTTGACAAACTAAGCTCTAGCACTGTAGGAGTAATGAATGGAGTCACTGAGAGTTAAGAGAGATGGTTTTAAACACATCTCAGAAAGGGCTGTTATAAACTATTTTACAAATACCATAGAAGCAATTTAGGGAATTGAATGATTCTAATGAACAAATGATTGTTTTTCATAGTTAGGTCATTTGGAGGATAGGTTTTTTGTTTGTTTGTTTGTTTTGTTTTGTTTTTTGGTAGCAGGGACCGAACTTGGGTCCTTGTGCTTGTGAGGTAGGCCGCAGAACCACTGAGCTAAATCCCCATAACCTGGAGGATATGTTTCTTTATAAGCATTGTTTGATCCTATCACAGGACCAATTTTCATGGATTCTATTCTAAGTTTCTCTAGTCCGTCTGCATGGTTCAACTGAACTATTCATCTTTCACATTCAGCAAAAGAAAAAGAGAACCAATGATTGGATATTATACATGAAAAGTACCCAGAAGATGGAAATGGAACCAGCTACCCATACTTTTATTCTGCATTCCTTGACTATAGTAAGTTACATCCCTAGTGGTAGATGGGGCTAAATATGAATACCTCCTGGATCAAATATCACTTTCTACATCCCCATCTTTCCTATCCTGAGCGGGAGAATCCTCAGTGAGGTCATTATAATAGTATTGACATTATAACAAGAACATCAGGTCCAGTCTGTGACCAACATGTAAATATTTCCACATCCCCTCTTCCCTATATAATTTCTAGGCATCAATATGCCTGTCCCCAAAAGCTTTAATTTCATAGCATATGTACAATCCTTACTGCTTCCTAAAATCTTGTTAAAATACTGAGGTTTTTATATTTGCTGCACAACTAGACTTTCTTTTTAGAGATGTAATATAATATAATAAATCAAAATAAATCTTTTTGATAAATCATAAAATCAAAACCATGCCTACAAATCCAACCTAAAATAGTACTTTTGTGAAATGTTATAATTTTATGTAGCATTGACATGTATCTTGTTTTAGTTTTTGTTTTTGTTTTTTTACTTTATTGGTACATTTTAGGTATACAGTACAGTTACATTCATTACTGGGATCTTGTACCTTTACATGACAGGTCTTGGTTCTCATTTTTTCCCCTTGTCCCTGCCCTCTGTTCACCTCCTACACCCTCCCCTATTTACAAAGACTTTGTTTCCATTTTTTTCCTTTTTTCATATCTTTTTCATTTTCCTTATTTCCTTTCCCCTACCCTCTCCACTTCCCCTACACCTTTAGGCCTTTACTTCCTATTTCACATTGTCAGTTACCTCATTAGTATCTTATATACTATTACAGTTTTTCACACCGGAGAAACTATTCTGTATTGACATCTATTTTGAAGATAAGTTAGACTTCCTCATACCACACACAAGGCTTAGTCACTCTTGACACAGTTTCCTGCTCTCTATTCCCACCCAGTTTCACAATGTAGTTGATCCAGATATCTGCCTTGCACAGACGCCTTCTGGCGAACACCTTCCTGCTAGCCCATTTGATTCACTCTACTGACCCTAATACCCAGCCCAAATGGACAGCCTGCATGTGCTTCAGTGACAACCTCTCACTCACAAAACAACTTCGCAGAATTTATGCCTTCTTATTCTAAACCCAAATGCAAGCGCTCTCTCCCCTGTTCTGTGGCGAATCTAGTGTCCTTACAAGAAGTTCTGAAAATTCCCAGAGACAATATCTTCATGGTTGCTCTAGGTCTGCCTCTTTACCCTCTATTGGCTATTAAGGTCATTGACATTTGATCTCCTAAAATTGTTTCCCTATCTTTTGCTCTATGATGAACCAAGACAGGAAAAGCAACTTTTTTCCCAATGCACCTACAAATTACTGACCCATAGTGTTTGCATATATAGTGGGTTTAACTCATTATTTAAAATGATAATAATATTTATGTGGCCTGTATAAATTTAAAATTAATTTTAGATATTATTTGTGTTTCTTTGACCTGCCTTCTTAGTGTCTATAATTTGATGTTTGCAGTATTACTTGGCCATTTGTTTCTTCCTCCTCTCTCTCCATTAAAGATATTTTGACACCAGTTATTAAGTCTCTGCCTCCAAATCTAGAGCATTTGTGGTAATAACAGCTGCTTAAATCTAAATCTATTCAAACCAGCTCCAACAATAAAAAGAACAAGTAAAACCACACCAAACTCAGCTTTGTCATAGCTTCAAGAAAGAAAACATTACAAGTTCAAGTTACCTGTAAGTAGAAATATAATATAAGCACCAGATTCCAGCAAATCAGCTTTTGAAGTCTTCCTGAAATCATTCACAGAGAATAAAGGAGTTTTGTTTAAAAATGCACAAGAAAAACAGGAAGGATTAAGCTGAAATCACCCCAGAAATAGAAAGTGCAGAGTCCTGATAATAACTATGGGAACAGATTATTAACCACTGAGAACAGTAAGAATTCATGAATCTGTGCAAACAGAAATAAATGAATAAAAATCAAATAAATGAAGGAGTGATGTTAGTTTTAATAGAATATCAACTAATAAATAGGTATAGTTTCAAAGTATCTCTCTACAAATTACTTACTAATTACTAAAGAGAAAATAAAGCATTTTACGATGGAGAATTCAGCAGAGCCATCTTAGCTAAGTGATTATAGTTAATGTCACCAATAAAGGAACAAAGTAACACTATGTGCTTCTTAATGTGAGTGAGGTACAAACAGATTTGAGCATTGCATGCTTGTATATGCTAACAGACCTGTTTTTACTGATTTATCTAGTATTAGTTTGTGAAGCTTCATCGTGATATTTTGTTTATTAGCTTAAAAATAGAACAATAACAAATAAATTGAGCAAGTGACAAATGCATTGCTAGGGAGATTACATATATATTTTTTGTCTTCAAAAATCTTATAGGTTTGATTAGTTCTTTATCTGTGAATAAGAAACCGAGTATCAGAGAAGACAAAGAACTTGCCAAATCACACAATTTGTTACTGATAGACATAAACTTCTAACCTTGGCCAACCAGATTGGAGAACCATTATATTTTGTAGTACCCAAGGTAGTACATGGTGTTTCTTTCTTATAATTAGTAATTTAATGGTTCTGATTTTTTATTTTTCCAAACCACTCTGAAGAAATTATCCCAAATCATCAATTGTTAATTTAATTTTTTTATATTGAATTCTTGGTGTAAAAGATGATAGCTATTTATAGCTACATGGATGCACATTGAGACCATATTCGTTCTTAAGTAAAATAAATAGGATGCATATGTATAAACACCAAATAGTTTCCCTGCTGGGAGAAACAAAAGGTGTAAATAAGGATCAAAATGTAAATAGATCATGTGAAATAGGAAGAAAAGGTCTAAAGGGATAGGGGAAAAAAGCAGGGGAAGGAAAATATATGAGAAAATGAAAACAAAAGTTTTTGTAAATAGGGAGGGGTAGAGTGGTTGAAGGGAGTGCAGCGGAATGGGGAAAAAATAATAACCAAGATACATCATATAAAGGTACAAATTCCCAACGATGAATCATCATATTGTATACCTAAAACGTACAGATAAAATTAATTAAAAAGTAAATAAATAAAAATAAAAGATGATAATTTCACATTTAAATAAGTCATCTTGTTTGACTATACCCTGACACTGGGACAGCCTTTTTCTGAAAAATAATTTTAAATATGCTTTTACTTTTCTGGAAGAACCTGTAATGCAGGAAATTCAAAAATAAAAATATTAATTTTTAATTAAAAAAATGGACTTGGAAAGTGAAACAAACGTCCTAACACTGTATATCCTGATTTTAAAGATTAGGTTTTTATTGTTTTAATGAAAACTCTCACAGAAGGACTCAGAGATATAACCAAAATAACAAAATCAAATCCGTGCAGATATTTTTACTTTGAAATTCTAAAAACCTACTTGTAATATTGGTCTGTCAAGAAAGCATCTAGCTACTCATTTTCCTCCAGATACAGTAGCTCTATCTTTTTTCTTTTTATTGAGTTTATTGGTACATTCTAGGTATGCAGTACAGTTACATTCATTATTGGGATCTTGTACCTTTTCACGACAGGTCTTGGTTCTCATTTTTTCCCCTTGTCCCTGCCCTCCTCTATTTACATGACCACTGACAACACATGAGTCACTGAGTTAGACTGTGACATAGGTATGCAACAGTTACATTCATTATTGGGATCTTGTACCTTTTCACGACAGGTCTTGGTTCTCATTTTTTCCCCTTGTCCCTGCCCTCCTCTATTTACATGACCACTGACAACACATGAGTCACTGAGTTAGACTGTGACATGCCCACAGCGTATTATTTCACTCATTCCTTCAGGAAACATAGGAGAAAGAATAGTCAATAAATCAATATATTACAGGTTGCATGTGTAGTTTAGCCAGCTATCGTCAAGTCTTTAAAGGACCATAAGAAAAATGTTTATTTAGAATCATCTATTCAAGGGAAATGTATAGTTTTATGTTGAATTTACATTGGCAGATGTCAGACTCAAAAGAGACAGAAACTCTAATGACTTTTGTGAAATGAAAACATGGCTGTTGCTCTATGAAATAATTTAAATGAATTCACATGCATGCAATATATCATTTGTGCAAAGAAATGTGATCTCTGTTCTGAAACGATAAATGGAATATAAATGGAGAATAAATAAAAACTAATTGAATACATTTAAAGTGAATATGCAATGTCAAAGATTAAAAAGAATAAATTACGTAAGAAAAATACCTCTTTACTCAAAAGTATCCTCCAAACAACATTGTAAAAAATCCCCCCACTAAATCTAAGGAAGAAATGAAGAAAGTAAAAGAGTAATATCTTATTTCTTGTGTACTGATTTAACAAATATTTATGAAATTCCACACAAAGTTTAAAATTACGCAATCTCTGCACTCCTACAACTCCCATGTTATGAGAGAAATGTGCACAAGCAATGCATGAGTGATATTACAACCAAGGTGTTGACAGCTTAGAAAATCAGAAAGTGGAAAAGTGTAATCATATATATAGAGATGTTGAAGCATTTTCATAAAGAAGATAAATCTTGACATGAGTAATGAATAATCACAAGGAGCTTCCTAGATAATTATAGAGATAGCATTCACAAAGCTATGGGAAGGAAAAGGAACATCAATATTTTGAAAGATTTCTAAATGTCACAGAACAGCTGTAGTGTAAATTAAAAAAAAAAGAATAATAGTCTGCCCATTTTATTTAAGGTTTGTCTGCCAAATTAACTATATTATTCATCAGTGGAAATTTGAAAATGAGAAAAAAGAAGAAAGTTAAACCTACTTTAAATTTTATCAGCAAAGAGCCATGAAGCTTTGATATCACATCCCTCCCTCTCATACTTTGCATTGTTTCTGATCCTAGTAGTGAGCACAAAATAAGACCACCCTCAACTTTCCTGGAAATAGCCATAGTCCCCCAACTCCTACCAGAATTTTCTCCACTTAACTTTTCATAACAGTGAATTTCTCTTTCAGTCTTGGTTGCTTCTGGTTGATTAAATTTTCCCTTGTTTTTGAAGACATGTCTGATTTTTATGATATATGCTTATCATTTTTTCTACTGCTATCACTAACAAAAATAGTTGATATTTTTAGTTTTTCTTATTCATATATTTCTTCTAACATTGAGCAGTTTGTGAGGAAATGTTTATACTGAGAGCACATTGTCATCTTTTAGATCAGAATAAGTACGTGTAAGTGGCACTGCTGGGACAAGAAGTATCACTGAAAGGATTTTGATACATAGGGCAAATTGTTTGCTGGGAAATGTCAACTTTCATTTCTGACAATAACATAAGATAGTATTTTCTAGGATGCCAACTGACACTGGGTATTGTTTTTTATCTTTTCAAATTGTTGAGGACTTTTTAAAGAGCTGTGATGATAAAATCAAGATTGCACTTTACTTTTATCGCTCTTCCTGTAGGGTGGGGGACAGATCAATCTGTGAGTTGTGCTGTACTTTGTAGTCTACTTGGCATGGTGATTAATGAAATAATCTACATGAGAAACTAGGAAGTGGCTGGAGGAAGCAGAGAGAAGTATAATGACTTGAGGGATGATAAGAAAATACAAATATTATAACCAGGAATAAGTTGCTAAGGGAAAGTTGAAAAATAATTTTGAAAATTAGTACTATCTATGAAGCACTGCACCCACCTAAGCTCACAGGTCTTACAAATTTAGAAGATAAATGTTGTTATTTTGAATTTAAGGAGACTTGAGTAATAATTTATTTTATTTTATTTTATTTTATTTTGTTGTAGTATTGGGGATTGAACCCAGAGCCTATGCAAGCTAGACAAGGCACTGAGATACACTTCCAGCTCTTTTTATTATTATTAATATTATTATTATTATT
>NW_022900930.1:30416654-30422680 GCF_012274545.1 Fukomys damarensis
AATATTATTATTATTATTATTATTATTATTATTATTATTATTATTATTATTATTCTTTTAATTTTGAGACATGGTTCCACTAAATTTCCTGGGCAGGCTTTGAATTTGCTACCCTTCTGCCTCAGCCTCCTCAGTTGGTGGAATTATAGGTATTCACCATCACGCATAGGTTAGTCATATATTTTTAAAATTTACCAGTCTTTAAGAGATCTTGTTCTCCCTATAAACCTAAATCATAAAGTTAGGCAGAACCAAGGTCTACAGTATGTGATGTGAGTAAATTTTCTTGAAGGAATGTGATTTGAAAATATATTTCTGGACCTTGTTCACAAAATATGATCAAAGAAGGAAGATGTTATTTCAGCATGACATATCAGAATTTGGTTTGTCTTTTTTAGTAAAAATCAACTTAGTGAATTAAATCCACTTACAATTTTAGGCAAAAGGCCATGGCTGATTAAAAACACTGCATATGAGGGGTTTTTTAAATGTGTTTTTTAACAATTCAGTGTTCCTCATTAAGTCAATAATAATATGGTAAATTTTCCTTATTCAAAATTTTCAGCTTACTGCTTTTCAAAATTATTATTAGCACATTAAAAAAAGAGAGAGAGAGAGAGAGAGAATAGGGCCTGGGATTTAGCCCAGTGGTTGCGCTGCCTGCCTCATAAGCACAAGGACCTGAGTTCCATCCCCAGTACCAAAAACAAAAAAACAAACAAAAAAAGCCCAACCTGTAGTAAAAAAAAGAGAATACTTACAAATGCTGATATTGTGATTTGATTCTCTGTACACAGAAGCTCTATGCATTGAGTTTGTAGACTAGTGACTATAAAATATCATCACTGCTGTCATTCAGCAAATGTAAAATTCTTATATTGATAAATATTAAAATTTTAAACTTACAGTAAGACTTTCCAGTTTTTAAGACACTCAAGGATATATATACTGTTCAAATATTTAACCCATTAATATAACTACTAACGGTATAAAGTTGCATTTAAAAATAGATAATACTGATAGTTAAAATTTATGGTTTATTTTTATGCCTGTGAAAAATAACAGAATATTAATCAGAGATTCAGCTCTTCAAACCCAATGTGATTCTCTGAAATAATAAATTAATAAAACAATAATGGATTATGGTCAAGTATTTACCTAATTTCTGTGTACTCTAAATTTTTACTAAATTTCATTTTGTATTTTGATTTGTGTTCTTCTTTTCAATAAAAGAACTCTTTCTAGTAATAGAAGTTAAAAATTATATCTGTACACTTCTAACTTTCAAGCTCATGTGTAAAATATGAAGAAAATGAATTGGAAGATTGTTGTAATTGCCACCAGTATCCCAGTCCTCAGGTTGTTGTCTGAGAGGAAAACCAAAAAGGCAATACATTTTCTATCAGGAGACAACATGCAAAGTACGTAGCTTCAAAATTGTACTTTTAATTTCCTGTATCGGTAGTTGATTTCATAAGATGTACTAGATAGATCATGGCATCCTTTGTCCCTCTCATCCTTTCTTATATTTATGAGATTTTTCTTTCTTTCTTTCTTTATTTTGGTGTTCACATTGTCAGAATATTCAGTACCACATCAAATGGTAATAGTATAGCGAGCATTATTGCCTTTGCCCTCATCTCAAGGTAATTTCAATGCAGAAATATATTTGCTATTCATTTTATAATGTGTGTATTATTAAGACAGCCGATTATTATCACTAATACATCTATAAGGTATGGTCAAAATATACAGTAAAGGTTTAAGTGTTAAAATTTATTACAGTAAAATAGTGTCATTAGTGGACCTCAAAATGCACTCTGTTGTTTCAAACACACAGGCCATCACTGTTGCCACATTCTGAAGCAGATCTACAGGTTCTCTTTCATGAAGATGTTTACACAGCAGGAATTAAAAATGGTGACCGTTGCTGCCAAGTGCCGTCCGACAGAAAGGCAGGTTCATAAAAACATTACAGCACGCCCTCAGCCACTGTGTTCACACAACACAGCACTGTGAGATTTCTGGCTCTTACCTAAATTCAAAATGACCATGAAAAGTAAATGTTTTAAGTTGGTTTAAGGACACTGAGGCACCCAGAGCAAGTGCAAGTGAAAAGGAAAGCGTGCTTCTAGACCTGCTTCAGAACACGACAGAGAAAGATGGATAAGCGCGGGGGAGTATTGGAGGAAAATTAATGTCAGGATCTTCTGAGAAGTCTCTTTATTTCACTTGCTCACTTTTAATTGCATCTTCTATTTTGGGAAGCCTAAAGTTTTTTTAATTCTTCACATATTTTAGATATTAGTCCTCTGTCTGAGGAATAGGTGGTAAAATTTTTCTCTTTTTGTAGGTTTTACCTTCATTCCACCAACTGTTTCCTTTGAAGAAGCTGTTTATTTCTACATAGTTCCATTTGTTGATACTATTTCTTGTGTACTTGGAGCTCTGCTAAGTCCTTGCCTACACCTGTGACTTCAAGAGTTTTATCTATTTGATCTTCCAGGTGGTAAATTGTTTCTTCTATAATATTTAGATCATTATTCCATTTTGATTTTAACTTAGTACATGGTGAGATATATGGGTCAGTTTTCTGCACATAGCCAGTTTTCCTAGCATAATTTGTTGATTAGTTATCTTTTCTCCAACGTATATTTCCAGCCCCTTTGTGGAAGATCAAATAGCTAGATGTGTCTGGGGTTGTTTTGACATCCTCCATTCTGTTCCATTGATCCATGTCTGTTTTTATACCAATACTGTGCTGTCTTTATCACTGTTGCTTTATGGTATCATTTAAATTCGGGTATTTTGATGCCTTCTACTTTGTTTTTGTTACCTACAATTGTTATTGCTATTTTATATCTCTTCTGATTCCATATAAATTTTAAGATTTCTTTCTTCAGTTCTTCAAAGAATGCTGCTGGTATTTAGATTAAATCTGTATATCACTTTATTTAAAAACCACATTTTCTTTATTCAGTTTCCTATTGATAGGCAATTGGGCTGCTTCCAAATTTTAGCTATTACAAACTGTGCTACTATGAACATGGGTGAGCATATATCACTGTGGTCTGACTCTTTTAATTCTTTAGGGAAGATGCCCAGCAGGGGAATAGTTGGGTCAAATGGGACTTCCAGTCCTAGTTGTTTGAGGCATCTCCATACTGATTTCCACAGTGGTTACACCAGTCTATCCTCCCATCAGCAGTTGGAGCAGGGTTCCTCTTTCCCCACAGCCCCGCCAGCACTTGTTATTGGTTGATTTTATGATAGCAGCCATTCTTTCTGGGGTGAGGGTGGAATCTCAGTGTTGTTTTCATCTGCATCTCTCAAATGACCAGTGATGTCCAACATTTTTTCATGTGTTTATTTGTCACATTTCTAGTTATTTGTCTGAGAAGTGTCTGTTTATGTCAGATGACCATTTTTGGGTTGGGGCTTTAAATTTTAGAGGTCTGATTTTTTTTTTAAGTTCTTTATATATTCTAGATAGTAGACCTTTGTCTGTGGAACAGCTGGTGAAAATATTTTCCCGCAATGTCAGTTGTCTCTTCACACTTTTGGTCATTTCTCTAGCTGTGCAGAAGCTTTTTAATAAGAAGACATCCACTTGTTGATTCTTTCCACTAGTTCATGGGCAACTGGGGTTTTGTTCATAAAATCTTTTCCTAAACCAATGTCTTCAAGAGTTCTAACCTAACCTCTCTTCCAGTCAGTTTAGTGTTTCTGTTTCAATGTTTAGATCTTTAATCCACTTTTATTTTAGTTCAGTGCGTGGTAAGAGATATAGGTCTAGTTTTAATCTGTGGCAAGTTGAAACCCAGTTCTTCCAGTACCATTTATTAAAGAGGCTGTCTTTCCTCCAGTGAAGGTGTTTGGACCCTTTGTCAAAGATGATGAGTCTGAATATGTGTGGAGTTGTTTCTGCATCTTCTAATCTGTTCCACTGGTAGGGGAAAGCTAATAAGGAAAAATAAAAAAATATGGGAAAATGAAAAAAAATGGAAATGAAGTGTTTGTAAAGGGGGAGGTGAGGAGGGGGTGAAGGGAGGGCAGGGACAAGGGGAAAAAATGAGAATCAAGACCTGTCATGTAAAGGTACAAGATCCCAATAATGAATGCAACTGTACTGTATACCTAAAATGTAACAATAAACTCAATGAGGAAAAAAAAATCTATTCCACTGATTCTCATGTCTGTTTCTTTGCCAGTACCATGCTGTTTTATCCCATTAGCTTTGTAGTGTAGTTTCAAGCTGGGGGTTGTGACACCCTTACCTTTTCTTTATTGCCTATTGTTTTGCTATTCTAGGTCTCTTCTTGTTCAAAATGAATTTTTTAATTTTTTTCTCGATGTCTGTAAAGTATGCTTCTGGCATTTCAATTGGGATTGCACTGAATCTACATAGACATTTATAGCTAAATGCACGTTGAGATGATACTGTGAAGTGATATAAATAGGATACACATGTAAATAGCAGTTTTTCAGTGTGAGAAACTGAAAGTGTAAATAAGGACTAAAAGTTATAACAGATAATATGAAATAGGAAGAAAAATGACAAAGGGGAATGGGAAATAGGAGGGGTAGGAGAAAGGAAAGAAAGGAATGGAATTACTATGAAAAATGAAAAATAATGGAAACAAAGTCTTTGTAGATAGGGAGGGAAAGATGGTTTGAAGGGAGGGCAGGGGAATGGGGGAAAAATAAGAACCAAGATCAATTATCTGAAGGTACAAATTTCCAACAATGAATGTCATGATATTGTATACATTAAATGCACTGATAATATTAATTTTTTTAAATATGTATACCAGTTTGGGTTGTATGGCTATTTTGACATTACATTGGTTCTGCATATCCAGGAACAGGGAACATCATTTTCTGATGTCCTCTTCAGTCTGCTTTCACTGTGTTCCATAGTTTCTACTGGAATTGTGGTTTGCTACAAGACATTTTTAATTTCTTCCTTGATCTCTTTTGTGGAACATTGTGTTTTCAGAAGTAAGTTATTAAGTTTCCTGGTTTTTCTAAATTTTCTGTGGCTTCTTGTGAGATTGATTAGTAAATATGGAGTTATTTCAATTCTTTTATACTTAGTTCAGTGGTATTTGTGACCTAATATATTTTCTATTTCGGAGGAAGTTGTATGTGTTGTACAAGACAATGTGTACTCTGTGGCTGTAGAGTAGAACATTGTAGATAACTATGAAATCCATATTCTAAGGTGTGTTTCCACTCTGGTTTTTTGTTTTGTTTTGTTTTGTTTTTTTAGTTTTTATTTTGTTGGTCAATGTCTTAGTGAAAGTGGGATACTGTAGTGACTCAGTATCATTATGTTTACTTGTTCTTTTATGTCTTTTATGAAGATAGGTTTTCCAGTATTCAGTACATATATATTTAAGCAAGTGATATCTCCTATTATCTGATTATTCCCTTAACTAATATCCAGAGACCTTCTACATCTTTCTGATCAATTTTAGCTTACTTTTATCACTTCTTGTTTTGGGGGATCTGGGAGTATGAAACATTGTTTTCTATTCTTTGCTTTTTTAAGTCTATAAATATTCTTTTGGAGTAGATGAACTGTTGGATTCTGTTTTTTTATTCAATCTGCCAATCTTCCCCTTTTAATTGGGGAGTTGAGCCCCTTAACTTTAGAGATACTACTGATAGACATTGATTAATTCCTAACATTGCACTCTTTCTCTCTTAATGATCTCTTTGTTTTTCTTATCTATTCACCTTGGTTGGTATATGTATTTGTTCTGACTTTTGGCTTCATCTTATATGACTAGGATATTCTTATGTATTTTCTGGAGTGCTGATTTGGTATTCACAAATCTCTTGAGTTGTTGTTTTTCATGGTATGCCCTTATTGCTCTATCTATTCTGAAGGAAAGTTTTGCCATATATGTTAATCTGGGTTGGATGTTGATTGCCTTTAGGGCTTGAAAGTCATTTCGAGCTCTTTTGGCCCTTATAATTTTTATTGATAGTGACCTTTCCCATCATATATGTATGTATAT
>NW_022900930.1:30422740-30430741 GCF_012274545.1 Fukomys damarensis
ATATATATATATCATACCCACAACTTAAAAGAGATGAGGTCTAATTTGGTTCATTGTTTTGGGGATGTTCAGTCTGTGGTCAGCTGGCTCTGAGGCAGGAACTTCAAGATGAAAGAAATCTGCTTATTCCATGGCAGGCAAGAAGTAGAGAAAGGAGAGAGGAGTCAGAGAAGGATATATATCCCCTAAAAGAATTCCCCTAGTGCCACATCTCCAGCCACCTCCCATAGCACAGCAGGTATGAATTCATAAGTGGATCCATGCATCGATGAGTATTCTATCCTATGAGCCAAGCACCTACCAATAGCCCATCTCTGAATGCACTGAAGTTTCTGAGGGTCATTCTAGATCTAAACCATACCAGGGGTTGAGTCATCTACTAAGGAGTCTAAGAGGTTTGTTTATCCTAGATGTGTCAGTGGTTTTATGTTTCTCTGATATAATCTTGTGCTTAAAGTAGGAGCCAGATTGTTGGATAATTTTTCTCAATGTTCTTATTTTCCTCTCAGCTTTAAAAGTCTCCTGTGAGAGAAGCCTGCCCGGACAACAGCTGTGCAGGTGTGCAGACCCCAGAGAGGGCCCACACTGACACCAGTGGCTTGGGTTTAAAGGGCCCAGCCATAGGACTACCTAGAAAACAGCTACACAGATGGGTAGCCCCAGCCAGAGGCACCAACCAGATACCACATCTAAGTGTGTGAAGGTCCCAACTAGAATCCTGCCCAGATAATAGCCCAGCATGGGGATCCAGAAGGCAATCATTGCAAACCCAGGAATTGGCTCAAAAATGAGCAGCAGAGAGAAGTTCTGTCTGAGGCTTGCTGAAAATGAAAGCCCACCGAGTGAACAAAGAGTCACCTCAATAAAGGTGTAGCAAATGCACTGGATGAAACAAGAACACAACTAAACAAGACTCAGAACCAGGCTTACAGATCACCAAAGGAAACCCCAAGGGACAATGTGATGGGACAATCTGAAACACAATCACTTGGAATCCATGAACTAGCAACTAAGGAGGATCTAGAAAAAATTAAATCAAATTATTTCTGATATAACAACAGAGATTGCATATATAATGACAGACAGGATTAATAACTCCAAAGCAGACAAATAAAAAATAGAGGAGCTAGTGCCAGGGATTTAGCTCAGTGTTTCTGCTTCCTGCCTCGCAAGCGCAAGGTCCAGAGTTCAATCCCTGGTACCAAAAAAGCAAACAAACAAAAAAATAAAAAAAAAAAAAAATAGAGGAGCTGAAGAACATGATGGAAACTCAGCATAGGAAAGAAATGGAATCGTTAAAACAGATGCAAACAGATATCCAGGAGATTAAAAACTCTATTCAAAGTGTACACAGCAGAATGAGCCAATGTGAGGACAGAATATCAGATATAGAAGTTAGGACTACACTTAGTGACCAAGAAAAGAGGACTTCTTAAAAAATAGCAAGGAACCATGAGAAATCAATTCAGCAGCTATCAGATGATGTAAAAAATAATATATCATAAGCCTGATTGGAGTCAATAAACAGGAGATAGTCCAAATGACCAAAGAAAAAAAAAAAAGCAAACAAACAAAAAAACTGTTCACAGAATTAATGGTAGAAAACTTCCCAAGTGGGGGAAAAGAATTTGGCAAACAGATAAGTGAGGCATATTCGAATCCATGATCAAAAAGATTCTACACATAGGAGTATAATAGTTAAGATTCCATAAACCCAACAGAAGAACAAAATCCTACAAGCAGTCAGAGAAAAGAAACAAATCACATACAAAGGAAAGCAGACTTCTCAACACAAATCCTCAAGTAAGAAAGAGCCTGGAGTGAAGTACTTCAAGCCCTGAAAGAAAACAAGCTCCAACCCAGAATGATGTGACCTGCAAAACTATCTTTCAAAACTGATGGAGAAATAAGATTCTTTCATTACAAAAACTCCTGAAGCATCACTATATTAGCTGATAGCATACAGCAGCAGAAGAAGCCAAATCCATAGCTAAGCTCTTTTTTTAATTTTTCCTTTCTTCCTTCCTCACCCTCTCCCTCCTTGCCTGCCTTCCTTCCTTCCTTTCTTCCTTCCTTCCTTCCTTCCTTCCTTCCTTCCTTTTTAGTACTGGGACTTGAACTCAGTCCTGTATGTGTTTAAGCAAGTTCTCTACCACTGGGGTACATTCTGAATGCTTTTTATTGTATTTTAAGGGTGGCCTTAAACTTGCAATCCTCCCTCAGCCTCTCAAATTACTAAGGTTAGAGGGGTGTTCCACCACAACTGACTGCTGAGCCTTTTCTTGAGAGATAGAACAGAAATGAAGGAAATACCTTATTGCATTGAGTCTTTAGTATAATGTTATCTGATACAAGTTTTGCCATGGTAGAAATATTCTTTGTGATGTACGATACAGCATGGGACAATGGTGCACATAAAATATGACTAGTTTTCCTGAAGAGCTGAATTTTTATTTTATCCTAATTTAAATGTAGCTAAGGGCTAATGACTATACTTTGGACTACACAGTTCACATGCATGTTTAGACTTTACTACCTTGTCTTCTTTTCAAAGCCTGAGATGAATATTCTTCTGCATATAACTTCTTGAAGGACTATTTTCAGGAGAAAGAGTGAGGAAAGGGGATAGTTGAAGGAAAACAAGAAAAGAAAGAATGAATTCCCAGTGGAAATTGTTTTCAGACTGATTCCTTGGTAGAACACCAGAACACAAATTGCACCACAGAATAAACTGACCTTAAGACAAGGGTGCAGCTTGCTATACATCCATGAAGTTAGAAGAGATAGGTTGGTATTTCCAAAGCAGGCAGGTCCTACCAAGGAAAACTATTCCAAGGAAGGGCAATCACAATATGAACTGTCATCAGCCAATACTAGAGGAACTCAATGATAGACATGTTGGTAAAAATGATACACGAAGTAAACAGCATTAAATACACTTATATGTCAGCTGGATTACAAGTACCCAGTTGTATTCTCTTCCTCTTATCCTTACTCTTTTCCAAAATGTTCCAAAATTTTCTGCTGTAATTGCACTTATTTCACCCATGGAATATGCCAAATGTGAGAAGGAAGAATAAGGAACTAGCTTGATCCCTGCCTGTAACATTGTTAGCAGCTCTTTACCCCTAGTAGGATTCCCTGACTTAGGTGGTACTGGTTGTCTTGCCCTGAAAACAAGACAGGCAATGGTCTCTCTCCAGGGCAATGAAAGAAAACAGAAAAGTACAACCTGAAATTTCTGTCTCACTCAGTCACCCTTGATCTGGGGCCCAAGTAGATTTGAGGTCCTTTACTGTCTTAGGCTTCGATTTTACACACATGTGAGGCATATTTATCTCCCAAATGAATAAAAACATATTTTATACTACTTTTTCAGATATCACCTCTCGCTTTTGCAGTACCTTAAGTGTTTAAATGGAAATTGCCTTTGCTATTTCACCATCTTTGGGAAATACTTTTCAATAATGAAAAAAAAATCTGTTCAAGGTTAAAAATATTTCAGAATACAAGTTTTACATTTAAAAATATATATTTGTATATGATATCCCACATTACCCTCCAAGTTCCAGATTCCATTACAAAAAAGTTTGGAAATGTAGTTTTAAAATCTACTCCCAAAGGTATGCAAATAATTTAAATAAAGTGATACAAAAATTCTGGTAACTTCTCTGGGACAACAATTTCTACCATATCACTACACCAAAACATTAAAGCAATGAACAAATTGCTTAGCCACATAAATATTTTCTTCACTGTTTAAAATAATAGAAAGTCTTTGAAAAAAAGTAAATCAGTAGTGATTTTGAATATGGATTGAATTTGTTAATCTACTAAACAAAAACCAACATATTGTCAAGAGTCCTCCTGATATCTTCTTCTATCGTAAATATTTAGAATCTTACTTGTTTTCCAATTTTTTTCAGATATAACTAGCAAGTCAGGTATTTGACTTGCTTTTTGATAATTAAATACATACCCATTTTACATATGAGAATAGGTAAAACCAGAATCTTACAAATCTGTTTTCTTTATTGACAATTTATTCTGATTCAAGCAATTTCTGTCAATATTAGAAGTACAAAAACATACCCCAATGCATCTCAGCCTCAAAATGCCAGCTCACTTTAACCAACAGCTTTTATGAAACAGTCATTTCCTAAATCAATGTGAATATTCATTGCAGATAATTATATTTCCCAAATAAGTAAAATGTGCCATTATAAAAATTACCAAATTTAATAATTGTAATTTTGGAAAAATAAAAAATTATTAACCTTAAGTATAAGTGGAGGGCAAAATGAAATCATTTTCCATACATCCCTTACAAATTCCATGTCCCTAAAGTTTTCTAAAGAAGACAGGTATTCTAAGATCATTTCATTCAAGTTGCTTTAAAAGTTGTTCAGTTACAAGTGCATTAGAATTTCAATCTTGATTATTTTTACTAATAAATAAGTGAACAGATAATGCATAATGGAAAAGTTATAAATATACACATGATCTTTTCACAGGGAAGCCCTTGATCGCAACTGTGTAATGTGACAACTCTGTGAACCAAAGAACCTGAAGACTGATTAATTTATTTTCCCCTAAGATGTGTTGACAAGTGATCACCTTTCAGCTTGGTTGTTGACTGCTGAGACTGCATTTTTTTATCACAATGTTTACTCTTACCAGAATCTATAGACTTCTAAAAGCAGAGTCGGGCAGAGTGAAGTGAATTAAGACCTGAGGGTCACATCCTTGGACACTTTCAACAAATTATAAGACCAAAAATGAACTTCAAAGTTTAGTTCAATTCCTTTGTTATTTTCAAGTTAAACTGTTACTATGAGGAGAGGATGACTTCTTAGATCCTTATTCAGATGCGTCTGATTTAAAACTACCACTTTCATTTCAGAAATTCTCCATACTCCATAAACATTTTAAGTGAAAGTTTAAATAAGGAATGAAAGCTATTTAAGTTGAAAGATGCTGTAATTTTTTTCTACATTTAATTATTGAGCAATAACCTTTAATGAAATGTAAAATAATGTCGCTATATTAAGGAGTAAAACATTCATTTAAGAAAAAATGGGATATATATATAATTTTTAACATTTAAAATACCTAAATTTCCACTATTAAAATTATCACTATTAAAACCTAGTGTGTTTATTTCTAAATTAAACACACCATAAGTAAAAATATACATACTTTAGAAATAAAAACTGTGATATGGATATAAAGTTATACTTAGTCATTTTCATAAATGTGAAAATGCCATTTAATGCATTCTCCACAATTTATTTAACCCAGTACTCTACTACTGATCATTAGAAATTTTTTTCATTTTTATCTATTATAAGGTATTTATGTTGTACATTCTATAATTAAACAATTAGCCATATCTTAATTTTAGTATGATTTTTAATAAATTTTCTTTTATCCAATTTCTCCCTCCTGTTTCACCCCCCCATGTACAAAAGCATTGTTTTCATTTTTTCCTTCTATTTTCACTTTGTATTTTTAGTGTGATTTTGAAGAGGAATTATTTTGCCAGAAATGTTTGTTTTGCAGTACTAGAGATTGAATCTAGGCTTTATGCTGTACCATCCTGCTATATCTCTAGCTTACTTTGAGAGAGGATATCATTAAATTTCTCAGGTTGACCTCTAACCTGTAATCCTCCTGCCCTAACCTTGTCAATAGCTGGTGATTATAGCCATGAGGCTTAGAATATTTTTTTCATTAAGTTTATTGATACATTACAATTTTGAAAACATTTAATATCTACTATTGCCAAGATACAGAGAATATAAATCATTCAAATTTCACTTTTCAAGTTGAACTGTAGCCTACCACAGGAAATATTTCTAACAATAGTGGAAATGAGATTGCCTCAATTTGAAAGAACAAATCATAAGAAATAACATTTTAATTTTTATTTCTAGGGTTTTGACTTAAACCCCAAATAGAGAAAGGGCATTTCAATATGTGCCACATTTCTTTCCTCTAACTTTTGTTTCAGTATTTATAAAGAAAGAGTTGACACTAGTCCTGAAGGTAGTTTAATGGTAGAGCGCTTGCCTAGCACATATAAGGCTCTGTGTTGGATTCCCAGCACCACAAAACAAAACAAAAGATAACAAAAAAGAGTAAAATCCATTTGATTTGGTTTTAAGTCTTTTAACCTTCTAAGTTTTTGAGTTATCTGGATAAAATAAAATATTAAAATATTTTTGGAAGTACACTTGTCTTTATGAATAGATACTTCCATGGCTATTTAACTGTCACTTTTTACCTTTACACATTCCCATTTCTTTTACTGCTTCCATCAATTTCCACTCAAAACATAGAAAATGATTGACATAGTCAAGATCTTAGCCATATTTACACAATGTATAATTTAAACTTTTGTATTTGCTATACGATGATGTCATAGATGGGGTGAACTTATGGAAAGAAAAAAATTAAGTTAAACTTGTTCATTTAACTAGGGGCTGGAAAATTTTTTCTCTGCAGAGCCCAATAGTACATATTTTCATCTTTGCAGGCCATAAATTCTCTATCATAACTCCTCCACTGTGTTCTGGTAACTTAAAAGCAATCATAAATGACATATAAATGAATGAATGAAGCTGTGTTCTAATAAAACTTTATTAACAAAAACAGCTAGCGGGTAGATTTGGCCTGTGGGCTGCTAATTTACACTTTCAGCACTTAACTCCTTTTCCATTTACAAAAATTTATATCAAACAATTTCTCTAGTGAACTAAAAATCAACATTTGCATTTCTCATTTTATTTTATTTTCTAGAATAATGTCCACAAATCCATTTATAAAAAAAGAAACTGTGGATAAAATCAAAGTGGCATTCAAAAGATTTTTCTTTTTTCTTTTCTAGCAATCTCATGGAATTTCTCTATGGTCTCTACTTGTGTGGGGGCGGGGGGAGTAGAGCTGATTGTGTTTACTAAAGGGTCCAGACTTCATCGAATGCACATCTCTGTGGAATTTGTCACCTCTTGAATTCTTCAGTGGTGGTCCCTAATGTTCCAGTCTGATTTTTTAGGTAGTTCTGCAATCTCAGAATTGGTTCAACCTGGAAAGTCACTGAACTTTCTTTTCTGGTCCACTTGGGAGGAAAGATTGTTCCAAGTACAGCATATTCCTGGCCCTTTCTATACCCAACAAGGATAGCCCTTGCTATCCTGAAGCAATTCTTCATGTGTGGTACAGGACGTATCTCACATTTCCCTACATTTGCCAAAAATTTATCAAGACTAATTTTGTTCTCATTACGATAACATGTCTTATTAATTTATATCACAAACTGATTTGCACAGAGTGGTGCATTTGCCTAGCCTTACACCTTTTGACTGTTTAATATAAACACTCAATGCTATTACTCAGAAAGTTGAAAAGACTTTTACCGTGAAATGTGTAACAACTGTATGGGTGTGCTCCAAATGTCTAATTTCAAACATCTTGTAAATAATAAAATCCAAAACAGGTTTATATTATGAAAAACATGAGTCAAAATAAATTTTATGCCTAATTTAAAACTTTTACAATATTTGAAAAACAATGGAAATTGCATGAAAACAGAATATCGCTGTATTACATAGCATGATTTCCCAGTATTTCCTTTCAATCACATATTAGAAAGTGATATGGAGCCGACTGCTCGAGGAAAGCGGAGGAAGACGCTCCTGCTGGGGAATTACAGCGGAGACCCGGGCTTCCCTAAGGTGTGGCCGGAGAGGTCGCACGTAGGCACAGCGGACTGCTGAGTCCCGGGAGACCGACCCGAGGGTCCGGAGAGCTGGAAGCGTGGCGGGGTGACCCCGACCTGCCGCGTGACACCGGGAAAGCGGAGGAACGCTCCTGCTGGGGAATTACAGCGGAGACCCGGGCTTCCCTAAGGTGTGGCCGGAGAGGTCGCACGTAGGCACAGCGGACTGCTGAGTCCCGGGAGACCGACCCGAGGGTCCGGAGAGCTGGAAGCGTGTGGCG
>NW_022900930.1:30436144-30517314 GCF_012274545.1 Fukomys damarensis
AAATAAGTCCCACATGTGTAAATACCAAATAGTTTCCCTGGTGTGAATATTCTGCAACAATGCATAAGATTCTAATAAGATTACTGACATTTAGAAATGGGAGGAAAGGAGCTAAAGGTGTAGGGAAGGTGTGATACGTAGGGGAAGAACAAAAAGGGAAAAGAAAAAAATGTGAGAGAATGAAAAGATGAAAATAAAGTGTTTGTAGATGGGGAGGGGAGGAGGGGGTGAAGGGAGGGCAGAGGTAAGGGGAAAAAAATGAGAATCAAGACTTGCCATGTAAAGGTACATGATCCCAACAATGAATGTAACTGTACTGTATCCCTAAATGTACCAATAAACTCAATAAAAAAAAAAAATAAATAAAGATGAGGTAAAAAAAAAAAAAAAAAAAAAAAAAAAAAGAAAGTGATATGTATTTCTAAAATGAAAAGACCTGAATATTTTCTTCAATTACCTTAATTTTCAATCCCTGCTTCCTACTGATTATTTTCATAGGTATGAGAGTATGGGTGTCTTCTATATTTTAAAATAATTGCTTACTGTGTATATACTCATAGCTAGTCATATCTCACTCCTTTTCAAATAAGTTTCTTGTAAAAGTTATCAATTTTATTCTGTGTTTCCACTTATTCCACCCCTTTTTCAACCAACAACGATTCAGGTTTCTTCCTACCATGGCACTGAAACCACTATTGTAGTCACTGCTAAATACTTTTTTTGAAAGACCCATTAAGGAATTTCCCCCCAGGTATTGACCATTCTTTCTTTGAAACACTTCCTTCCATTCTCTGACTTCCATAATTCTCACCTCACCTTCTCTCAGGTTTTTACAATGTGATCTTCTTTATTTGCCACTTAAATATAGAACATTTCCTCAAGTTTTAGTCCTTGGTTACTTTCTCCTCTTGCTCTTCATATAATCTGACAGAGATTTTTATCAACATCTATAGCTATAAATCTCAATCTTTAGGCTCGATTTCTCTTTTGGACCCCAGACATGTGCATACCTGGCCCACTAGACACAGCTATTTTGGTAGCTTCTCCATATTTTAAGCTCCGACAGCTTCTCCGAGGTAGTCCTTTCCTCAGTGAATGACACTGCCCTTCATTTAGCAGCCTACATCAGAAACCTGAGTTTCTCTTACCTCGTTTCTAGTCTTCAGTCTAGTATTCAGCCATAAAGAAAATTTGGAACTGAGGTGTAGCTCAAAACTTGCTTAGCTGGAGTGAGGCCATGTTTCCATCCCTAGCCTTCTAAGGCCAAAAAAAAACAAGAAAAGAAAAGGTTAAAAAAAAAATGGTCAAATTCTATTTAACTTACCTCAGCAATTTTTCAAAATACTTTTCTTTTCCCAAAGGCCCATCATTGCTCTGTTATAAGTTAGCTTCATTACTCATCTGGGTCATTTGTTCACCTTTACTTGCCCTCAGGTCGTTTTCTACAACGCATTCCTGCGATCACCTGTGATTATGTTCATATATAAGATATCACTGGTTTTCTGACGTTCTTAAGAATGGCTCATAAAATCCTTCCTGTCTTCCTGGTCCTGCTGTTTGCTGCTCTGACTTCATACTCCAAGCACCATCCATACTGAGCTGTGTGACAAGGATCCATAGCATGTGCCCTTCAGCATTTCTCCCATTGCCCAGAAACATCCTTAGTTCAGAAACATCCTCCGCTGGCCTTGCAGCTTCTGTTCCACCTTTAGGTTCCGGCTTACGTATCGCATCCACCAGAAATTATTTCTTGACCCCATCCCGTCTGTCACACTGGCTAGATATTCACGAGCTTCCTTACCCTCACATCTTCCCTGAAATTGTATATCTGTGAGCTTTACCTTTCCAATATCTTCTTTCTCCTATAAACTTGAAGCTCCAAATAGAACTTGTTCGTGTACGCTGTAAAATAATAGAGACAAAATGAAATGGTAACTGTCCTCAAAAAAGCTAATAGTTTAATAAAGGGAATAGATATTAAATGGATATATTAAACAAATAATAGCCCTTTTGAGAAGGTTTTTATCAGATCAAGTTGAGTTCTTTGAAACAAAGAGTTCTGGAACTGTTGAAAGGTTTAATCCGAAGAGAGGAATGACATAACATCATTTTGAAATTTTATCACTCATTCTTTCTGCTAGATTTTTAAAATTTTTTAAAAAGGAAAAAATGATAGGAATGTGATCAACAAATAAATGATGTTTTACTCAGAAAGGAAACACAGAGAGATTTACCAGATAAGTTCAGCTTTTACTTTAATTTTTTTTTCAGCTTTAATTGAGTTTATTGGTACATTTTAGGGATACAGTAGTTACATTCATTGTTGGGATCTTGTACCTCTACATGACAGGTCTTGGTTCTCATTTTTTCCCCTTGTCCCTGCATCTTTTACTATTTTAGTTAGAATGCCTTCAGGTTAAAACAAGGTAATGATCTTAATTTTTTTCAAAGGAAATATTTAACTCCTGGGGAAACTCTCTGACAATATGAATTTTAGAATTATTATTTCTAAGGGTTCTGTTTCAAAATTCTATCTTTAAAAGTAGACAGAAGATAGCCATTTATTTGTCCTTATTTTCAATTTTCTCTCAGGCAAGATCAAATATTTAGTGCTTATAGTGCTTCCAGAGAAGCCCTACAGAGGAATTAGCTTTCAGTAACCAACCTCAAAGTCACAGCAGCCACAACGTCTGAGCAAAATTTATGATGACACCCAGAAAACATACAATGTCACAGAAAAACAGTTGTGTTCTGTGATATTTCTATAATAAATGCTTATCTGAAAATTGCAAGAGAAAAACTGGGCATAGTGGTACATGCCTGCAATCCCAGAACTAAGAATTCAAAGGCACAAGGAACACCTGGTATTCAAGACCAGACTGAAGTTCATCAAGAGACTCTGCTCAAAAAAAAAAAGGGATGAACAAAAAGAATGTCATGAGAAAAGGCCTGAGGCTTATGATCATCAAAGTAACATCTAGAGAAGAGCAACACAGATCAGAAAGAAAGATAGAATACAGAGGTATTGTTTTTGTCTGTAACATGCATTGTGTCTGTTTGCCATCAAAAGAATAAATGACAGAGAAGACACCAAAGTGCAAGAACTGCTGGAGAGGATGGGCACTACCTTCTTAACAGGTATCATGATATTAGATTAGACTGCTACAGCCACATGATTCAACTCCTTTGTAACAAAAACAAAACCTAGTCCTGAACCAAGAAGAAGCTACTCCGAAGAAAACATTTCCTATTACAGGACTCACCAGCCTAACCATTTTAGTTATGTAATATGAGCAGCCAGTTTTTAATTAACTTGCTCAATGTTGAGGTCTGTGAATTCCAATAAGAGTATTTTTGCAGACGTACATTTTCTTCCTGGTATAGCATGACAGAAGTAATTCCCGTAATCCAGGATTACAGTAAAGGTAAAAACCCTTGAGGACTTGGAAGATTATCTGCCTTTGTCTTCAACATGCATTTAAGGCAAATATGAAATTGCGTAACTCTTTCACCAGTGTGGGGGCCCAAAGTTGCTGCTTGGATATAGCAGTAAGTTACTAAGTGACTAAATAGGTCAAAGGTGGTATTTCACCAGGAAATTTATTCCCAACATCAGTACCCACTTCTAATTAAAATATTCTAATTAAAAAATGCAAATTCATCCGATTTCAAAGTGGCCATTGATGTAGCTTTTGCTTTCTTCCTTTAGGGAAGATATTCAGCCTGAAATATTTGTGCTGTATTCTTTTCTCTCTTTGCCTCCCCTCCTTCCTTCTGCTCTGCTCTCTGCTCCCCTCTGCATTTCTTTCTGATTCACAGGGAGGTAGTAAACATTCATTAACTCCTAACTGATACAGTGAATGAGATAGAATTAGAAACTTCTCTGAAGAATTTGTGAGTACTTACATTATCCAGGATCACACCGATCATTTTTTTATATATTCTGGCACAGTCATTAGTTAATAGAAATTATAAGATTATAGCTTCACTGGCAATATGGTTTAGAAATTTTATAGTATGAATTCTTAGTGATGTTTGGGCAGGAGTTCATCTTAGAGAATGTGGTCGTCATGCTGTTTATAAAAACCTTACAAAAAGATAACTTTGTTTTGATAAATTAAACATTCTTAGCTAAGCTCTTATAAACAAATGTGTAAAAGACACAGAGATACCAGGGAGCTTTACCAAATAACGCTGTCACTCACACCCAGGATTCTGGGCTTTGTCCTGTTCTTTCATTGTAAATTTCCTCAAACTCTACTTCAAATTATTTATTTCTTAAAATGATAAAACAAACAGGACTTTCCTGTATCGAATGTAATTTTACAGCTTGTTCCAAGGATTAATTGTTGATCTACAAGTTTGTTTTGATCTTCATAAATCCTTTTTTGTTTTGTTACTATATATAATTAGGAAACATTTATCAAAGAATTCTTGTGCTTTAGCGATAATTCCATGTCAGAGTGTTCTCTGAATATATCAACAATGTTTAGTAGTATATGCACAATCTTGTAACTAACAACTACTCTTAATAATATTCTTTTTTTTTCCATTTATGGTTCTGGAGATCAAACCCAGTCCCTCATAAATTCTAAGGACTCTATCACTGAGCCCCAGTGCTAATAACAGTATCACTCCTATTGTTTAGCATGGCAGTACACAACTGTAATCACAGATACTGGGGAGGCTGAATCAGGAGGACCACAAGTTCAATGGTAGCCTGGGCGATTTAGAGAATCCTATCTCTACCACTTGAAGCTCAGCGGTAGAGCACTTGCATACTATGCACAAAGACCTAAATCTGATCCCCAATACAGCAAACAGTAATGATAATCATCATCATCATCATCTTGCTACCTTAAATCAATTTCACCATCACTTATAATTCCTAAATAACTTAGACTCATGCAAAAATCACCCTGATGCCTAAAGAAATAATCTTGACTTGCAACTCCAATTTCATAGTCTCCCATTCCAAAGACTTCATCAAAACCTAGGAATCCTCAAGGACTTATTCAGACTGGCATGTTAATGAAAAAGCCAGATTTCTTCCTCAAAGGAATTCTTATATCAGTTACTAAGAATATATTTTTTTACTGAGATCTTTTGGATAACTCTATAATTATAAGCTCCTAAGATCCAAAAAAGACTTATATTCCTACTGAAACATTTTTATAGAGGTAGGAATCTGTCCTCTTGAAAATTCAGATCATGAAGATATGAACTAAAGTTTCATTTGCCTCATTTCTGAGTTTACCTCTCTAGATTAGGATTGGATTAGGTAAGAATTGGCTTATTTTTTCTTCGTACTCCAATAATTAGCACAATTAATGCCTGCAGTAGAGACTCTTGTATTCAGAAGTAATTCACAAAATGGCAAAGTGGCTCCTGGTTCTACTAATGGAAAGAAGCAGAACAGAATGTGTTCCAACCCCGTTTTTGGCCATGACATCAAAACTGGACTCCACAGCTCCCCAGCTCAGAAAAGGAGCAAGCCCTGCACCACGATCGTTAAAAGTCACAGACAGTTGCTGCCGTTCCACACACTCCTTGCTCCCACATGGAGATGTGCTGTCCCTGTCCCTGTTCGCTTTTGACACATCCTTCCCCTGGTCCTCTTTTTCTTCCGTTCGTCTTCTCTCAAGTCACACCTTCTCCGTGCAGCCCGCCTTTACCACTGAAAGTTTACAGTCCACTCTACCCTCCCCTTGACGTCACTCTCCCTTATTTGGCTCTTTCTTCTTTAATTCACACCACTAAGTAATTTACTTATTTATCAAGCTTTTATTTATCGATAACCCCAAACACCTCACTGCTAACAGTTTAGCTCCAGAAGAGCAGGAATCTATTGTCTCCATAAACCATTCTCTCTGCGTCCTGTTTTTGCGAAACTCTTTCCCTCTCTAACCATGACTTTCTGGGCTAAATTTCCTTCCCCTTACCTTACCCTCTTTCTTTTCCTGTAACTTGATGACTGGTCCCTCATTCCCTCTACTTTCTAGTTCACTAGTTAGTATCTTTATGACTTCGTTGTCTAACTATTCAGCCTAAACCACATCATCGGCAACTTTAAACTGGATTGACTGGAGTCCCAGACAGCTTCTGTACTTTCACTTTCAATTCTCCATACCCCCAGCCCTGGAAAACCTACTTTCTACACTTCTACTCTCAACCCTAAATATTAAAATAACTTGTAAAATTGTTCATATGAGGACCCCTGAAAGATTTTTCTACTTATTTTAACTGTGCCCTCACAAGAGCTCACTCTTTCTTTTCTTAGCTTTGTTTATACTCTTTCTCTCTAGCACCTATTTGGATCTTTTTCCTCAGTCTTCAGCCACCCCAACTAAACACCCATTCGGCTCTTGCCTCCACAATGCCTCATAAGGCAAATCATTTCTCACAAAACCTTTTATATGACCTTTCCTTCACGTGCAATCGGTTCTGTTTATAGATCTCTAAATCTCTGTGGATTTTCAGGTGCCTACTTGCTGCAGTTGTCCCTCAATGGCCCCAGTGTTAAAGGCTGCATTCCCAGCCCATAGTGCTACTAAGAGGTAGTGGAAGCTTTTGGAGGCGGAGCCTGGGAAGGAGAGAGTCAGGCCCCTGGGGACAGGGCCCTGGAAAGGGTTATCAGGACCCTGGCCTCTCCTGTCATTCATTTTTTGCTGCCAGGCCACCTTGAGGTAAGCCAGGCTCCTCTGCCTTGTGCTCCCATCATGATGTGCTGCACCACCACAGCTCCATAGTGACCACAGGCCCACTTAACCACAGGCAGAACCTTCTGAAATTGTGAGCCCAAAAATAAACATTTCCTTTTTTTAACTTTACTGTCAGATATTTTATCACAGTATAGAAACTAACATTACCCTTTGTTTACTCCCTTTTAAAGAATATATGTCCCTCTCCTTGCCCAAATCAACCCCTCTATCTATATTGTGTTCTACATTTTCTACTTCCGAAATTTTATTTGCACTTTCCTCTCCTCTTATTCTAATATATCTTTGAACAATGTACATTCGCTACTTTTTCCACCTTTTCATCCATCTTCTCTTAATTTACTTTTAGCTACTGTACATTGTGAACGTCTTTCATATATGAAGGTTCATGTTGTCAGATCTCATTATTAAAATCCCATAGTCTATTCTTAGTCCTCTTGATGCTTGTAGCATCTCTTCATTTTAATCGGCCATTCTTCATTCAATTCCTGCTTTTGTTTCAGTCCTTGGGGATTTTCCTGTGCTCCATTTTATTCATTAAACACTTCTCTGCATGAATCAATTCCAGGTTCTCTTCTTTCTTCCACTGCAAATCTTTGTTTATATCTAAGCCTTAATCACTGACATGTTCTCTGACATCATTTTTCCTTTTGCAGGGCCTAAACATTTTCAGTGTTTACAAATCTATTCCTTTGGCAACATTGGTCTTCTGAGCTCATCAGAGAATGGTGGACTATCAGAGCTGGAAAGGAAATTGGGAATACTTGTCCACTATTCCTATTTGTGAGATAAAAATATGTTATCCTATTGTTCCTAGAGAGTGAAGAATTAAAACTATAAGAACTCAAAGTTCCTGGTACTTCCCATGTGCTTAGTAGCCTGAAACAAAGGAGTTTATTTTCTAGTCTCAGTTCTACTTAAAAAAAAAAAGAAACATGTTTTGTAAAATTTGAAAATTCTTTAAATCTCTATGAACTTTCCTTTCCATTACGTCTAAAATAAGAAATTTTCACACAATAGCCTCTAAAGTACCTCCCAATGTTAATTTTTCTTTATTCTATGAGTCTCTGTTACCTGCTTCAGGTTATCACCATCGAATCACAGTTAATTGTGTAAAACCAAATCATTCATTTTTCTTCCCACGGGTGTACACATTTCTCCTTGAGATTTCCCAGCCCTGATCAATGGTACCACTGATCTCATAGTAACTGGCTATACCAGACACAGGTCTCCAATGCTCTAGACTCCTGTAGTTTCTGACTATCTTCTAAGATGAAATGATGCTTGTGGCGTGTTCTTTGCAGCCCCGGAGAGGAATCTATGCTTTTCCCTGGAAAGAGGCTCATTGAACACTGTTACATCCTTTCTGGATCCTTAGAACTCCCTCTGCTCTGCCAGTCATTCCCAGTTCCGAGGTCTCTTGAGAGCCATTCTTAACATGCTTGTCTAACTCACACTTCACACCTTTAACCTCCCACCTGGATTTTTCCCTTTGCTCCTTGACATGAGAAGATGCAAGTATATTAAATCTAAACACAGTGCTTCCGACAGGCATGCCTCCAGCAATGGGTAAACAAAAAGATAGCTCTCTAATGCCAACTGGCCAGCTCACCTTGAGCCCTAGGTATCACTCCAGCTGTTCTTGGATCTGGCTGTCTCAAAGGCTTCCCAGAGAAGTGGATAGCATAGCCCAGTTGTGTCCATGAGTTCGCTGTTGGATGAGATTGTACCAATACAAGATGGGAGATACCAAGTGGTTGGAAGATAGTCTACTTCATTCTCTCTTCTCTAACAGATTGTTATAAGCCAGAGTGATTCTACAATATTTCAAAAAAAAAAATCCCTGAGACTAAGCAACCATCTGTGCTTCTTATAAACCTGTGGCTACTTGGTATTTGCTTTTATTCTTTCCTTTTCTTTCTTCCATTTTCCTTCATTTTGGCTTCTCTGAAATTTCATTGTCAAATGAAATGTTATCAAATATATTCTGCCTCAGGCCTCAATACTCTAGGAGAACCAAGCCAAAACAGGTATCCTGTAATCCTCAGTTCCTGTCATAACTTCTATGCAGTCAGTCAAGTACTCCATCCCACTAGATTATGTTTAACTGTTCTTTATAGTGTCATTTTCCTCAATTTCTTTCTTTGTTTCTTCACCATCTTAGTCCTAAATCTGACCACCAGATGCCGGGAATATTACAAAAATCTTTACTAGTATTTCTCCCTCTGTCTCTGATCCCTTATACCCTTGTACACTACAGCCAGTAAATGCCATCTCCATCTTTTAAACAAATTTTAACAGTTCCCCATTACTTTTAGTATAATGCTCAAATGCTTTTATCTGGGGTGAAATAATCTTCATTTAATGACTTCTACTAATTAATACAACCTACACCTTCATTATGCCTCTGTATTATATTCCAGAAAACTATGGGTACTTTTTTACTGTCTCATGAACAAGCCACACTATTTTTTTTGAGACAAGGTCTCACTCTGTAGTTGAGGCTGGCCTTGAACTCACTATGTAGCCCAGGCTGGCTTTGAACTCATAGTGATCCTCCTACCTGTCTCCAAAGTGCTGGGATTCCAGATGTGTGCCACCACACCTGACTAGCCACACTTTCATGTGATTGAACACACCATCTTTCTTCTTGATATTTGTTTCCATCATTTATTTTATTCAACTTCCTACAGAATGAAATTTGGGTAAAGATGAACACATATTTGTCCTGTTTCCTCCTGCACAGTTCTAAGCACTGCTTGTGTGTTAAGTAATTACCAGACTTTCTAACTTAAAATCTTGGGTGAACCCAAACCAGAGAGAACAAGAGAGACAAATACACAGTTTTAGCATGGCACTGACTTTTGTGCCATATTTGTATGTGGTTTTTAACAACAAATACCACTGTAAAATGTGCTCATCTGACTTGATAGATTTCTCATTCCCCAAGAGCTGGAACTCCAGAGCCTCTCTAGAGTAATCAAAGGATCTGAAGAAGCCTTAACCACCTATTTCCTTGTTCTCCTGCCCAGCCCTGCTTGTTTGTCGACATGGTAAAAATTTAAAGTGACGGCAACCTAAACGAAGTCTAAGTAGTCATTTTTACCAGTTTTCAAAATTGGATCAGGCTACTGGTCTTTAATATCTCCAGTCATAATCAATAAATATTTGTGAAATGAAACAAGAAAATTGAAAAATAAAGCCCTCATTGTCTCTGAAATAACAACTCCAATCGCCCTGCTTCACAAAATTTTTCTCTATTGCCCTTTTTCTCATAGGCAAAAGGGAGCTTTCTTAAATTTGTTTAGCAATTTGTGGAAGCACTTACTAGGGCCTTAATGATTTGTTTCCCTGCATTGAAATTATCTTCAAAGGTGTGCCTTCCTATGCAATTGTACCATAAGCTCTCTGAGGACAAACATATTTTATGCCTCTTTGTTTTCCCAAAGTAAACAGAATGTTTGCATAAAATAAGTTTTCAGACCTTTTATTTTATTTTAAAACAACAATGCTATTTGATGGGCATGGAGGCTAAGATTTATGAAAGGATGATCGTTTCAGAAACTATTTCTAAACTTCAACAAGCCAGGCAAAGTTTGCTGTCATTGTTGTTGTTCAGTATCTGTAGAACTATATATAAAATTATTAAGAAAATTGGTAAAATAAAGCTAGTTTAATTATAACATAACAGGATGCCAAGCATCATTGTTTTTTTTTCAAGAAGAGATTATTATCAACTTGAAACAAATATAACAAATCTTAACTACAAGTAAGACAGAGGTAATTTTAACTTCTTAAATTTTAGAAACATTTCAGAATGTCTATAATTTTCAAGTATTTCCTTTATAGTCAAAAATATGAACTGTTATTTTCAACATAGAGAGATATAACAAGCCTTTAGGGTAAAAGTTACTCTGCAAATAAACTTTAAAACTATAAACGAGTCAAGGAACCAGGGGTCTTAGCTTCTATTCCCAGTATTATAATAATCAACTGTACAAAAAAGAGGAAGACAATGTCTTAATGTCTGAGTTTTTTCTTTTTTGAAAAGAAATGAACAATCTCATGTCTAACTTTATTTTTCTTCTTTAGGATGATGCAGTAAACCTTATATTTCTATGATCATATTCTTTATTTTTCATTGGTTCTAGAGTATTGAATTTCATTTTGAAAGTAAGAATCTTGGAAATTATTCTAGGAAATTCTCTAATGTGATAGAGTTTAATGAAAATAATTAGTTATCAACATTTCTTAGCATTATCTTGCTTGAAGGCAATTATTATACTTAATATTGAGGTACATTAAGCACCGTATGCAGTACTTTGCAGTAAAATACATTTTCAATATTCCTTGTATTGGTAACTTTAAAGACTTATTAATTAGAATCTAAGTGTCTAAAGCTTTAGGGTTCTGTAAGCCAGTTGGTGATTCATGGCCTGTAATAAACAGATGGTACTAATAAAACACCAAATTCCTTGGATTTGTACACACTGAGGCAGAACATGGTCAGAATGAACTAGAATTTAAAAGGGGCAAGGGAACTATAGGTCCACAGTTCCCATAAAAGCAGTGCTAAAAATGTTCTCACATAATTCTGTGTACAGGACAAATTTTCAGACTCAGACATGTGGAAGATTTCAAAGTTATGGAACATATTTCTTATTTTTAAATGACCATAGCATGAGTAATATTAACTAGAAATGCTCATGAAAGTTAAATAAAAAGTCAAAATTTAAAATTTCATCAGCGTGCTAGTCAGACGAGTGACTGCCCAAAAATGTCCACAGAAACTATGAATATGTTATGTTACATGGCAAGCAGGAATTAATGTAGCAGGAAGAATTAAAGTTACCAACAAACTATCTCTGAGATGTGGAGAACAGACCATCCTGGATTACCAGGTGGGCCTCAAACAGACATAGAAGTTCTTCTAGTGATAAAAAGGAGTCAGACTAGTGAATATCAAAGTGATCATGGTATGAGAAAGCTGGACTCATCACTGATGACTTCAAAGGAGGAAGTTGGCAATGAACTAGAAAGTTGATAGCCTCTAGAAGCTGGGAAAGGGGAATAAATAAATTACCCTACGTTCTCCTGAAAGGAACACAGCTGGGCCAACACTGTTATTTTAGCCTGGTTGCGGCTTTTTTGACTTGTCATCTGAATTTGGAACTGTAGGATAATAGGTTTGTGATGTCTTAAGTCCCTAAATTTGTGGTAATTTGCTAAGGCAGCAATAGGAACTGATATACTACAATACTGTGTAATATAATCGGCAAATATTTTCAATGCTTGAATCATTTTATATATATTTTCCATGTATTGTGACATACTGTCTACATATTCATTGAATCAGTTTATGTACTGATCTACAAACATTGCCTCACATACGTGGTTATAGAGACTATGTGTAGAGGTGAAAGAAGTTGAGTAGTCTTTTGCTTACCTCATGGCAATAATGTGCTGTCACAAAGCTGACATTCAACTCCATCTGTAGTGCATCTGAGGATTGCTAAGAGGGAATTTCAGTGTAATAATTCATTTCAGGTGTTGTTTCATTTCTGTCTGATTTTTACTCTGATATAATATTTTGGGGGGTGGACAATGTTAAAATTTGAACACTGCCACCACGGCCCCAACACCATCAGTACCATCATGTGTAGTGCTGAAGACCATGCCTGGGGCCTTGCTTGTGCTAGGCAAGGGCTCTAGCACTGAGGTCTAGCTTCAGCTGCATCACCCTTATTCTATTTGAGGAACACATGAATGAGTCATTCTCATTTATCTCATTCAGCATTAGGCCCTAATATATCTTCTTTCAAAACAAAATGCTGACTCTACTCATTCAAAATGATTTTGATGGGCAGGTGAGAGAACATTAATAAAATTTGATGCTCTGCAAACAAACCGCCTAAGTGACTTGAAGAGTATTAAAAGCACAACCTTTATATCTAAAGAGAACAGGCCAGGGAGGGTGAGGAGAGAAGGAATCTTATTAGTGTGCAAAGCAGAGCGTCACTCACCTAGAGTATTTTTATAGACAGGAGGAATGAAAAGTTATTACAAATAACTTGGTTACACGTAGCAAATATCTTTCTAAATTTTTCTTTTAAAAATAATTATTTTAATATTTACTGTGCTATTTTTTTCATTTTCAATGTTCAAGCTATGGAAAAACAGAAATTATTTTCAAATATCTGGGCTCTCTCTAGGGAACCATATGGAAAAGACAACAGGTTGTCTAATTGAACATTTAAAAAATGCCTTTTAGATGAAATTTTTCCCATTATAGTATATGTCAAATAAAAATTGCTTATATGGGATTTGTAGACATTCTCAAATTCAATTTTGTCTTATTAGGCTGTGTCAGAAAGAACAAAATATTCACAAGGTCAAAAACTCCTTTGTAAAAAATAAAACCAGTGTTCAGCCGATCTTCTTACAATGTTATCGTCAACCTGAAGTTTGTATACTTTTTTGCCTTTTTTCCTTTATATCTTCTTAGATCTTGTGTGTTTTTATGTGTGCACACACATACCTGCATATATTGACTGCCTTTTTTTCTTACCCTTCTCTATTGACAAAGTTTAAAGACAGCTTAAGTGACAAATGTTATGCCTTTAAAAGGAACAAATATAAAAAAAAAACACTGAGATGCTGAGGAAGGAGGATCCCAAATTCCAGTATTGACTGTACAACTTAATAAAATTTAAAATATGATTTTAAAAGATCTGGGGATGAAGCCACAAGAGAAACAGTCAGAGACAGAGAGGCAACTCTGTCTGGTATCATGGAAAAAGATGAAAGCTTGAGAAGCTATTGCTTTTTATTAGATGGATAAAGGAAGATTGTTTTTGATAACATTCCTAGAAATTTTATAATTCATGTATAACTGCTGGCAGAATATTCTTATTTTATGTATATGGAGTCTGTTATCTTATATTACTTATTTTATCATTACTGTCTTTGTGTTTTACATAATTATTAACTATCACCTGGTGCTGACAATGTCCCTTTAAATGTAATATGCAATACTTTAACACAATATTTTCATTACATCTATACATTAAAATAGTTTGACTTCATTAACGTCAAAACAAATTCTGTGAGATTTCATATAAGCAGCAAATCTGCACCATGACAAAGTTCAATTCTCAGTCAATTCAATAAAGGAAGAGGACAATTCTCAGTAAGTTAAAATTAAGACCTGTGTTTTACATTGTAAGTGGCCATGATCTCTTCAAATATGTTAGTTTATGATTCAACAAAATTAAAGTTCTTAAAATTTGAGTGAAGAGCTAAAAGCTATAAACCTGGTTGGAGGTAAAATGAGACTGAACTCTGTTTCTCTTACTCTGACAAATGGAATTTTGAAAAAGAATGTTAATCATGGTCTGCTGCGATGGACAAAGAAGTAAGCATTGTAGGTTTTCCAAAGTTCTGAGAGTAGGAAAATAATATCCCAGTCCCCTAGCAAGGAACTACAGAGGAAAAATGTCGTAGTGTCAGCACAATTTTACTTAACTTTGAATGTCTCAGTAATGCAGTGCAGTCATTTTAAATAATCTTGATGACAGCATGAAAATTCCACACTCAGTCCTGGGAATTAATTGAAAAACATTACCTCCAGGACTTCTAAGCCTCACAAAATAATATCCTAATTATTTGAATAATAAAAAAGAAAGGAAATTGTGACCAAATAAGGAGGCCACAGAACACACAGTTGACTAGAAACAGCAGTGCTTGCAGGAGGCTTGAAAGACATGCACCAAGAAGAACAGGTTCTCTGAAATGGAGTAAACAAAGACCCAAAATATGAGACAATAAAATGAAGAAGCTTAGCAGATGAATTCCAGTATCCTGGGTATTTAGAAAAAGAAGCTGGGCCGTCCCTGCATCCCGGCACTCCTTAAACCCTGGGTCTGGTAAACATGCCATTTGGGGACCTAACCCCTCCGTGATCAGGCCAAAGCCATGTCTAGTGCTCTCTTACCCTAACTTTCTTCTAACTCCCTTCCTCAACGGGAGAGGAAACATATCAGCAAGAGAGCTACAAGCCACAGCACCACAGGATCACTTGAAGCATAGTAACTGAGTTGGCACTGGTGGGCTCTTAGGAGAAGAAGAAACAAGGCACAGTCCACGTTAGGGACATCACACTAGACAATGAGAGACCTCTGGCTTTAGTGAGTTGCAGGGGTAGCACCAGCTCTAACCAATGTGATCGAGGAGAGGAGAAAAGAAATGCAAGCAGTGACAAAATAGGCTCTTCCTTCACTCCCCCAACACCAGTCCTACTCATCTGCAACAACCAGACTTCTCAGCCAGCAAAAACGACTTTGCCATCAAAGTCTCTGCCCGTGGGAAATCCTTCCCACTGCCTGGCATTCAGAACTTGCACAATTTAGTGCCTACATAGAAGTTCTCCCAACACCAACCAAAAGCTGCTGAGCTCTGTGAGTTTTCAAGGGAACACTGAGTTTTCGGGCTGGTTAGTGACTCTTTGAGAGGTACAGAGAGTTTGATGCAGGTGGAAAGATTAAGAAGGCACTAGAAAAACTGACAGAGACTCATTCAGAGAGGTCGTGATTGAGCTGGGACCAGCAGGCGCTTGGGAAAGAAAGAAACAAGGATATGGTCCTGGTTAGGGACCTGGAGCCAGACACTGAGAGAACCACGGCTGTATTTTAGGGACAACCTAGCCAGGGGAGTAGGTAGCATGCTCACCTGGAACAGCAGAGAAAGAGCAGCCACAGCAGGTTCAGGGATTGTCATGGAAGAAATAGAGCAGAAAAGGACAAATAAGATGGAGAAAACTCTTCACTTTTGTGTTTTAGAATGTACGGGATTTTTTTCTTCTTTCGCTCCTTTTCTTTTTCTCCTTTTATCTATGCTGAAGGTGTTTCCATAAGCAAAAATGAGAATAAAAGTTAATTAACATTTTTCATAGGCTTGTCAGGTTAACGCATGCCAAAATTTGTGTATGAAGAAATGAAACGCAAGCTTTCTATGAACATGGTAATAGTTTTTGTCTTCTTCACAGTGTGTCGTTGAGACATACAACAGTCTTTCCAGGTTATTAAAGACAGAGGAAAATTGTTAAAACGTTTTAAATTACATAATTGATATAGGGTTGGTGCTATAGAAGGCTGATATGACTGGTTCTCTCCTTGCCACACAGCGACGGGCTGATCCTCTTACACCGAGAGGTTCAAGTGGTAACAAACACCGACACTTAGCCAAAGCCAAGGTCACATACAATACCTACGTAGATTTTTACAGTAATGAGAGTTTTTCTATCCTAATTGATCGCAGCCCTCAACACAAAAATAATGAAATAGGTGAAATCAAGGCAACAAGATGCCTCCAAAAACTCATAGCTGCTCCAAAGCTGCTCTCACTGGCACCTAAGTAGAGGAAATCACACGCAACGAACTCAAAAATAAAGTGGCTAAAATAGTTGAAGATATCAAAGAAAAAACAAATAAATGGGCGGCTCCATAAGATGCTCAGTGAGCTTAGAGAAGATTCAACTAAGCAGATGAAGAATTTCGTTAATAACATGTTCAACAAGCTTACGAAAACACAAACAAAAAGATAGTTGAGTTAGGCAAGATAATGTAAGATGAATATTACATTATAGTAAAGAATTAAAGATCATGAAAAAAATCAAGCAGACATTCAAGATATAAAAAATTATATTGAGTGTATGGGCAGCAGGAATGACGAATCTGAGGAAAGTGACACAGACACATGGCAAGGTGATATAATATATCATATGCTCAGAGATAAACTAAAGGCAACAAGACATCGTGAAAACTGGATTGAAAAGCTGCTGATGAATTTTAAAACACTAAAAATAATAGAAGTTAAGGAAAGATTAGAAGATAACATAAAAGGCACAAGAATTTATTTTCTTGCAGGAGACCAGCTAGAAACCATTGAGCAGACTATAAAATATTACTGAATTGGCTATAATTTGACTATTGTTTAAAACTGAGCTATTCCAATGCTTACGTGTGACTACTTTGGCTCATGTATAGGGACAGACTTCCCAATGCCAACAACAGTCATATTTAAGTTCCTAACTATCAGTGAGACTGTGATATCTCTAAAAGCAAAGAAATACTTTGGCTGAGGAAGTATGACTCTGTGCAGCCATTCTCCAAAATCAAACATTAGCTGAAGATAACACAGGTGGCCTGTTAACTGGGACCTGCCCTTCATACAAATGCGATAGTTCCTCCCTTATACAGGCCTGACTCCTTACTGTCTCAGTCTGCTGTTTCCTGCATCTACTTTATGCCCTTGCTACGTCGTGTGAACAGTAAATGCTGACCAGTACAGAAATCATAGTATTAGCCTGGAAGAGCTAAGATCACATCCTAGCCCCTCTCAGCAATAACTTTTATTCTTTATTCTTTGTTCTTTGTATATTTTTCCATCCTCTGCTATACCCTCAATCAGGCATCCCCCAATAACTGTTGGGCATCCCGATACTTTTGAAATCATAGCCCAGAATTCAACTTCTAGGTAAATGAGACATATAGACCCCCACAAAGCCATGAACAGAGAAAATCTTCTCCATGACACATCACAATCAACATCCCAGAAATTCTACACAAAGAAAGGCTATTAAAAGCATTAAGAAAAAACATCAAGTAATGTACAAGCATGGCAGAATAACAGTACATTTATTATACAAACCTTAAAGGAGTGCTTGGAGTAAGGTTTTGCAAGTCCCACAATTAAATGACTTCCAACCCAAATTAATATATCTTGAAAACAAGCCTTCAAAACTGATGGAGAAATAACCACAACAAAGAAATTCATGACCACCAAATAAGCATTGTGAAAGCATTAAAGAGAATTCAGCACAGAGACAAGAAGGCCAACATCACCAATGAATCCAAAACAAAGTATACATCTAACTGGAAGAGCACTTATAGAAAAGTGGAAAAAAACAAAAGAAACAACAATGAAAGAATGAGGCAATGATAGCTTTCAGTAAATACCTTTCAGTAATAACTCTCAATGTACACAGTCTTAACACCACAGTCAAAAAACACAGACTGGCAGATTAAGTAAAAAAGCAAAACCTAACTACAAGATGTTGACATGAAATACACTTCATCAGTTACAAAGCACGTAGACCATCAGTGAAAGGACAGAAAATGATGCCACATACAATAGAAGCCTAAAAATAAGTGGAAGGAGCTATCGTATTTTCAGACAAAGTAAACTTCAAGCAAAAATTTATCAGAAGAGATCAAGACCATGACTACGTCCTGGTAAAGGGAACAATTCAACAGGAAGAAACAACTGTAAATACATATGCACTGGGCTGGGGATTTACTGCAGTGGTTCCGCCCCTGCCTAACAAGCACAAGGATCCGAGTTTGATCACTAGGATCCCCCAAAAAATGTATGCACCTAATAACTAGTATACTCAATTTCATTAAAAAAAACTACTAGGTATAAAAGGTCAAATAAATATCAATATAGTCATACTGGGGTCTTTAGTATCAAACTCTCACAAATAGAAAAGTCAATCAAACCCCCCCAAAAAATCAACAAAAAAATTAGAGGTGAACAATACCATCAAACAAATGTATTTATAGGAGTGATTTATCCAATAGCAGATACACATTTTTTCTCACCAGCACAGAGAACTTTCTCCAGAATATACCACATCAGGCATAAAGCATGCTTAAATAAATACAGAAAATTGAAACATTCTACTGCATACTATTGGATTGTAGCAGAATAAAACTAGAAATTAGCAGCACATAAAACCATAGAAACTATGCAAATACATGGAAATAAATAATTCAATCTTGAAAATAAATGGGTCAAATAAGAAATCAGGAAATTAAAAAATTTCAAGAATCAAATGACAATGCAATTACTATATATGTAAATATATAGGAGACAAAAAAAGCAGTTCTAAGTGGAAGTTTATAAGTGCTAATACCCACTTTAGAAAAACAGAGTGATACTAAATAAGTAATCTAATGACAAAGTCCAAAAAAAAAAGAAGAGAATTCCAAATCTGAAATTAATAGAAGGAAGGAAATTGTAAAGGTGAAAATTGAAATTAATGAAATTGAGACTAAGAAACAATATAAAGGATCAATGAACCCAAAAGTTTGTTCTTTGATTGATAAATTCTTTGCCAAACCCACAAAAAGAAGGAAAGTACTCATATTAATATTTACAAATGAAAAAGGCTAAATCTCAACAGACACCATGGAAATCTACAAGATTATAAGGAGCATTTATATTCCAGTCAAATGGAGAACCTAAAAGAAATTATAAATTCCTAGACACATATGAATTACCAAAATTGAAACAAGTTATAAAAACCCTGAATAGACCAATAACAGGAAATAACACTGAGGTAATAAAAAACCCAAAACAGTAAAACAAAAACAACACAGGACCAAACTGATTCAGCACTGAATTTTACCAGAACTTCGGGGAAGAAGTAACGGCAGGACTCCTTGAACTCTTCCATGAAAATAACGGAGGGAACATTGCTGTCTTAGTCACTTCTCTTGTCACTGAGACAAAGTACCCGACAGTCAAAGTTAAAGGGGTAGGGTTTATTTAGCCACAGTGTATGGAGGTTTTCATCCATAATCTGCTGGCTCCAAGGGAGAGTGGCACAGGGCAGAGGGCTGCCACGGAGGAGAAACACTTCTTGGTGCCCACACAGGAGCAAAAGTAACAAGGGAAACTTAACAGTCTTTCCGCCCCTTTTATCTTATCCAGACTTCCAGGATTAGGGTGGTGCCAAACCAATCAGGGTACTGGTTTAGTAATCACATGTCCTTAGTCTCAGCATCACACACTCTAGATTCAGCCACCTCTGAAAAAGCCACCTAGGACTGCATGAGGCTATTGGGTTGACATCTAGACCCAAACCATAACAACTGCCAAATTCATTCTTTGCAGCTACCATTGTCCTTACACTAAAACTGGACTAGGATTCAACAAAAAAAGAATCTACTGGCCAATTTTCTTAAGGAATGAATATGCAAAAATCCTCAACTTTCAAACAGAATGTGACAAGTTATTTTTTAAAATGACACATCAGGACCATGTTGGTTGAGCCCAGATAGCTAAGGATGGTTCAACATGTGTACATCAATAAATATAGTACACCACATAAACAAAAGTAAGGATAAAAAATCAAATGATGATATTAATATATGCAGAAAAGTTCTTTGAGAAAGCGTAACATCATTAATGATTAAAAAATGATGAAAATAGGCATAGAGGGATGTTTCCTTAAAATGACAAAAGCCATTTATGACACACCCACTGCCAACATCATACTAAATGGAAAACATCTGAAAGCTTTCTCTCTAAAATCAGGAATAAGACAAAGATGCGCACTCTCACCACTCCTGTTCAATATGACACTTTAACCAGAGCAACCAGGCAAGAGAAAGAGAAAAGAAATTTAAATGGGAAAGAGTCAAGCTGCTCTTATTTACAGATGATATAGATCCATAATACTCCAGCAGGGGACTATTAAAACTAATAAACAAATTCAGCAAAGTAGTAAGATAAAAAAATCAATGCTCAAACTTTGATACTTTTTATAAAGAAGCCAATAATATATGCTGAAGAAAAGATGGCTTCTTTCATAAATGGCAGTGGGGAACATTGGTTATCCATGTGCAGAAGAATAAATCTAGATCCCTATCTCTTACCCTGTACTAAAATCAGATGAAAAGAAACAAAGGCCAACATATCAAATCAGAAACACTAAATATGCTTGAATAAAAAGTAGATAAAACTTTGAGAGACATAAGCATAGGTAAGGACTTCTTGAGAAGAACCCCAATACCTAAGAAATAGCACCAACAATCAACAAATGGGATTATATCAACTTAAAAGCTTTGACACAGCAAAGACCCAACAAAGAGCAAAGAGACAATGTAAAGATTGAAGAAAAAATATTGCTAACAACTTCCTGGACAGAGGACTAGTGTCTGCAAAATACAAAGAACTTTAAAACTTAAATTCTGAAAATAAAGTCCCAATGAGAAAATGGGCAATTGATTAGTAACTTCTTTGAAGAAATACTAATGCCTGTTATAGATAGTACAAGAATCTACTCATTTCATAGGCTATTTTGTTATGAAAAAGAAAGGTTTATTCCAGGGAACAGAGACTAAAATCAGGGACTAAAATCAGAGAGATTCTAGCAGCTAGCAGGGAAGGAAAGTTATACTTTTATAGATTTTTGGGAAAGGGCTATAATCATAAGGAATGTTTATGACTTGGAAGCCCAAGGATGATCTGCTAGGTGTATAGACAATCACTGGATCTCTTGGGACCAGGGGGGTTGCAAAACATTGGTTAATAATTTTAAAATATATTTTAACATAAAGAACAATTATGTAGAACAAATCAAAATCTATTTGAGACTGTTAGAATACAGATAACTATTTTGTATCAGTTTTTTTAGGCAGTAACTACATCAAATAAAAAAATCTTCCTAATTTCTCATTATTCTTTGATCCTCTAAAGTGTGTATTATAAATGTTTATTTCTATTCAGACTTATTGAGCACCTATTCCGTCAATCACTGACTCACTGCTGATACAAAGCAAAGTAAGGCACCCTTCCCCTCCTTGACTGCTTAGAATCTTCATGGAAGGCAGGCATACCTCCTTTTTTTTTTTAATTGTGCCAGTAGGAATCGAGTGGCAACTCATTGCTCTAAATATTTCCATATCTCTTGTCCCTCTCTGGCCCACCCAATCCCCATACCTCTGTCTGCAGCATTTCTTCGGTGTTCTATGAATTCTTTTCCTCGATATTTCTTACAGTCTATGAATCTCTTATAAATTCCCACTGGCCACATTTTAAGGAGGAAGACTCATGTAGGATAAATCCTGGATGCTCTGAACTGGTTCTAAACTAATGGCAGTTTAGCATACCCTACATATGGCTATTTATGCACCGATTAAATGCATGAGGAGTATGAAATTTAAAAGTATTAGAAATCTATAAAGAAATATTGCTAGCTAGTGACGGTTTCTGAAATTATAAATGTATGCAAGTAAGAGTATGGTTTTGGCAGATTTAACTCATTTCAAGGAGAGAAAACTTTTATTACAGCTCTAATAAGATTCCCATTGAAGTTATACCCTGGACTGAAACGCATAAAGAAATAAAGATCTGGCTCCAGGGAACTTCAATTTCTAGACTCTTCCTGAGTAATGAGTCTGCTGTAATTTTGCTCTCAGGGCTCTCACATAATGGTTCCCAATAGGAGCCCAATGATTCTACTTTTGAAGTGTCATAAACAAAATTTTTTGCAATAAAGGAACATACTGATTTCTCTTAGCTATAGAAATGAAACTCTTCCCACTCTTCTCTGGAGAACACTTGCCCAGAAAACTCTCAATTCAAAAGAAAAAATATTACCCATTATTTCCTAAGTTAGTATGTATGTTTGCTTCTTACAAAAGCAACAGTAAATCCTTAGGAGAAATAAATATAACTTTATGTTATTAAAATTATGGGTAAGGTTAGGTTTAGGCAGAGTTGTGAAGTGTAAATCCACCTTCAACATCACTCTAACTTCCTCTCTGGGCCTGTCTTACACATTCTGGCCACTAAATTTACATTCCTTCCATGTTATTATGGATTCGCCATCTTTTCCCACCCTACAAAAAAATGCCAAGCATTAAAAAAGTACAATCATTGATGGGCTATATGGAAATGGAAGTTCAAGTTGACTTTGTCTCTGGCAATTCTGTTCTTAACTATCCTGGAAAAAATAACAACTATAATGCAAAATACCTAGAAACACAGAAGGAAATGTAACATCCATAATTTGAAATGTAAAACTAACTCATTTTAAAAAGTAAGGAAAATCATCAGAGCAAAAATATGGATGACAAAGAAAAGAGTCATATATTAATTGGGCTGGTTAACATTTTAATTTTCTTGTATTTATGGATTAACAATTAAAGTATATCTTCTAGAGAGGAAAATTTAACTTAAATAGTTCATTACATCATAAGCATGTAAGAAAGAATACAAGGCCCATTTTTGAAATATACATTAAGATAGGAAACATACATGCATAACCATAATAAAAATAAATGATTAAATTTATCAGTTAAAGGATGAAGATTTATTCAAATTGGAATACTTAAAAAGCCAGCTATCTACTACTTCTAAGTGATACATGTAAACAAAAAGAATAAGCCGAACATGGTGGCTCATGCCTGTAATCCCAGCACATGGGAGGCTGAGGCAGGAGGATCGCTGTGTTCAAGACCAGCCTGGGCTACATAATGAGTTCCAGATCAGTCTCAACTACATAGTGAGACCCTGTCTCAAAAAATAAAAAATAAAAAAAAAATAGAATGAAAATTTAAAAGTGAAAGCATGAAAATGCACAGGTATGCATAGAGAAAAACAAATAGAAAAAGATATTGCATGTATTTGTAGAAATACATACGCTAAAGAAAACTAAAGTAGGATATTAATGTCAAACAACTTAGATATTAAAATCTTTGAAGAGTTAAAAAAAGTCATATAATTTAAAAAATAAAAAAAAAATAGAATGAAAATTTAAAAGTGAAAGCATGAAAATGCACAGGTATGCATAGAGAAAAACAAATAGAAAAAGATATTGCATGTATTTGTAGAAATACATACGCTAAAGAAAACTAAAGTAGGATATTAATGTCAAACAACTTAGATATTAAAATCTTTGAAGAGTTAAAAAAAGTCATATAATTTAAATTATCATTATTTGATGATGATACTGAAGAGGGGAATGATTTCTGACCAGGGGAAGCCTCCTAGGCTCTAGCCTCCCACACCTAAAACATGTCCATCAAGTCTGAGACCCACATATGTTTTTTTCTCCATTGTCCTTTGTTTTCAGTAGGGTTTCTGTGACCTCTCCTTCCCAATATATGTAAAGAAGGTGAATCCTAATATACTTTTCTGTCCAATTGTATAAGCTAAATGTATCTATCTCAACCAATGAACTAATGCTGAATGTCTTGCCACTGTATCCTTACCCCTCCTTTCCCAAATCTATACAAACTCGGATAACTCCCCAAGACTCTGCTAATCATTTTGTGGAGAAAAAAATCCCTGATCAGTCCACTAACAAAGTAAACCTGCCTCCAACTTCCAGATATGTACTGGATTCTTCTCAGCCTGACTCTGTTATACCACCTAGAGCTATAACACTGTGAGTTATATTTGTTACAATAATATGATCCTCTACATAGAAGACCCCAAAAATCCCACCAAATGACTCCTAGAACTAATATCCAAATTTGGCAGTGTAGCAAAACATAAAGACCACACTAAAAAATCAGTAGCATTCCAGTTTACAAAGAAACTCACTGCATAAAACATTGGGAAAACAATATCCTTCACAATAGCACCAAGAAAAATTAAATATTTGCAATTTACCTGACCAAGAAAGTAAAAGACCTCTACAATGAAAAATATAGTATGCTGAAAAAAGGAGATTGAAGAGGATATCAGAAAATGGAAATAAATATATCCTCTGCTCCTGAATAGGCAGAACCAATGTAATCAAAATGTAACATACTTCCAAAATTGTTATATAGATTTACGGCTAGTCCAATCAAAATACCAATAACATTCCTTACACAACTGAGGAAAACCATCCTAAAATTTTTATGAAACCAGAAGAGACCTAAAATAGTAAAACCAATTATGGGTAACAAGGAAAAGGCAAGGGGCATCACAATCCCAGACTTTAAATTATACTGCTAAGCTACAGTGACAAAGCAGCATGGTATTGGAAAACAAACAAACAAACAAACAGACTGATGCATCAGTGGAATAGAACAGAAGATACAGAAGCAACTTCAAGCATATTCAGCTATGTTATTTTTGACAAAGGAACCAAATTCCTATTCTGGAGGAACAATGTACTTCTTAACAAATGGTGCTGGGATAATTGACTATCTTACATGCCAAACATTGAACCTAGACCCATCTCTTATCATCTACTTAACTAAAATCAAAATGGATCAAATATCTAATTAGAACAGAAATATTTACTCTACTGGGAGACAAAAATAGGTACAACTCATGAAGTCTTAGGTGTAGGCAAAGACTTTCTGAACAAAATCCCTGTTGCACAAGAAATAATACAACAATCAACAAATGAGATCATATCAAATTAAAAATCCTCTGCACAGCAAAGGAAATTACCAGTAAAGAAATAACTTTCAGAATGAGAGGAAAATCTTGTCAGCTATAAACGACAATTATCTAGAACATATAAAGAACTCCAAACAAATTAGACCCACCCCAACTTTAAAGACTCAATTAAAAATGGGCATCTGAAATGAATACACACTTCATAGTTAAATAGTCAATTGATATATAAAAAATAATTCAGCACCACTGATCATTTAAGAAATACAAATTAAAACAACACTGAGATTCCATCCCCAGAAAGAATGGCTACCATCAAGAAATCACATGATAACAAATGGTGATTAGGCTGTGGGGAGAAATAATCCTTTTGCATTGTTTGTGGGATGTTAAAACCACTATGGAAATCAGTATGGAGATTCCACAAAAAACCAAAAATAGAAATTCCAGCTATTGTACTTCTAGGTATCTTCCCAAGACTTAAAGACATCTGACAGTACTATATGTATACCCATGTTGACAGCAGCACAATTCATAATGGATAAATGTTGGAAATGGCCTATATTTCCATCAGTAGATGAATGGATTAAAAAATATGTGGTATTTATTCATAGTGTAGTATTACTCTGCCATTAAAAAGGACAAGCCTGAGTCATTTCTAGGAAAATGGATGCACCTTGAGACCATAATATTAAGGGAAGTAACTTAAGCACACAAGCTTAAATATTCCATGGCTTCATTATAACATATATATGACAGATAGTTTTTAAAAAGGGGGGAAGGTATTGTTACCTTGACTTAGTATAATTGTCTTACATGGTTTATATGTTGCTGGGCCTATTAGTCAGGTTTTCAACCTGCATGTATGGAAAACAACTTTATAAGGTCATATAAGGTAAGTATATGATGCCAGGAAAAATAAAAGTAGGGTGGGGAAGGAGGAAGAAAGGAAGGGAATTGAAATGTGTTATGTACATGTACTAAGCCCCTACAGCAAATGTAATCACTATGTACTATAAACATGTAGACAAAATAAAATTAAAAAGTCATACAATGAAAATACTTCTAGTTCCAAGTTTACTTTTATCCATTAATGCTATTTTCTCCAAATGAAGCAAAACTTGCACAAGAAGATGAGATAAATTTATCATCACTGTGGGAGATTTTAACAGAACAGTAAAAAAAAAGATTGTGTTATTAATGAATATTAATATTCACCAGTAATTACAAAATTATGTTGGTTAATGAATATTTAAATCAATGATGAGAACTTTTTAGTTTAAATTAATAACCCATATAAAAACTCTATTGACCTCTATCCAATAACATTTAAATATAGAATTTTTAAATATAGACACTATATATTGTTTTGTCATTGAGTTTATTGGTACTTTTAAAATATTCAGTACAGTTAAATTTACCATTGGGATCTTGTAACTTTACATGACAGATCTTGGTTCTCACATTTTTCCCCATATCCCTGCCCTCCCTTCAGTACCTCCCCCCTCCCCTGTTTACGAACACTTTATTTCCATTTTTCTTTTTCTCATATTTTTTTCTTTTCCCTTATTTCCTTCTCCCTACTCTTCCCAATTCCCCTACACCTTTAGCCTTTTCTTCCTATTTCACATAATCAGTTATATAAGTTGGATCTTATTTACACTTTTAGTTTTTCACACTAGAGAAACTATTTGGTATTTAAACATGTGGGTCTTATTTATTTCACTAAAGAGTGTGGCCTCAATATGCACCCATTTTCCTACGAATGACTCTAATTTTTCATTCTTTATGACTGAGTAGTATTCCATTTTATAGAAAAACCACATCTTCTTTATCCAGTTTCCAACTGATGGGCAAATGGGCTATTTCCAAGTTTTAGCTATTGCAAACTGTGCCACAATAAACATGGGTGCACATATATTGCTGTGGTATGATACTTTTAATTCTTTTGGAAAGATGCACAGAAGAGGGATAGCTGGGTCAAATGGAATCTCTAATCCTAGTTCTTTGAGTTATCTCCATATTGATTTCCACAGTGGCTGCACCAGTCTGTACTCCCACCAACAATGCAGAAGTGCTCCTTTCTCCCCTCAGCCTCACCAACACTTGTTATTGGTTGATTTCTTGATAGCAGCAATTCTTTTTGGGGTGAGATGGAATCTCAGTGTTGTTTTCATCTGCATCTCTCAAATGACCAGAAACGCTGAACATTTTTTCATATATTTATTTGCCACTTTTACTTCTTTGTCTGGGAAATGTCTGTTTCAGATGCCCATTTTTGAATCAGATGTTTATATTTGGGGGGACTGATTTATTTGAGTTATTTATATATTCTACTTGATAGTTCTTTGTATGAGGAGCAGCTGGTAAAATTTTTTGCCCACATTGTAGGTTGTCTCTTAGCTCTGTTGGTGGTTTCTTAGGCAGTGCAGAAGCTTTTTAATAAGATGAGATCCCAGTTGTTCATTCTTTGTGATAGTTCCCATCCTTCTGAGGATTTGTTCATAAGGTCTTTTCCTATGCCAATATCTTCAAAAGTTCTGCCTAACTTATTTTCCAGCAAGTTTAGTGTTTCTTTTTTTAATATTTAGATCTGTAATGCACTTGGATTTTAGTTTACAGCATGGTGAAAGATAAGGGTCTAGTTTTAATCTTTGGCATGTTGAACCCCAGTTTTTCCAACATCATTTATCAAAGAGGCTATCTTTCCTCCACCAAGGATGATTGGCTCCTTTGTTAAAAATAAGGTAGCTGAGTACATTTGGAGTGTTTTTTGTGTGTCTTCCAGTCTGTTCCACTGATCCTCAGGTCTGTTTCTTTGCCATTATCATGCTGTTTTATCACAGTGGCTTTGTAGTATAGTTTCAAGTTGGGGATTGTGATACACCCTGCCATATCTCTGTTGCCTAGGATGGCTTTCACTATTTTAGGTCTCCTCTGGTTCCAAATGAATTTTTGGATTATTTCCTCTAGTTCTGTGAAATATACTGTTGGAATTTCAATTGGCATTGCATTGAAAATGTATAGCAGTTTTGGTAGCATGGCCATTTTTACTATGTTGATTCTTCCTACCCAAGAGCAGGGGATATCTTCCGATTTTCTTATATCCTTTTTGATTTCTTTTTTCAGAGTGCTGTAGTTTTCAGTGTAGAGGTCTTTTGCTTCTTTTGTTAGATTGATTCCTAAATACTTCATTTTTTGGATGTTATTGTGAAAGGAATTGTTTCCCTAATTTTTCTCTCAGTGAGTCTTGTATTTGTGTACAACAACGCTATTGATTTTAGAGTATTGACCTTGTATCCAGCTACTCTACTGAAAGTGTCTATTAAGTCTAGAAGCCTTTTGGCAGAGTTTTTTGGGTCTTCAATGTAGAGTATCATATTGTCAACAAATAATGCCAGTTTAACTTCTTCCTTTACTATCTTTATTTCTTTAATTTCTTTTCCTTGTCTAGCTGCTGTGGCTAATGTTTCCAGAACTATATTGAGGAGGAATGGTGATAGTGGGCATCCTTGTCTTGTTTCTGATTTTAACATGAAGGTTTTCAGTTTTTGACCATTTATTATGGTGTTGGCTAATGGTTTTTCCACAGATAGCCTTTATCAAGTTGAGATAAAGACCATCTATTTCAATTTTCTGCATGGTTTTTAACATGAATGGGTGTTGAATGCTTTCTGTCAAATGCTTTTTCTGCATCTATTGAGATGATCATATGTTTTTTGTCCTTGACTCTGTTAATACAGTGTATTACATTTATTTATTTACATATGTTGAACCATCCTTGCATCCCCAGAATAAATCCTACTTGGTCAGGGTGTATGATCTTCTTGATGACCCTCTGTATTCTGTTTGCCAGTATCTTATTGAGGATTTTTGTGTCTATGTTCATTAAAGAAATTGGCCTGTAGTTCTCTTTGGTTCTTTTTAATTTTTCCCCTTCTCCTTTTAGTTTCTTGCCTTTCCTAGTTGATTTACTCTGTAGGGTCTCATGGTGATGTGACCTTCATTGTCTTTTTCTAGGATATTGTTTAAAATTGTTTGTAGTGCTGGGTTGGTAGTCATGAAGTTTCTCAGGTGTTCTTTGTCATAGAGGTATCGTATTTCCCCATCCATTTTAAAAGAGAGTTTTGCAGGATACATCAGTCTAGGTTGGAGGTTGTTTGCTCTTAGCACTTGAAATACCTCACTCCAGGTTCTCCTTGACTTGAGGATATGTGTTGAATAGTCTGCTATGATTCTGATGTGTTTTCATTTGCTTGTGATTTGTTTCTTTTCTCTAACTGCTTGCAGTATTTTATTCTTCTGTTGGATTTCTGGGATCTTGACTATTATATGCCTAGGTGTAGATTTTTTTATCATGACTGGTTGGAATCTTATATGCTTCACTTAGCTGAATGTCAAATTCTTTCTCTCTGTTTGGGAAGCTTTCTGTCATTAATTCTGTCAACAGCTTTTTAAAGTCATTTTTATTTTCTCCTGATACTTCATGGATCCCTATCAGTCTTATGTTATTCTTCTTTGCATCATCTAGGAGTTTTTGGATTGATATCTCATGATTTGTATTTTACTGGTAGGTTTCTAGGAGCAACCCAACTGCTGAATGCTTTATTCCTGTATGCTCAAGTCAGATCTATTCAAAAAGCATGATCATAATTCATGGACAATCTATAGGAATGAAAGCTGTTTTTCTTTTCTTAGCAGATGTCCTAGAAATGATGGACTGTTTTCCACACTAGTTATACAAATTAGGCTTTCTTATTTTTTTTTTTACTGGTTCAACTTTATAATGTTTTGATGAGCCCTTTTATCATTAGCAAGCCATACCTTGAACTGAACTGTGTGGTGAAACAAGCCATACAAACCTAATTAGTACTGCTGCGAATTTGAGGGCACATAATTGACTGTCTCACTTCTTGCTGTAGCTTTAATATCTCACATTTTTCTCTGCTGGAATGGGAAGGTAACTTGTATTTTACTTCTTCATGTTCAGGAAAATAGCAAAAGGGACCAATTCTGTTAAGATTTCTGTATTTTTTTCAAACTTCCCAATTATTGTGAAGGAATTAAAGATATATGCAAATGTTTAGCTGTTTTTCAAATATATTTGCAAAATTGTGTTTGCAATATCTGAAAAAGATAAAAAGCATGAACATCCAAAAATAGGGGCTTGATAAAGTATAGCACATTCATGTAATAGAATATTAGACATCCTTTTAAAATTATGGTTTCTAATATTTCTGGCAAGAAAACATGACAATAATGTATTGCTTAATAAAAAGCAAATTTAAAGAGGTACATAGAGCATGATGTCTTTTTCCATTTAAAAAGAGCAATAATATGAAGTTTGGACAGATATGCAACAAGATGGAGATAACAATTACTCCTGTGCTATAAGTACAAATTACTAATGTGACCTTTCAATTATTTCATAACTCATATGCTACAATACTCATATGCTACCTGTGTAAAACAATTAAGAAAAGAAAAAGATCACTGGATTTAAGTCCACTTTTAAAATTCAGAGCAAAAGATTCAAGCAGAAATCAACTACAGGGTTGTAAAGAAGGACTAGCACTATAGAATGTGAAACTTCAACTTTTTTCTTGCTTTAGGCACATAAAAACAATTACTGATAATGAAAAGCAAAATTACAAGAAAAAATTTATCAGCCTTTTGTAAAACTGAGTTTTGCAAGATGGAAGCAACTAAAAGAGGAACTCAGAGAGATTATTCAAATCCAGCAGCTAGTAATTAAATGAAAGACCAGATGTCCTTATCACTGTGATTTTACCAACCATCCAGATAAGCTGCATCAAAAGAATTTCATAAATTTGAAAAGCTGTTAATAATGAGATTAAACACCCAAGGATGCTTGAGAAGGATAGAGTCCTGAGCCTGAAAAAGAATGGTGGCATGTGGGTTGGTATACAATCATTTAGATGGATTTTCACTTCTTTAAGGAATACATGGCCTTAGGCAAATGCGCTTTGATGTGTGTGGTAAGAATATTTATTATATATTTTTCAACTGTTTTCAAGTAGGTGGCTTTCTCATTGAGAAGAAATGAAGAGCTTCTAAAAAAAAGTGGTTTGATGTCAAAATGGCTCAGAATTTAAGAAAGTGAGATTTGCTTTTCTTCCAACATTATCTGATTAGTAATACCGTTATCTAGGCACTCTTGGATACTGATAAATTCTCCAGATATGAAGATTATATTAAAATCACTATTTTATTGATATTTGATTCTTTCAATCAGTTTTTGCATTAAGTACTGTAACAGTCTAAATTTTCATTCTTTGATCACTTGGTTTGAAGTAAACTTTTAAAATCCAAAGTATTAATATGATCTTACCCCTCCCACCAAACACCTGTGCTATAAAATCTTAAGCCATTTCCTACTGCCGCAAAAGACTTTCTTAAATTTGCATCAATGTTGTAGCATTGTAGATTTATTCATGCAACATTTGGAGGCGCATTGTCTGACTTAGTTCCTCAGGACTTCAAAAGAAAAATAATCTAGCCAGGCATGGTGGCGCACGCATGTAATCCCAGCACTCTGGAGACTAAGGCAGGAGGATCACTGTGAGTTCGAGACCAGCCTGGGTTACATAGTGAGTTCCAGATCAGTCTCAACTACATAGAGACCCTGTCTCAAAAAACAAACAAACAAACAAAAATAATCTGAAAAGCCAAATAATAGGAAAATGTTGGTGGCTATCTACTTAGTCTATAGGTAACTTATTGCTTAACTTAGAAAGTTCAATGCTAAATTAGAGTTTTAGCCCCTCTCTTACCTTCTTCCTGATTATTAACTGACATGATTAAAATACAAGGACTACCCCCTTGTGGATGGAATTAAGGCCCTTATAAAAGAAGTTTCACCCAGCAGTAAGAGGGCTTTCCTTTTCACCTATTGTATATGTGAAAACACTGTCTTCTTCCCTCCAGAGGAGGCAGCCACAAGCCACCATCGTGGAAGGAGACAGCAGTCTTCACCAGACAACCAGAACTACCAGCACCTTCTTCCTAAATTTTTCAGATTCCAGAACTATGAGAAAGTAAATTTTGGTTCTTTATAAATTGTCTAGTCTCAGGAAAAATTTTATAGCAACATAAAACAGACCACAACAAAGCAAGAGAAGTATATTGCTTTTTCTGAGTTGTCACAAAGTAAATCCAAAATTGCAGACAGTTTCAAATTTGACAGCTCAAATGTATAAATCCTGATATTCCAAACTAGACACAGCTGTGTGTGTGTGTGTGTGTGTGTGTGTGTGTGAGAGAGAGAGAGAGAGAGAGAGAGAGAGAGAGAGAAAGAGAGAGAGAGAGAGAGTTAATCTTTCAGATGCAGACCCAGACCCAATAGGCTTCCCTTCTTTGTAGTTGCTTTTGTTACGAAAACAGTTTTAGCTCTTCTTTAGGCATACTACCCAAGAGTTACATAGAATTAGACCTGTAGTTCTAAAGCAGATATCACAGATCTTTAATCCTATAGGTGCACATTTAAAATCACGGGGAAAGATTAATGCTATTCAATTCCTGCTACAGTCTGGTACTAACAATTTTCATTGGGAGTTTTTGAAATATTAAAAACATTTGCCACAATTAACAGTGCAGAAGACAAGGAACTGTCACAGAAGGCCAAGAGAGAAACTTCTATTTAACAGTTAAGACAAACTAGCTGAGGTTGTCTTGATTTCAACAAAAGTTATTGGGGGGAAAAAAAAATCTTTACAGCACCAATAGGATACTTACAAGTAGTGCATCTCTTGATTTTAACCAGAAACTCAGACAATGGAATAGAAAGCTGATGGTGACTGTACATACACGGTTAGCAGCAATGAAAATTGTACTGACTGTATCCCTAATCACTATGTGTTGTACAGGCTGCAATCTCAGGAGGATCACTGCATGCAGAGTTGAGTAGATTGATCCAGACCATGTGAGAAGAGCCAGTTTCTTCCTTTTATTTTGCTTCTTCATGCAATTGCTTTCTTGACAGATAATTGTAGTCATTCTGATTATAGTTTTTAAAAAAGATTTGAAGCAAATATATACATTTTTATTGCTATGCATTGAATACTCATATGAGATAAGTTTATTTGTTTTTATGGTAGTTTTTCATTTTGACTTAATACAGTGGCTGTCAGCATTGATTCTGCTCCTTAAGACATGCAACTAACAAAAAGATTCAAATGTTAGAGCATTAAATATTTGAATTCAAAGTTAAAATATATACTTATGTTATTCAAAGATAATTAATGTTCTATGTAGCCCAGAGTGTTCCTGTAGTGAAAAAGACATGAGTTTGGAATTTAAAATTCCAAAGTGCTCATTTTGTTTCTTAAAATGGGCCCTTCACTCTAATCTGCCTGTCTTTTGAAAAATAATAAACCATCCAGCTAGACAGATGGGTCAGCCTCTCCTTCCCACCCAAGTGGAAAGGTGAGCATCCTTGACTATTACAAAACATCTTTTATATCTTTTTTTCACATTAGGAAGATAAACTTGCTGACTTCTGAAAAGCTGAAGTGCGATGTGGTTTACATTGTGCAAATATTTTGTAGGAGATGGGTGAAGCTTGTGCCAATTGACAACCACGGCAGTCATTTCCATTGGCGATCGTTGAGAAAACTAGTCCCAAGGTCCTGCGTATGGAGAAATAAGGGTAAGCGTCGAATGTCAGGGAGCACCACTGTCTTAGTCACCTTCCTCATGACTGAAGCACAATGCCCGGAACCCACAGGGTTGGGTACTACGGCATGCGGGACAGGTTTGGCAGAGGACAGCTGCTGAAGTCATGGCAGTCAGGAAGCAGAGAAAGACAGGGGCCCAGGAAAACCCATTCAGGTCGCGCCCCGGCGACCTGTCTCCCCTCACCAAGCCTCACTCTCAGCAATCTTAAGAGCAAGTCTCCCAGAGCACCCCGATGGCGCGATCACCTCCCACAAGCCCCGTCCCTGAGCTCTTAGATATAAACTGTAACCACCACTGTCTATTGATACCTCGAAGGTCCTCTTCAGGCTTGTGAGGCCTGAGAAGGGGAATTGCCAATAATTCACTGGAGATGACGCCTTTCTACAATTACCTGCTTACGAGGCACAGAATCCAGGGACAAGGTTTAATATGAGTGGGAATCAATATTTAGGTAAACATTTTTAATTCTTGTTTTTGAAAGAAAAAACTTTAGAATATGTTCAAAATAAATAATCACACCTTTAATTATCTTCTTTTAAAAATTTCCCCTTTTATAACTATGCATACTTAAATTTTACAAAAAGTAATTTCAAAATGCTCTCAATCATGCAGGCACATATGCATATTAATCACAGTTGCCACTTGAACATTAAATGTCCTTTTCCAATATGAATTACAATAGGTGGGAAAAGGTGTATTATATTTTACGTATTTGTGATATCAGCTTCTTTTGGTGGGAGAAATATTACTTGCATAAAATATTTTCCCCATAATATCTAAAAAGTAATTGAAACATGGTGTTATTTTAAAAACTGCAAATAAAATTATTTTTGTGATTTTGTTTCTGGAAAATCCTATGGCTTTTCTCTAATAATTATTTTTTAGTCAGTCTCACATTTCTTCCTGATTTCTTGCACATAATAGTTGAATATTAAAAACAAATATCCTTCACTCAGTACTTCAATAGCTTAAAACTGTTCAGGGCATTTAAGGACAATTCCATGTGTAACTGCCCCAAAAGTTTCTCACAGGAGAGAGAGAGGAGAGAGAGAGAGAGAGAGAGAGAGAGAGAGAGAGAGAGAGAGAGAGGAGTGTGTAAATTTTTAAAATAATTCAGAGGTAGAACTACTTCTCCCCAGTAAAATCTTCTCTTAAAGATTAAGTGACATTAAAGATTAGAAAAACTGCCATTAGGTTCATAACTAGCGAGTAGAACAAGCCTCTTGAAAGGTTTTCTTTAACAGGTAGGGAGAGAAGGTGAAGATGGACTTGGAGATTACTCATTCCAATCAAGAGAAGAGCAACTTATTAAAGATAAAACATTTGGGCCAGGGATTTAGCTCAGTGTTTTCACTGCCTGCCTCACAAACACAAGGACCCTGGTACCATAAATAAATAAATAAATCATTTAGGATTTCCTCCCACAATTTGGACCTGACTTTGAAAAGAAGGGCTCCAGAATTTCAGAACGGACCTATGAGAGAGAGAAACTAGACTCTCCGCACTTGTTATGAGTTTACCTGGCAACTTTTCCTCAGTTCATATACATAGATATTTCCACATATGATGCACATGAAAGTCCTATGTAGGTATCTTGGAAGTTGTACTTTGTTAATTAAAAATGTTTAAATGCATTAGTTTCATGGTTAAAAAGACCTAAGAAACATTTAAACTAAATGATAGTTTTCTGATAACAATAAATTAAGTTAAATACTCCTAAATTTGCATGATCATGGATTAAATCGTGTTACTCTCTTCTGACATGTGTATGTTAAAATCTTAACTTTTGCCACCTCAGAAAGTAAACTTTTTGAAAATTGGGTCATTGTAGATTGACAGAATCTTATTGCAAGAGAGTGAGCTCCTAAGCAAATATGTCTAGTGTCCATATGAAAAGTGGCAATTTGAAACCAGGGATGGTAGCTCACGCCTGTAACCCCAACACTCAGCAGGCTGAGGCAGGAGGATCAGTATGAGTTCAAGACCAACCTGGGCTACATAGTGAGTTCCAGGTCAGTCTCAACTACATAGTAAGACCCTGTCTCAAAAAACAAAGAAAAAAAACAACAACAACAAAAGAAAAGTGGCAATTTGGACACAGCAGGCTACAGAGTGAAAAGAGAAGATTGAGGCAATTTTCAAGCCAAAGAATACTAGTGATTTCCAGTTAACTTCAAGAGGCTAGAAAAGAGGCATGGAACAGAGTCCTACCCCTCCATGGGAGCCAACCTGCGGTTGCCTAAATCTCTCTTCCAGCCTTCAGAACGCCAGACAATAAGCTTCTGTTGTCTTTTTTTTCCCCCTCTCATTGAGTTTATTGGTACATTCTAGGTATACAGTACAGTTACATTCATTTTTGGGATCTTGTACCTCTACATGACAAGTCTTGGTTCTCATTTTTCCCCCGTCCCTGCCCTCCCTTCACCCCCTCCTGCCCTACCCATTTACCGACACTTTATTTCCATGTTTTCATTTTCTCATAGGTTTTCTTTTCCCTTATTACCTTTCCCCTAAGCTCCTGTTGACCATCCACTGTGTACTATTCTGCAACTGCAGTCTTAGCACTGAGTAACTGCAAGCACTGAGAAAAAGTCAGTTGTTTTCTGGTTTTGTCTTCTGTGTTCCATAATGCAATCTTTTCATATCTCAGAGTGCAAGAACAGAAAACACTGTAATAGCTGATGGCAATGGCCCACTGGGCTTTGTTTACATCATAATATATCTTACTTAATTATGTGTGCTTTTATCAGCCTCCCATGTTGAGAAGAAAAGGATGCCATGAAGAAAAAGAGCAATTTCCTGAGACAGTCTTATCAAAGAGAAAAATGCTTAAAAAGAAAGCTGAAAATGTCTTTGGAGTTGTGCACCCAGGGCTCCGTCACCAAGTACTTTGCTCTCACACATATCCTCCTCCTTCATTCATTCCTCACATCCCCTTTCTTACTCATTCCCTACCTTTACTCCGCTATCACTAACACCTTGCACTAACTTTCTACCTGCTCTGTTGAAACAGTCCTGTGATCTTCCCACTCCCAGCCAACTATTCTCTTGCACTCTTTTTAAGTAATCTCCAGTGCTGGAGAAATAACTTCACTGGAGGTAAAGATTATGTAGAAATGTGAACATTATTGACTGCAAGCATGTATTAGTAAAAAATTTAAAAGGCGACAATCCTAAAGAAAAAATGGCAGTAGGGTTTATTTTGCTGTTTTCATCTTGCTAATGGTCAGAGGCAATTTAGGAGCTGTATTTCTGGTAATAAACTCCAAAGAAACTCTTGCTGGACTTAGGGGAGGAGGGAGCAACATGAGCTAAAAAGCTAGGTTTGGCTCAAACCTGAGGAAGATTAGAATTAGACCAAGAAGGAAAATCATATGAGGTGTTGGAAGGGTGGAGACTGAAGGTTAAAAAAGATACTAATATGAATAATAAAAATGATGATACTAAAATGTATTAAACACGTATAAGCTAAGTGCATTGTCTCCATAAGAATTCAAGCATTAGCATTTTTTAAAAATTATGATAATAGGGCCAGGGATTTAGCTCAGGGGTTCCAGAGCTTGCCTCGATAGTACAAGGACCTGAGTTCAATGCCCAGTACCAAAAAAACAAAATAAAAATAAAAATAATGATAATATTTTTAAAGTATATATCTTCAACTTATAAAAGGTAACCTGGATATGGACTGTGGACAAAAGACTTTTATTTTTCTGATTGCTCATAAGCATTTGCTAAACAACTTTTTATGTACTGAATTTCCATAGGAGAACTTTCTTTTTAAAAAAATATTCCACTCTTGGACAAAATGGTTTAAATTCAGGATATTTGTTACGAATTTTTTGGTATGGTTGGTTGATTTTTGCTCCAGTACTTTGGTGTATTCTTCATGGCAATAAAACAGAAAGACACTGAAGCTGTTGCCATTTGTTGGTTTGGAATTTTGTAGCGTCTTGCTATGTAGTCAGTGATGGCCTTGAACTTGCTCTGTAGCCCAGACTGACCTCAAATTTGCAATTGCCCTGCCTCAGCCTTCCAAGGGATTATAGGCCTTCACCACCACACTCAGCTCTCTTTGTTTGATGTTTGAAGTTGATTTCAAAAGTCCTTAACTTAAGGATGTAGACGTTGATGGGGTTTCTGGAAGTCACTGTCTCTCCCAAGCACTCCCAATTATGTCAGCTTTCTCCCCACAGTATCCCCACGGTTGGTTCACCATAGTCACGTGGATCTGCACTAATTACAGATGCTGAGAATTGCAGGCAGAGTACCAAAAAACAGTGAATTAAATTAATGTTCATTAATTCAAGCTAAGTGTATCAGACAGCACCTTTCTAGCATATTCTCTGTTATAGTCTTAGGATAAAAATGAGTAAAATAACTGACATTCCTGTTGGAGAATTATAGCCTGCAGGAAAAGAGTGATAACCATTATGACACACTCCAAATAAGCCCTAGAAAATACTTCTAAAAACAAAATACTAATTTTTCTACTAACGGGCCAGTATTTTGTTTGTGTTAGTCCTGACTGTAAAAAAGTTCATTGAGAATTATGTAGAAAAATTAAGCTTATTTCTCTACATATTATCTCTCTTAATGCTTTTCTTAGTAAATACATAACTCTTACTATGTGTCATTGTTATAGTTACTTTCTAAAAATTAACCCATTAGTTTGTATAACAAACCTATAATGCATGTATTACTTGCCTAATTTTATAGATACAAAATTGAGGTCCAAAGTTAGTAAGCAACCAGCCTAGCTTTACACAGCTAGAGTACAAGTTACTATTTAATTAGGTGATGAAATGTCAAAGTTATCTGTATCAAAAGTCAAAGAAAAATAAGCCCACATTCAAATACTAAATTAATTCACAACAGGACTCTCTAAAATTTTTGTGTCGTACTTATTTATATAAAATATTTTGCTCATGATATCTATGGACAAAAGTGGAGGAATGAAGAAAACTAGGACATCCTATTGTCCACAAACAGCAATTAACTTACCTATGTGAATCTTCTTTGAAGCTATTTAAATATTTGGCCTATGTATCTACTTTTGTGTAACATATTTAATCACACATTCAAATGATAAGTACCATGGAGGTATAGTTCCCATCTCTGAAAATTCATCGTATGATTTATTCCATGATCTTGGGTACTGGAAAACAATGCTTACATTCAGTACACTCTTCAAAATAACCTTTATGTTTTTCTACAGATTTAAGATGTTAGAAAGAAACTGGTATTTTCCATACAAAGTGAAAGCAAATACAATTATGCACGTTAGTCAGTAAACGAATCTGTAGTCAAAGATGGTTTCCCTAAGTTCTTTAGCCATGGGGGTTTTGTTTTTCTCAGTTTAGCAAATTGGCTTCATTACTTTCCAATATTAGAAATGTAAAGAACTATTTTAGGGGTCAGTATAATACAATACAGAGTCCTATTCATTGGGGAGACCACCATATACGACCTGAAGAAACAGAAAGATAAACTGTTGAAGTTCTGTGCTAAAAGTGGTACAAGTTAATTAGAAATAGGAAAACTGTATAAAGCTAAAAATGAGTATCTTGATTCTGTATTAAAAATGGATCATCAGTGTTGCAGTGAATGTGTCACTTAGCATCTTGATCGTAAAACAAGCAAAGATCTATTACAGTACATTGAAAACTAAACGGAACTGTGCAAATTCAACAGACTGGATACATAAATTTAAGAAAGGACATGATATTAAAGTTGTCAGATTTGTAATGATACAGAATCAGCTGATCACAAAGCACAGAGAAATTCAACGATGAATTTTCCAAGATCATCACTGGTGAGAATCTGATTGCAAATATCTTAACTTTCTCCCTGCTGGGACAAAATATTGGACACCTATAATGAAAAGGACAGGTTTATTTTTGGCTCACAGTTTGTAGAGGTTTCCATCCATAGTTTGCTGGCTCCAAAGCAGGGGTGGCAGAGCAGAGGAGAAAGAGTTCACGGCATGGCAGGTAGGCAGCAGACCTACTGCTTTCTTCTATCTTTTTTTATTCCACCCAGGCTAAGTCCATTGGTTGATACCACCACCCCTGCATCCTAAATGTGTATTCTCCCTTTAGTAAGTCCATTGCCTACACCTAGAACATGCTAAACCAATCAGTGGACTCATCCAGTTTCACACACCCATGATGCAATCACCTCCCAAAAGCCAGACCTATGAGCACATGAGGCTTTGGGGGGACATCTAGATACAAGTCACAATAACAAAACAAGTCTACAATGTTGATGAAACAGCACTGTTTAGCACTTCCCCAGAAAGACACTGACTACAGTTGATGAGACAGTCCCTACAGGAATAACAAAACCAAGAAACAGAATAGCCATGCTGGCATTGTCACGTACCAATGCAACAAGCATGCTTAAGTATAATATTGCTGTGATAAATAAAAGTGTGTAGCCTTGCTGTTTTGTTTTTGTTTGTTACTCTTGCAGTGCTGGGATCTAACCCAGGGCATCATGTTGCTAGACAAATGCTCTACCCCTAACTACAACCCCCACCCATCCTCTTGCTTTATTTCATTTTTTTAATCTTACTGAGTTTATTGGTACTTTTTAGGTATACAGTACAGTTACATTCATCATTAGGATCTTGTACCTTTACATGACAGGTCTTGGTACTCATTTTTTCCCCATGCCCCTGCCCTCCCTTCACCCCCTCTCACTGTTTTAGATGAGTAAACTTCTAACTAGTCTATTATTGAGCTAACAAAAAGATCTGGCTCTCCAGATCTTTTACTGAGTTCAGAAACATTTCATACCAGCGGCTTGTAATCACAGCAGGGAAACTGGATTGGATTATGACTAAAGATTTTGTCACTCCTTGACAATTGTTCTGGTCAACATGTAGCTGAAATTGTCATGAAAAATGATACTTACACTCTGTGCTTTTCTTCTTATGTGACTTGTTAATTAGCCATCTGACCAAAATATCCTCAGATTAAAGAATATTAAACATAAAAAAACTTCCTTGAGTAGTATGCTGGTAACAATTAAGGTATGCATATGGAATCTTTTCAAAATGAGTTCATTTTAAGGGAAAAGCTATTGTCAATATTGCAACACAGAGACTGGAGGCACTGGTGTGCCAGACTGGCACAACTTTTAACCTGTGATGATGAACAAGGAGGTCACTTTGAAACACTCCATTTGTCAAATAAGAAAAAGAATCTGATCTTATAGACTTCAGAATGCAGCAATAAGCTGGGAAAAGTGGATATCAAAGGAATTCTTAACATCACTAGTGGAGTTTCAGTTTATTCATTAATCAATGATGAAAGAAAAAAATGATTCTGACTCACAGTGATCATCCTAATAGTGACACTGAAAATGACACTGTTAACATAAAAAATACCAATAACTAAACGGTGAAGATGTGTAATGGGCTTATTGAAGGACCAGGGCAGTTTGCCTTCACAACAAAGCAAAAACTCACGCAGTTTATAACGCTAAAGTGAGACAAACTACTTGAAGACGACCTTACAAAGGGAGGCAACTCTGGAAGAAATGTTTAAGAAGCCATCCGGCAGAATATCTCCTCATCTCTGCCTGGTTCAGTGGCCTCTGGTATTCTTTCTTGTCTATGAGAGTAAAATGCAGGTAAAGTCACTTTCCAGTCTACACACAGCATGGTAGATAGAGACTGAAACTGCTTCTTTTGCTGTTGCTGCTGCCTGTCAGCTGCCGCGGGGATTCTGGCCATGAACCTGGAGCTGTTCGCTTGCCCTGCAAGCACGATGGCTTCACAGCACTGAAGATGCCTTGCGCTTTTACTGTTAAGTCTTTGTGTGTGAATAAGCATTAGAAAATGGTCCTCAGTAAATCCTTCGTCAAAAATGATAATAGTGCTAAATGTCCACAGGTTGTCCACATAAGTGGTAAGATAGCGACAACTGTGCCTTCTAATGGTTTAATGGCCACAAACTTTGTTTCATGGGCAAAGTTATTTTAGTATTGTGTATTACCTTGATCCCATGTGTATAAGGTGTTTGTGAAGCACAAATCAATTTCATGTTTGAACTTGGGTCTCATAGTCAATATAACTCACTTTGCTGTGTTTATATTCCAGTGTCGGAAGCACTTTTGGAGTCATGCATTTTGGGTGTATATATTTGTATACACACACATTGATCCACACGCATGCACATGTACACACATATGTATGTGCTCCTATGTGTTGAGACACAGAGAGATGGTATTGTAGATAGAAAGGTGGAAAATAAAAATACTTGCATATTACAGAGATGAATTTTTTAAAATACTCATATTTAAGCACTTCTCAAACTGTCATGTACATAAAAAAAACTTGTTTGAGCACCTTATTACCATGAAAGTTCCTATTTGGCATATCCATGCCTGGTATTCTGCATCACTCACTAGCTTCTAGATGAGGCCAGTGCTTCTGGTCTTCTGACAACATTTTGAATTAGTAAAGCCCTACATACGCCAGACTAAGATGCCAGTCATCAATGACTAATTTAAAAACAAATAGTAGCTCAATAATAGTGTGGGACTGTAACTTACTTCAATGATGAGCACTATGCTGAACACTTTAGATACATTTTATAGTTTGAATTTCTCCCCAACACAGTAAATATTATTATACAAATTTAACAATGTAGACTAGAAATGAGGAGACAGACATGGAGAAATGACACAGCTTTAGCATGACCCGCAACTAACACATATGCCGAATTCTAAGGCTTTATTACCTCCAAACAGAGATCAGATCCTAAAATGTCATGGTCTTCACAGCTCCAAAGTGAAAAGCGCAATTAGGTAATTGGGGATGATTATTAGTGTAGTCCTATCTCTGGGTTGGAAGAGAAGTTTTACTTATGTGCTCTCCCTAATTCAAAGAGCAACATTTATTCACAGTGGAAAGGGCTAGGCCCAGAAAGAGAAAATTTAGGGCTTGAAATCTTGTTTCACCTTGTTCCAAGTTGTATGACCTAAGTCGCCTTGTAGAATTCCAGTTCTTTTATATGTAAAAAGAAATTTCTATCATAGAATTTTAAAGATACATTGACAAATCCCTTTTATAGTACCTAGAACAACATCAATCACATACTAGTTATTAAAACTATTCAAGATCTCTTTTTTTTCTACTTTACCTGGTTTCTCCTCTGGTCTGAATTCAGTAGCAGATTGTCTGTTCATAAAGTAAAAAACACAGAGACATATATGAGGCAAAACACTTCTAAAAAGGTTTGGATCCAGGGATTTAGCTCAGCGGTTTGGTGGGCTGCCTTGCAAGTGCAAGGACCTGAGTTCAATCCCCAGTACCAAAAAAAAAAAAAAAAAAAAAAGGTTTGGGGATAGTGTAGTCCAGCACATTTAATTGTCTGCTTTAAAGCTGTGATTAATTTTAAAAAATAGAGTGAATAACTCTTGTACTTTGCCGAGGGGAGCCAGATGAGGTTCAACGTGATGCTGCTTAAGAAACAATTTGAGCAGCAAAAGAAGACAGGTTCCATGTGACAGATAAGTCATAGTAATCAGGTCTCTGCTCTGGACAAGATTGGAGGAAAATGCCCTGACTTATCACTATTTTAGAGCATAAAACTTTGCAGCAAGATTAGTTCCAAAGGGCCTCTTCTTTATGATGCAGTGGGTAATTTCTTTTGTGCAGTGATTGAGGCAATTATTCAGGAAAGTGCTGCATCAGGATTCAGATACCTTGCACATGAATCAAATTAACTCTTACAATAAAACTTTAATCTGCTCCCCTGATGCTTTCCCTAGAAGTATTAAAAAGAAATCATTTAAGGATTGTTGCCAGGAGATTGTAGAGACCGACTTCAAGAAACTAAATGAAACTTCCAATCATCTGGGTAAGGTTAAAGCTTTATTTAAATATTAAATATGATGATATTTAACCCTGAAAAGTTATTCATCTTCACAAAAGTGACACCTGTATTCTGATCTCAGGAACCAGGTTTTCTGAATGCCTGTCTGTAACTATTAGTATTATATATCCCCTCCAAAAGAGTCACCTGAGCCAAAAATAGACTTTTCAACTGGAAAATTTACAACTACAAAACAAACAGAAAAAAATGTCAGGGTTGAAATCTGAGAAAAGAAAGCAATAGAGTGAAAAAGAATGAAAATACATTTTTTTTTTGTACCAGGGATTAAACTTGCGCTTGCAAGGCAGACCACCAAACCGCTGAGCTAAAATCCCTGGCCCTGAAAAATACATTTTAAGAAACTTTTCAAGTACCTTATAACATTTCTGGAGAAAAACAGAAGATAATAAAATATATCATTTTATAGACAAGATAAAGATATATAACTTTATGTACATGATAAAAATATATATACCTCAGAAGATTTTTAATAATCACTGCTAATTACTGATATCTTTTCATTAGCCTCGGTGTCTGCAGAGAATTTTTCTTCAAAGAAACTTTTCAGCCTCAAAACCTACAATAATATTTATCATTAAAGCTGAAGATACAGTAGAGAGTTGACAACGGTTAGAGAGGTGAAGACATATTAATTGCTTCGTCATATTACCAAACAATTTTTGCAGATATATGTATATTATTCACAAATTAACTATTCTGTTATTGACCCACAGTACTACAGAGAAAATAAGTGGTCATATTCTTCTAATAAAAAATCAGAAAATACAGGCACCTATCTACCTATAAAAGTTTATTTTGTTATTTATATAAAAAAGCAGAAATATGGAATTGCAAATATGCTGTGCAAATCATATTTATTAAGCTTTAATGATATGGATATATAGTAATGGTAAATAAAAACATGAAAATAATTAGGTCAATCCCACTATAAGGCATTAATATCAGTGCTTTATTTTTAAGTAGGCTGCTGTGTGGAGTATGCTATACATTAGGATATTCTGATCCCAACCATGTGCAGTTCGGATTTATTGAGCATCTGCTCTGGGGTAGGTAAGTTTCTTTATGTCACTATCACACCAGTCTACTCAACAATATCATCATACTGTCCCAACTTCATCATATTTGTCTTGCTGTAGGTATTGCAATTTCCCTCATTGTTTAGGATCTATAAGATTTAGATGACATTGTAGAATGCCGACTAAAAATTGGACCATTTGGTTACTATAATTACAATGATGACTGACTCATATAGAGATATGGTTTGGTTATAAAATACTACTGTGAATATTCAGCAGATATTCTGAACGTCTCTCTCCCACATAAGCAGTTCCAGACCTACCATCCCTTGTTCTATTCTGCCTACTCTTAGGATGACACAAAAGAATGGAGCATATGCGGATAAATACTTCAGAGACAACCTTGATGAAAATGTACATTTAGGGGCTGTAGTTTTTTGTTTGTTTGTTCTGGTACTGCGGATCAAACTCAGGACCTTGTGCTTGTGAGGCAGGTGAGGTGCCATTGAGCTAAATCCTGGCCCAAAAATGTATATTTAAGATGAGATACACTCATAAGGTTAAACTGTGGGAAAACAAAATATAAGATGCCTTGAACCTTGGTGTTCAAGTCAATGTCTCAATATGCTCCTAGCGAGCAAACTGTATGGAAAGTTGTGCAATTTTCTCTCAGCTTTATCAGGTTGAAGACATTGAGTGCTTTGAAATATGATCTCACAAACATTACAGAATTCAGTTTGTCTACCTCATATACTACTTTGCTTTCATCCTTAAAGCTACAAAGAAAGACATTTTCCCAGATAAGTAATGATGAACAGCTGAAATCTGTGTGGGAGGACATAGAGAAATACAGGGATGGCATAGGGTTTCTGAAATCCATTAAAATAGTGAGCCAAAAAATCCCAAATATCATTAGAGACCTCAATGTGAAACTTATTTTTCTAAAATGGTTCATTTTTAATAGGGAAGGGAGGGAGGGGTGAAGGGAGGGCAGGGGTAAGGGGAAAAAATGAGAACCAAGACCTGTCATGTAAAGGTACAAGATCCCAGTGATGAATGTAACTGTACTGTATACTTAAAATGTACCAATAAACTCAATGAGGAAAAAAAATTAATTAATAATTAAAATTGTTGAAAACAAGAACAAAAAACTAAAAAAAAAATGGTTCATTTTTATCTTAGATTGCTAGCCCAAGATTTATTTTTATAAGGTTTCACTCTGCATGTGGTCTCTCAGTGGGTGTTATTTATTGTGTTCTATTTAACTGACATCAACACTGATTTTTTAATTATTTGATTTGCAGTTTAAACCTTACCAATCATGAATAATGTCTATTATTACAGATGTTTTATTTGCTACTTGGTTACTCTTAGCTTTCTAACACACACACACACACACACACACACACACACACACACACACAAAATCAAACTTCTCCTGCCATCTGGTGGCCCTCTGAAATTTTCAAATAAAACATTTTGCTACAGCAAACCATACTACTAGCATTTAAAAAAGAATCTTAACTTGTCATGTTTTAGATATTTTAATCTAAAGTAACTAGAGAATAAAAGTTTAAAAGTAAACTGTAGATGTCTATTACATTTATTTCCAAATTATTACACTTAATATTACTTATCACCTATATTATTATCAATGACATTTTCTTTTCCTTTGGTACCAGGGACCAAACTCGGGTCCTTGTGCTTGCGAGGTAAACAGCAGAACCACTGAGCTAAATCCCCAGCATCAACGATATTTTTAATCATTCCTGTCATACTATGTTTATGCGATTTCTTTAACTTTTTACTTGATATAATTAGAGATTTACAAGATATTGTAAAAATAATACATAGTTTCCCATGAACTAACTAAAACTCTTTAAAGTAGTTATACTGTTTTCAATGTTCACCAGCAGTGTGGGAGAGATTTTGAGTGTTGACACTTTCACCAGCATTTCGTGTTATCACTGTTTTTTTTTTAGCCATTCTGATAGGTGCTCAGTGACCTCTTGTTGTAGTTTAATGGACATTGCCCTGATGGCTGATGATTTTGAACTCCATCTGAACATGTGAAATATGAGGTGTGATAAAAAAATACAGTGAATGTTAAATTTTTTAAAAAACACATTGTTCTTAATCCTCCTTAAAATACTCCTTTTCACTTTGAACACACTTGTTCTATTCTTTTCTACCATTTTCTGAAGCAGTCCCGGAAGCCCCCTTTCCTGCCTTTAATTACAGTGTTCCGGCTGCCTCTATGTCTTGAATCAATTCGAAACATTTGCCTTTTGTGGTCATGTTGACTTTGGGCAAGAGCCAGAAGTTGCATGGTTCCAGGTCTGGTGAATAAGAGAATGACAGCACGCCGTAATATTTTGACAAGCCCTTTTGTTGGATTGTACTCAGCAGAAGCATTGACCGTATATATTTTTAATCGCACCTCATAAAGACATTCACAAAAGAGGACTTCCAGAACTACTTCAGAAAGCAGCAAGAATGATGGGCTAAATGTGCTCAAAGTGAGGGAGAGTATTTTGAGGAGGATGAATGGCAATGCATCTTTTAATGTAATATTTTTTTAATTAAAATATGTTGATCGCACTTCATGCATATTCATTTGCCATTCACATCTTTTCTTTTTCCCTTTTTTTCTTTTAACTTAACTTTTGAGAGCTTTGTATATATTATAGATATAAACACTTTGTAAACTATGAAGTTTGAAAATGTTTTCTGCCACTTTGTATCTTGTCTTTTGTCTTTTTATTCTCTTAATGGGTTTTCACAGAGCAAAATGTTTTTTTGGATGGTGTCTAACTTATCAAAAAGTGATGTATCATACTTTAGATAGCCTCTTCAAAAACTCTTTGTCTACCCCTAAATCCTAAGGCTATTTTATTAATCTTTCCTCACATTTTGCAATCTGACATTTCACATTTAAGTACATAATCTGTTGTGAGTTAATTTTTAAAAATACTATGAAATTGGGATTGCTTCATCTTTCAAGATTGTCCACTTGCTCCAGCACTGCTTATTGTAAATATTACATTTCCTGCATTGAAATTTTTTCTGAAACCTTTTCAAAATTTGTCAAAAGGTATTTGGCTGAACTGTTGCTGTAGCTTCGTGGTAGAGCACTTGCCTAACTTGTATAAGGCTCTAGATTCAATCCTCAGTAATAAACAAAAAATCCTGAATTGGATGTGTATGATATGATTGTTATATTTCCTTTTAGTTAAACATGGCACAAGATAAATGTCTTTTGATGTGACTAATATACAATTTTTGATGAGATAATTCCATAATACCTAAAATTGAAGTTGAGCAGCATAAAATAACTTTGAATACATAAACAGAGAAAACTACTCAAAGTGGGAAATAGGATATTAAGTTATCTTTACATCATATGCTGGTTATATATATATATACACACACACACATATATATATATATATATATATACACACACAGACACACATATACACACACACACATATATATACACACACATACATATATTAACTGTTAGATACTAAAGTTCTAACTACAATAAAGCAGTTCTTAAACTAAATTAGACTGCATCGTGTAGTCTCCAAGCAAAATTAGGACATGCAAAATAGATATTTGGAAGGGAGCTATTGCTAACAGATTCGTTCTCCACAATGCCCACAATATTAATGACCCAGTTTCAAAGAAACAGCAAAACACTTAACAAGCACATGAAAATCAACATTTTATGATATCTTAAAGAAAGCAACACCAATTAAGTTAATGTATGAAAGAACAGCAGAATTTGATCAATTAATTAGCATGCATAGGAATTTATTTTCGACCAAGAAAATTCCCTCCCTGTTCACCATGAAAGCACTATGATTACTTATCTCTTATCAATATGATAAAATTCATACTGTATTTTTAAAAGTATGTCATTATTTTAAAGAAAAGTAGAACAGACCACAGCAGTACTTATTTTAAAAATTCTTAATGTCCAACAATTTTAGGGTGAGCTGACTCACTGTCCTCACCACTGCCACCTGCTGACAACTGGGTAGATTGCAATTCATCAGTTTGCAGCAGAGCTCCCAGTTCACCAACAGCAAAGATATCAGGTCAAGATAAGCAAGACACTAGCTTATCACAAGCAATGAAGTAGTCCCTGAAACAAACTCGAGGTGGTTTAGGCACATTTAAGGTTTTTTAAAAGTTTTTTGCATTTTTGCGGTACATAGATGCAACTTGAAAATCAGTCTCCCCTTGCTTATGTGACGTCACTTTTTCTTCTTCCTAATCTATTAACTTTCTTTGAAAAATAATAATACTGTACTGCATCTCTTTTTCATATTAATTATTTTTTGTGTATGTAATATTGTGAAGATAGTAACTGAGAATTGTGTGACACATATATACATATATACATATTTCTTTTCACTGTCATGTCTAGGTTTTTTTGCTTTTGTTTTAAAGAAGACTAACAATACTATAGCGAAGGCCTGAGGGGACAGCTGAGACTGAGCCATTTCAGGCATGGGAGCAGGAGAGGGAATTCGCTGACTGGAGCAGTGAAATCCTCTAGGACTGACCCAAAACACCATTGCATCTTGTTCTTTTTCGCTAGTGACAATTGGCCTCATCTTTTCCGCTGCACCTAAATATAGCTGACCAACCTGAGAACTGTGATGATAAACAATTTCAAGGAATAAAGGATAGAATTGGGTCCAAATTTACTGTTCTCCTGTCGAAATGAGCAGCCTTGTTAGAACCTTTAGGAAATCGGGTATCGTGGTAGGAGGTTAGGTCATGGAGGGTGTGCTGTTGAGGGGGCTTTTGGGATCCCAGCCTCTTCCTCTTATTCTCAGTTTTGTGGCTGTCATGAGGGGATGACATATCCTCTGCCATAAGCTTCCCTCTTGCCTAACTGCAGGTCCAAATTTACTATAGACAGAAACCTCTGAAACTGTGAGACAAAGTAAACCTTTTCTCCTCTTAAGGTGATTTTCTCAGGTATTTTGTCACAGAGATGGAAAGCTGACTAGCATGTATAGCTATCTAAATGTTGCCATGTTACTATGTTTGATACTGTTGCACCTGGATTAGCCCGAATTTCGTGACTAGGAGATCCCTCCACACCTCCAGTTCCGACTAAAGAAGCTGTGAAAAAACCTGGGATCTGAAGTACCATTCAGTAGGGAGGTCTCAGTTAGAGAAGAAGAGCAGACATGTCCAAGAGTAAAGACATAATAATGTCACTAGATGCAAGGAGTAATATTTTCTGGAAATTCAATCTCTAAATCATAACACAGCTTTATTTGCTCCTCTTTTTGTTAGTACATGTTTGCAATGCATAGCACAAATATTCATCACAGGGCATTGGCACGAGTATATGTCGCATCTGGATCCTTTACACTTTCTCTTCTGTTTCCCCCTCCCATCTCCCTCCATCCCAGGTCTCTTTCCCTCCCCACAGGTGCAATCTTCCTGTTTCCTATCATCTGTATTTTGTTTTTCTTTAAATTATTTAACTTTGGGTTTTCATATAAGAGAAACTATACAGTATTTAACCTTTGGTGTCTTATTTATTTCACATATCATGGTAGACTCAAAGTGTATCTATTTTCCTACAAATTACTCAATTTAACCTTTAAGGTTAAAACCTTTATGGTACATTTAAACATTATGGTAGAGTACTACTCATATATATTCACACATACACATATATATAATTTTCTTTATATATAGAAGTTTCTTTATCTGTTCTTCTTCTGAGGGGCATATAGACTGCTTCCAAGAATAAGCTATTATGAGTGGTGCTGCTGTAAACATGGGTATGCACATATCGCTGTAATATGATGACTTTAACTCTTTCAGGAAGATACCCAGAAGAGGTGTAGCTGGGTCCAGTGGAATATTTTTAGTTTTCTGAGTAACCGTCATGCTGATTTTCATAGTGGTTACACTACTTTACATTCTCACCAACAATGTAGAAAGGTTTCTTTTTCCCCACAACCTAACCATCATTTATTCTATTTTGAGTTCTTCGTGATAGCCATTTTTTTTCCCCGTGCCATTCTCTCAGTGTTGTTTTGATTTGCACTTCTCTAACGGCTGCAAATGGCAAACACTTTGTCATATACCCACTGACCACTTGTACTTCTTTTGAGAAATGTCTTTTAATTTTTTAATTTTCCCCTTGTAGTTTTACTGTTTTCACTTCCTTAGTTAGATTCATTCCTAAATATTTTTATTGATGCTATTGTGAATGGTATTTTTTTCCTAATTTCTTTCTCAGTGGATTCATTATTCGTATGCACAAATGCTACTGCTTTTTGTGTGTTGATTTGATCTTGCTACATTGCTTAATTTGGTTTTTAATTCTAGATGACTTTGATGTATGTTTTAGTCTTGTCATCTATAAATAATGATAATTCAACTTCTTCCTTTCCTATACATTTCCCTTTTACTTTTTGTTGCATAATTACTCTTGCTAATGTTTCAAGTGCTATGGCAAACAGAAATAGTGATATTGTCATCCTTGTCTTATTCTCAGTTTTAGAGAAAAAGCTTTCCATTTTTTCCCATTTAGTACGATGTTGACAATGGGTTTGTCGTAAATGGCTTTTATCAGCTTGAGATAAGTTCTTTTTGTACCTATTTTCATCAATGTTTTTTATCATGAACAGTTGTTGGAGTTTTTCAAAGGCTTTTTCTGTGTCTATTGAGTCAGTCTTTTTGTGTTTTGTTTTGTTTTATTTTTGGTCTATTTTTTTGTACAGGTGAGAGATAGGCTCTCACTAAGTTTCCCAATTGCCAGGCTGAGCTCAAACTTGTGATCTTCCTGCCCCAGCTTTCCAGAGTGCTGGGAAGATAGCCACATGCCACCGTGCCCAGCAGCTACTTCATAGTTGAAATAGAAAGAACAAAACTGATTTACATCTTTAAAAAAACTTATGTGAGAAGAATTATTCCAAAATGTGTTACAAAGTGCTACACGTTCATAGTATTGTATCATTGTGATCTCTACCAGAGTATTTTTGTTTTGGTATATGGGTGAGAATAGTAGATCCAAGATGATATATAGGAGAGAAAAAGTAATATCTTTTCCTCACCTACTTCAAGGTTCATGGTTGACATTTCTATGTCAAAAGACATATCAACAAGAGTGATGTATTTAAGTAAATATGTATGTGACATGGGAGTCTGTAAATGTAGAGCCAAAGATCAAGTGAAAATTGTGTGATTTTTTGCTTATGTTTGATGAGGAATGGGCACTCATATGCAAGAATAGACAAAAAGGTATGTTTAATGTAATAACAGATAGGGAAGATTAGCAATGCCTGTTCAGATCCTTCTTGCTGTCCCTTTGTCTTCATCCTTTTCCTCCACATACAGGGCAGAACACCTACAACATGAAGGTATTCAGAGGAGAAGAAAAGGAGAACTATTTTCCTGACCTCAGAAAAGAAATGAAGGAGAAAGTCAGAGGGTGACCTTTCTGTGTATGCCAGGATGCCGTATTTCAAATACAGTGTTCTGGGCCTGCATTGATGTTAATAAGGAGGAACTTGCAACATTATAAACACTCTTCTGAGGTCTTTAAAAATTGATGCTGGTCACATGCCATAATCTAAATCTTGGTAACCTAGATAAACCTGTGATAGACATAATATTTCTATATTCTGCAAAAGTCCAAAGCTGCCCATGACTGTGGGCTAATTTCTGGGCAGTTTACTGTCTCATAATTTCTCCTGCTTAATGGGCTCTTGCTTCTTGTTTATATGTGAATCAGCATGAGGTGCTGCCTAATGTCAGTTTGAATGTAAAACAGCTCCTTTACTGTATCACTCAAAAATGAAACCTAAGCATTAGTAAACATAATAGATTTTACTGATGATTGAACAAACGGTCAGGGGATCCGGCAGAGCACATACATCACGCTATGCCCTGGGTCCACTTTTATCATTCATCCCTAGAAGTCCCTCGCCTGACTCTTTTGCTTTGCAGTGTGTGATTTTCTAATTTGTAGCCTTGTTTCTCCCCACAGTCCACTCTTCTCCCTAATCCTCCTCCTACCTCCTATACAGCTGCTTCCCCTTTCCTCTGATGCCACCAGTAAACACATCCCCAGCATTTATGAACCTGTCTGTGAACAGAGGCAGCTCGCCAAGAAGAGCTCTAAGCCTGTGTCCTATCTGCATCACATTATATCTGTATGTGAATGAGACAAAGTTGATGTCATCACGTTGAAAATCTGTGGTATTTTAAAAAATGACTTCTTGGGCCGGGGATTTAGCTCAGTGGTTCCGCTGCCTGCCTCGCAAGCACAAGGTCCCAAGTTCGATCCCTGGTACCAAAAAACAAAACAAAACAAAAAAATTACTTCTCAAAAGTGGAGCAAGGCATCATTATCCTCGCCATTTAAATGAGGGCTTTAAGGCAATAAAGGGTTGTATTGGTTACTTTTCTCTCATTGCTGAAGCAAAATACCTGACACCCAAAGTTAAAGGGGAAAAGGTTTACTTAGCTCACAGTTTGTACAAGTTTCAGTCCACAATGGGCTGGCTCCAAGGCAGGGTGGCCTGGCAGAGGGGCAACAGTTCATGGCAACAGAAGATATCAAAAGTAACAGCGGAAGGGAGAGAGGCCCTCAACAGCACCTTTCTGCCCCTCTAATCTTATGCAGATTACTTAGGACAGGTAGCATTCACAACTCCAATCTTAGTGCCCTGGACACTAGCATTGTACCATGAATCAATCCCAGAAAAACCTGTGACTACATGGGGCTTTGGAGTGAATCAAGACACAAACCATACCAAAGATTGGAGGAAATCCCTAAGATGACTCTTGGGATAATGAACAGAGCTTGTAAAAACACTCAGCTCCATTGGCTCCTATTCACCCACTATTCATCAGACTGTCCAGAGAAACAAAAATCGATACGATTTTCTGAATATCTATAATGCACAGTTTGAAGCTTCACTATATTACATTTTGTATTATTTCTTGTGAGTCTTTTCTCCTTGAGTTATGATGTGTATTTTGCTATGTTAATATTGTGAATATAAGCAAATTGATATTTTCATTATGACTGAAGTGACTGTTTTGACAGCACTGACTCCATTTTGAGTTTTCTCATTACATTAGCGGTAAATGAGCCAGGTGGCTGGTTGACAGTCACCTTGACAACTGATGACTGCACTCCAAAATGCAAATGAGATTGTTGATATCTGGCATTTTTCCCTTCAAATTGAAACCTGGGAACTAAGATAATATACCTTTTAGGACTAGAAATCAATACCAGCATAATCTTTAGACTGCCATTTGGGACACATTTTCTGTGACTCCACTCTGAAAAGTATTTATTTATTCAGGATTGCCACCAACCACCAGAGGATTTGGTCAAGTGAACAGGTCCTTTAGTTCACTGCTATGACTTGAAAGCAACAGGGACACACTTGTGTGTCACCTTGGAGGGACTCGACTCCCAGACCACGTGGACAATTGCCTCCATACACACATGATTATTTGGCTAGTTACCAGCCCTGAAGCTCAATTAGTTTTCTTTTACCTACTTTTGCCTCTGTTTTCATATATTCTTGCTTATTCTGCTTTTGAGTGCCTTGCGATAAACAAATGAAATTGGAAACTACCTTTTTTTTCCAACCTGAGTTCTCATTTGATTAGAGAATAAGAGCCTAACCCTTTTAGAGCAATTTTGAGGTTAGACCTTGAGGAAAAGTAGTCACTAGGCGCTGGGAGAGTAGTACAGTGGTACAGTACTTGCCTAGCATGCCCATTTCAAAGTTCAGAAAGTTCAGTATGAGTATGCGTGGCACCCACCACGAGGGACTCCAAAAGGAGACTCAAGAGGGACTCTGCTGGGCCCAGGAGCTCAGTGCAAAGGATTTCCCATGCACTTCAATGAACAACATCATCTTTAAAGTGCGGGGAGCCAGCATTAAAACAACATGAATAAGAATGTAAGCAAATTAGTTGGATGTATTGTCACTCGGGACTAACCTTTAGCAAAATGCTGTGAAATGTAGTTTTGCACAATTAAATCAAGAAAATGTACCCTTTACTGTTGTTTATGCTTCCCCAGGAGCTTTTCCCCAAAGCTGTCTGCTTTTATTCATCTGTCTGAGCCCAGAGGTATCTTTGTAGCCCCTCTTTTCTCTCAAGTAAAAGCAGTTAGTTAAACTACATGAAGAAAATAAAAAGGAAAGCACACTTAAGATAGCAACTATACATGTCTAACTGCTAAGGGTGATATCTAGTGCTGTTTCCTCCTTCCTTCCCTTCCCTCCTTGCTTCCTTCCTTCCTTCCTCCTTTCCTGGGAAAAGGGATAGGAAGGAAGCACAATGCTTAAGAGAATCTTGGAAATATTATCTCATAGTTCACTTATTATTCTTTGGCTTTTACTTCCCCCCCTTCCATGGCATTAGAGTTTCTGTCATGTTATACTTATTTATTTATGCATCTTTTCTCTATTAGATGGTTAGCATCTTGCACTGCATACTGTGGTTTCAAAATTCATGTATGAGAAAGTGTATTTGTCAGCTTTCTATTCCTGATACAAAATATCTTACATAGACATTTTAAAGGAGGAAAAACTTGTTTGGGCTTATGGTTTCAGAGGTTTCAGTCCATGGCCAGTTGGCTTCAAGGTTGAAACATCATAGATGGCACAAAGGTGTGGCCAAGAAAAGCTGCTCACTTCCTGGCATCTGGGAATTGGAGAAACACAGCCAGGGGAGGGGACAACCCTGGTGACCTCCCTCCTCTACCTGGGTTGCACCACCAAATGGAACATTTAACTATAAACTCACCAGTGGATCAATCCATTGTCAGGGGTAGTGCCTATATAATCACCTCCCAAAAGCCCCACATGAGCCTTTAGAGGAATATTTTAAATCCAAACCACAATAGAAATTTAATCCCTAAACCAACAGTTTTGGAGGTGGAACTTATAAAATGTGATTAATGTTATTATCAAAGAAGTAGTCTAGTTATTTCTAAAGAGAAACCCACAAAGAGTGGGTTCTACTTCCTCCAGAGGGGTTCCATGTCCTTAGGCTTCCCAAACTGCAGGACCATGAACCTAATAAAGTTCTATGTTAGATAGTCTGTGTATAAACACAAAATAGACTAAGGCATTTTATTATTGATTGTTCAAAATGTATCTGTGAAGTGCCCTAAAGAATAAATATCACTTTTATTATAATGAAATTACGAAGTGAGATTTATCCATTTTCCTCCATAATTTATTCCACTATTCAATCAAAGTAGCTCTTTGAAAAATTAGAATGAGTTGATATTGAAGTAGGGTTATTAACATTTAGCTCCAAAGCAATCAGATTTTTTTATTATCTTATTACCAGAGAACGTGGACCCTCATAATTTATAGCTGTTCTGTGATATGCTGACCAATGTTTCGACAACCACAAAAGCCATCTGTTTTTTGATTTCAAGTAAATTATTTTAAGAATTTTTTCCTTGTTTCCATGTCCCTTGACATGAGCAGAGAGAAGTCAAGTGACTTGTGTAGATCAGCACACTATGATTATAAAAATTCTGCTTAAGTTTCACAAGAAGAATATTTCTGCTACCATCCAGAGGGCCCAGAACATAGCCGATGATTAATAAATACATATTGAATGAATGAATAGGTAAAAGTCACCAGTGTTTTCACTCCAGAATGCCAATTATTTAATCAAAGTTGATCAAAATTGATCCCAGATCTTTGACCAGCTATCCGGGAAAGAATTGAGCACTTGTCTGAGTGACTCCATTTCTAAAGACAAAATGAACAAGAAGCTACCACCAATATTTGAAGTTTACCTTTTTTCTGGTCACTTTCACAGATATGTAATTTACAGTTGTAGTTAGATTCCTTAATTTGAACTCCATGCTTATCACTGAACACTTGTCATCAAGTCTCCCTTGTGCGGAGAGTGTGCTTAAATTATCTTTAGCGGAGGCCCTGAATTTGCCCCCTCATTCTGCAGTGCACCCAACAACCTCAGGCACAGAGGCACCATGGCTGACAACACCAAAATGGTGCAAAAAATGTGGCTCAGTGGGAACTCTCATTCATTGCTGATGGGAAGCAAAAATGGTGTCTCTGGTGACTTTAGAAGATGGTTTGGCAGTTTCTCATGAATAAAAATACACCGTATCATTCAGCAATTATGCTCCTTGGTACTTACTCAAAGGATTTAAAAAATTCTGTGAACAGAAGAATCTGCACATGGTTATTTATAAAAGTTTTATTCATAATTGTCAAAACTTGGAAGGAACCAAGCTGTCCTTCAGTAGCTTAATGGACAAATAAACTATGATTAAACCCAGAAAATTAAATGTTACTCAGTACTACAACTAAGAGTCAGTAGCTTTTGTCTGAAATGAAGTCAGAATATATATATATCTCGATGGAATCAGAGCTATAGACCTATGAAATTATTTAAGTAATTAAATCAATATGAGGCATGTGCACAGAAACAAGGTATACAACAAATTTCTGCCTCCTAGGATTTGTCTAGTGAAGATTAAACTTCACTAATATATCATAGTCCCAGCTGCCACATTAAGTTGCTTGATTTCCAATCTGTTATAACATCTTGAAAGATATTGTATGCAGATGTACACACCATGGAGTACTACTCTGCCATAAAGAAGGATAAGTTCAGTCATTGGTAGGAAACTGGGCTCACCTTTAGACCATATGTTAAGGGAAATAAATCAGACACCCAATCTTACATATCATATGGTTTCTCTTATGAGAAACTGAGCAAAACTAAAGAGCAAAATAAAAGATAAGCTATGGGAAATGAGAAAGATCATTCAAATGCGGAAGGGAATCAAGAGACGGAGAGAGAGAGGAAAGGAGGGAAGGGCTAGGGGATGAGAACAGGAATTGGGTGCCATATTCATGACCAACTCCATAGAAGGGATGCAAGCATCATGTTATGCAAACATCTGTCAAAAAAAGAGATGGGGATGAGGGATAGGTGGAAAGGGAAGGATGGAAGGGAAAGGGGACAAAAGAAAATTCACATCTGTTATGTGCTTGTATTAACTTCCCACGACAAAAGTAAACAGTACGTACTCCACACAGGTACTAACAAACTAAAACTTTAACGATGGATCATCCTATCCTTTTTACCTGATATGTCATTAATACATTTACGGCGAAGTATGTTCTATATGTATAGGAAGGTTGATACCACAATGGGTCAAATTAACAAATATGTATTTTATTTTTTAAATAAACATATATTTAAAGGCACAATAATTTAAATACCAAACACAAGGTTGGTACTTGGTATTCAAATGCCAAATTCTGTTTGCCCTGTGTTTCAATACCATGAAATGACCCTACAGTCTCCTATTGAAAGGAGTAAAATTTTGATATAATTTAGCAGGGCTGAGGCTACCTGTCCAACAGTGCATCTGTGTGCCTCTCTCCTCCAGTGCTCCTGGGGGTACCAGCTTTTTTGGAAGAACATTGTAGAGGAGGTATACTCTTTAGTTAGCAATCCTGGACTCTGAGATCATAATTATAATTTCATACAGAAATTTTGGGAGAAGTTAATAAACTTTGGCAATGCAATTTGGTACTATGAGCTTATTAAAGAAAACGTAGTGATCACGAAGGGTTGATGACAACTCTGGATCCTCTTCTTTAGGATCAGCTGTTTTCATTTACATTCAGTTGTTCATCTATTATTCACTCAGGAAGGTGTAATGGTAGCCTAGATATTCAAGCAGTTGAATATTCATAGAAAGGTAATATGGTGAATGGCCAGAACATAGAGGGACAGAACTCATTTTATATATAATATACATATAACTACAACAATATAATATATATATATTATATATGTATATGAGTAAAATAACAATTTTCCTTTTGTGTGGTCTTTATCTTTTTCTATGTACTGGAAATCAATATGAATAATAATGTTATAGTTTCTGAGGCAAATATCCATTGAGTTCTACAATTCTTAACCTTAAGTTCTTATATTCTGAAGGTGTACTAAAAATGTTTGCCTTTAACCTGGAACATCAGATAAACACTCACATGTAAAACTTTGGTTTTATGTTAAACCAAGACAGATCATTTCATTAAGTAGAATATAAAGTTCACATAAGATTTTAATACAAAACATTTGGACCACTTGGGACTACAAACTTTAGACCTTCAGAGACACATTGACTGTCCTCCAAACACTTCTCATTTACTCATTCATCCGAAAACAGAACAATGAAGGCACAAGACATGAATATTTTTAAATGGTAAGTTGGACTTTGTTAGCGTGAAAAGCTTTTGCTCTTTTTAAAATGTCATTGAGAAAAATAAAGAGGAGACAATAACTGGGAGAAAACATTCTCAATATGCTATACCTGACAAAAGCCTTATATCGCAAATGCATAAGTAAGTATGACAATTTAATAAGAAGACAAATCAATTTAGAAAAGGGCAAAAAAATTGATATACACCTCGCAAAAGAATACAAATATACTAATAACAAGTTAGCGCATATATGTGGACAAAAATATGCTTAACATCATTAGTCACCAGAGAAATATAAATTAAGACCACAGGTGGGCATGCAGGTCTCAGCCAGAGGCCCACAAGGACACCAGTGGTGTGGGGGAACAGTCAGAGACCTGCTGGGGGGCCAGCTACATGGGTGCACAGGCCCCAGCCAGAGGCCCACCAGGATACAAGCAATGCAGGGTCACAGGCACCAGAGAGAGGCCAGCCAGGATACCATCAGCAAGGGCACACAGGCCCTAGGCCAAGGTCCACCTGGACAGCACAAGGATCCAGAAGGTCATCTTTCTGAGCCCAGGATTTGGCATGGTGGTGAGCAGCAGAGAGAAGGCCTCTCCGGGGATTGTTGAGGCTTGAAGCCCACTTGGAAAACAAAGAGTCACCTCAACAAAGGCACAGCAGACTGTGATGGTTGGTGAATTGTAGGGGTCAACACCTCCCACCAAAACCCAGAGTTGCTGTGGGGGAAGTGTGGCTAGAACCTGCATTAGAACCGTGCAGAATTCAAATTGGAAGGAGGTCAGCGAGCTCAGTTCCAGCCTCTCAACCAGAAACCAGCCTGAATTTCAGTGGTCTACAACTGGCTCACTGAGGTCAGTCGACACAGCTCTGTATGCTACCCACGTTGTCCACCGGTGACAACAGAGACATGCCTCCAAGGGGACACTTTTTTTTCTTCTTTTCATTTCGCCTTCTTCATTTCTCACCTTTCTTCTTATTTCTGTCCTGTTTTCCTTGATTGTTCTTATTTTTATAGGAGCAAGAATACATTTTCTAGTTTCTCTGTTGCTATTGGTTTGTTCTGTTTTTGTTTCTGTTGCTTGCCTCCTTCTCGCTTTTCCTTCTGCTTTTACCAGTTCCCAAAGTTCATATGATCTTTCTGTGTCCTCTTGCCTCACTTCTTTTTACCTTTATTAAGTTTATTGGTACATTTTAGGTGTACAGTACAGTTACATTCATCATTGGGATCTTGTACCTTCACATGACGTATCCTGGTTCTTATTTTTCCCCATTCCCCAGCCCTCCCTTCACCCGCTCCACCCTCTCCTGTTTACAAAGATACTGTTTCCATGTTTTTCCTTTTCACATATTTTTTCTCTTCCCTTCTTCCCTTTCCCCTACCCCTCCTATTCCCTCTACTCCTTTAGACCTTATACATTTTGATCCTTATTTACACTTTTAGTTTTTCACACCTGAGAAACTATTTGGTATTTACACATGTGTGACTTATTAATTTCACTTCAGAGTATGGCCTCAATGTGCATCCACTTAGCTATAAATATGTCTAGTTTCTTGTTCTTTATGACTGAGTAGTACTCCATTTTATAAAAAAAACAAAAACAAAAACACATCTTCTTTATCCAGTCTCCAATTGATGGGCAATTGGGCTGTTTCCAAATTTTCGCTATTACAAACTGTACCACTATAAACATGGGTGAACATATATTGCTGTGATATGATTCTTTTAATTCTCTTGGCAAGGTACCCAGCAGAAGAATAGCTGGGTCAAATGGGACTTCTAGGCTCACCAGTGAACTGGCCTCCCTGTACCAGCAGACCCAGTGTTGAGATTGATCTAATCTGTTATCTTTCCTGGTACAATGAAAATGTGATTGACCCAGTTACTAAGGACTCAAATCCTAAAGACCGGGTATACCTGGAAGACACCTCTGAGAAATAATTATTCATTAAGATTTCTAAATACTAGAAAAAGACAATGAAGGTCACAACTCTATGAGGTATTACAGAGCAAATCTAATAGGCAAGAATTTAAAGGGAGAGGGCACCTATTCATGACAAAAACCCTATAGAAAATTGGAACAAAACGGTCTTTATCTCAACCTGCTCAAAGCCATCTATGAAAAATCAACAGCCAACAGCATATTAAATGGTCAAAAACTGAAATTTTTCATGCTAAAATCAGGGGAAAAAAACAAGGATGCCCACTATCACCACTTCTGTTCAATATAGTTCCAGAAACATTAGCCACAGCAATCAAACAAGACAAAGAAATTAAAGGAATAAAGATAGGAAATTAAGAAGTTAAATTGTCATTATTTGCAGATGGCATGATATTCTATATAGAAGACCCCAAAAACTCTACCAAAGTCTTCTAGACTTAATAACAAAATTCAGTAGCATAGATGGATACAAAGCCAACACACAAAAATTAATAGCCTTCCTGTACACAAACAACAGACTCACTGAGAGAGGAACTGGAGAAACAACTCCTTTTGCAATAGCATCCAAAAAAAAGTTGAGTTCTCACTTTGGTAGCACATAAAATTATAGCAGTACAGAGAAGATTAAAAATGGACTTTTTGGGTCATCTATCCCTTGTATCTCTTTGCCATATGAAGACACAGTGTTCGACCCTTTTGACACGAGTTCTACCTTTTGCACCATGGATACAAAGCAACAAGGCACCACCTTGGAAGCAGGGAGCAGATCTCACCAGTCACTAAATCTGCCATATCTTGATTTTGAACTTTCTATCCCCTAGAACTTTGAGAAATAACATATTTGTTCTTTATAAATTACATAGCCTAAGGCATTTGTTATAGCTACAGACATAGACTAAGACCAAGAGGTATATAGAGCAACTAGATTCTCATTTAATGCTAGTAGGAGTAGTACAACCACTGTCAGAAACATTTTGGCAGTTTCTTAAACAATTACATATGTACCTATCTCTTAGCAATTTACTCAAGAGGAATGAAACCTATGTCAACTAAAAGACTTGTATACCAATATTCATAGCAGTTATGGCTCTACTAATAAAAATTGGAAACAATTCAAATGCCATCAATAAGTAAAAGGACAAAAAATTATTTTATATTCATATGTGATATACTATTTGGCAAAAAAAGGTATAAAATATTCACAGAGGCAATAACAGCGACAAATTTCAACAACATTATGTTGAGTATTTACTGAATAATTTTATTCCAATAAAATTCTAGGTGATGCAAAATAATTTATAAGGACAGAAAACAGATTGGTGGTAGCCTGGAAAAAAAGGTGAAGGGAAACATGAATTTAACAGGAGCATGCAAACACATTGGAGATGATAAATTGATGTCTATGTTTAGTAACATCTTATCACTATTTCTCTGATTTTATTAATATTTATCAGCATTCAGAGTTACAGTAGTATAGTACCTCCCATATATGGTTATAAGGATTAAATAAGATACTACTGGGGGCCGGGGATTTAGCTCAGTGGTTCTGCCCCCTGCATTGCAAGCACAGGGACCTGAGTTCAATCCCCAGTTAAAAAAAAAAAAAAAAAAAATTCAACAAGATACTACTGGAAACATATCTAGAATTATACTTAATAAGTGATCTATATGTATTTTGAATATACAAAAGACATGCCTTGAGAATAAATGAGAAACATTATCTGCATTCTTCAAAATATAAAAAAAGAGCCAGGGGTTTGCAGGAATAAATATAGTATAAAAGATTTCTAAAAAGGAGTGATGCATTGAAATATACAATCTACCATCATTCCCTCTTCTTGCCATAAAACTCTGGGAAGAAGCTTGCCATTTTGGGGTGCCCACTCCTGCTGTTATCATGAAGAAATAGAGAATGAAAAATAAAAGTATTTGGCTTTCCTAGAGAAGGATAGCTTACCATCCCATAAAGACTTGCATTGGGTCCTGAGATTGCTCTTATGTAGCTCTCCAGACCCATAGCATAGAAATAACTAGAGTGCTCTGCAAATACAGGAGAGGGAGGGAGGAGGAAGAGGAGGAGGAAGAAGAGGACTGGGGGAGGAGAGAACACAAGTTTTCCTTCAAAATTATTTTATTTTTTTCCTTAATCCCAGTTTACATCTTTAGTTTTCTATCTAAGAAATAAGTCTTTGTGAGTAAGCCAGACACTACACTTGACAATTTTCCTTTTTTGTTTTTTTCAAGAAACTTGAATGCTGAGGACTCTTGGAGAGTCTGTGACATCCTTAATTAGATCTACTAGATTCTGTAGGGATTATTTTAACTTTCCAGTTGGCACATTCAAAGGCAATAGCTTCGTTTAAAACAAAAATCATAATTACACACCATTATGGCATCTCAACATTAAGGTAGGTTGAGGCCATGGGTTAGCATTGATGTGTGTGACACTATGCTGAGTTGTACAGGTAATGGGCTTCAATTTAAATCCAATTCTTTACTTTTTAAGTGTGTGATCTTTAGCAAGTCGTAAAACCTTTCTTAGAAATGATGATAGAATGCAAAACTCGTTACAGTGAAGCTCTTCTTAGAGGTGAATATATTTTCTAGGTCTTTGAACCTGGAAGCCTTCATGACTTTGCGAACAGAGACACTACAAACAAAGTAGACCGGTTCTAAGTCTGGACTTTAAGAGGTATGTATTACATTTTCTGTCCCAGAGGTTTTAGAATTCTGAGAAACCACATACACAAGCCTAAACTGGTTGAGAGAAGATTGAAAAATTATATGGAGAGAAGGGTGTTGGGGAGAAGCCCTGCTAATGTCTTTAAAGGCCGGTGAGGTCCCAGTGACTCACGAGCTGATCAGAGGTTCATAAAGCTCAGACGAGGTCAATTAAACCTTTCTAAGACCAGAGACCCAGCCAACTAAGCCCCATCTGAATCACCAATCTATAGAACCATAAGGTCAATGAAAGATTGATATTTTAAGCCACTAATTTTGTAATTAGTGCTAATTAAAACTGAAAATATATATGAGGATCAAAATATATAATAGATAATATGAAATAGGAAGAAAAGGTTCAAAAGGGAAAGGAAAGTTGTGGTGGGGAGGAAAGAAGGGAAAAATGGAAACAAAGAAAGGAAAAAATGGAAACAAAGTCTATATAATTAGGGAGAGGAGGAGGGGTTGAAGGGAGGGCAGGGGAATAGGAAAAAAATAAGAACCAAGATGCATCACATACAGGTATAAGATCCCAATTATGAGTGTTATTATATTGTATACATAAAATGTTCCAGTAAACTTAATGAGTTTTTAAGTCAGTTGATGCAGATATTCTACCAATTAAAAGAGATAACAAACGTATCTAGCTGATAGGATTGTTGGGAGACGTAAAGGAGATAATACATGCAAACTCTTCCGTGGTTGGCCAGAGTAAGTGCTCAAACATGTTAGCAGTGATTATTGTTATTATTGGTAGGGATTGTCTTGTAGAGCTTTTTCAAAATTGTAATATTTCATGTGACTAATATGCTATCCCATACCCAAGAAAATTACAGTTCTCGTAACGCAGTTACATCCTAAGTTACAGTGCTACATTCATACCACACTGTCCAAAAACTACCTCTGACAAGAGAGGTGGAGGTGCCCCTCCAGTTGGCTACAGTTAGAGCCTAAATGTACCAATAAACTCAGTGAGAAAAAAAATAACTAATTAATTAATTAATTTTTAAAAAGAAGTGAATGTGTTGCTAATCAGAGAAAGAGATCCTTCTTCCTACTGACTAATAGCTTTTATTGTTCTATCCATTTAAATAAGATTTTTGTCTGGTGTTACAACAGTTTGTATAAGGCAGATGTAAAGAAGGAAGAAAGGAAAACATGGAAATAACATCATTAAGAGGACCATGTAGAAGAAACTTGAGAAGAATATTTTGTTGATTACCATTTCACCATTACTGGAACCCTTAGCGATGTTCCATTAGTACTGTAAACAATGATGCTCATTTAAACATGCGATTTAAATTTTCACTGCAATGAATTTTTACTTCATATTCCCAAACTCCAAAATATAGGAGATATACTACCAAGACTAAATTCTAAAACACATTCCTAAATGTATAATGCTGATGAGACACTAATGCTTTTTAATGTTCCCTTCATTTTTCTTGGCATAATTCTTTTACAAGTCTATCTCAGCAATACATTAAATGTTACACTGACAAGTGTTAATGTAATTCCTTCTTTCCCCAGAAGAACTATAAAACTGCAAGGCTTTTAGATTTAAGACGTGAATATAAATATTCAACCCAGGTGTTTCGTTATCACCTTCTATAATCACAAACAATGATATCTGTCTTTGAACAGCTCTTACAAAATGTCTTAAATTGTAGTCTGTGTGTGTACCAAGTTATGTTATATCCAGAGTAAGTGAATAAAATAAAGCAAAGCCTGCTGACATATTTATTTTTAGGACAGTTCTATCATATGCACTTTATAATCATATTTGAAAATCCAGCTGTGGAAATGTATGCATGCTAGATAAATGACCATTGGGCACTTTCCAGACCATAAAATCAAGCTGTATATTTAGTAAAAGAGATTTCAAAGCAGAGTTAGAGAAATTCATCTTTTTATGTTAAAATAGCCAATTAATCATATATTTTTTATCAATATCTATATAATAATTCTTTTATGCTTATTAAAAAAGATTACAACATTTTTCAGAAAATAGTCCCCCAAGGTTATTGTTTTGAAAGTCTTTTCTTATCTTAAATGTTTTTATAAATAGTTGTGTCCTTTGTGCCTAGTGTAATCAGTTTTCTATTTTCAGTAAATTCCAAAGAACTCTGCCCTGCACAAGAAATATCGGCTCAGCATTCCGGTGGATTGTTTCTATTAGCAAATGCGTTAAAGAGACATGTCTTCATGTGTTCTAGACCTGAGTTCCAGGAAGGTAACATGTTCAATCCCAAGTTTTATATTCCTCCAACTAGGAAAATAACTGTTTATTATTCCAAAAAGACACCAAATGCATTGGTTGAGCCAGAGTTTGTAGATATGCTCAATATGAATTATTTTGTTCTTCTCAAAGGCATACTCTGGTTCTTGCCCTATGTACTGAGTAAACATCTGAACCAGAACAACAAGTGGTGATGATTAGAAGATACTTTGAAATTTTCAGCAGTTTAAATGAGAAGCACATAAAACATTGGTCACTTTGAGATACAGCTCATTTGGGAAGATATTTTGCATTTTAAATATGCTCCTAAAAGTTAAATTAAATTTTACTTGATGAAAATGATGAGAGTGATATATTAGCTTTTTTAGAAATCAATAAGTACAATGAATGGGGCCAAGGTCTATTCTATATGGCCTTTGGAAATGTGTTAGCTGGTTTTCGGATGCTGGAGTCTCTTGGAGGTGGTTTCTAGGTCCTTCCTGTTCGAGACAAAGAATTGAACGAAATAAGCATAAATGGAGGCCGAGTTTCACATTTATTAAAGGTAGGAGACAAAACAGAAGGGTAGGGGGAAAACGGGCTCTGCAGAGCAAGTTTGGGCTGAGTAAAAAGGGAAGAAAAATAAAAATAAAAATACAGTCTCTAATGCAGAATGGGCTCCCGTGATGAGGCGTCATGGTCAGCACTTAATGGTGACTGTTTCTTTTTTAATTTCCCACATTGGTATCACGTCAAAGTCATCCTGTGAAAAACCTGCTCAAGTTCTCCCAAGAAGTCCATATACAGGGTTTTGGGAACTGTTCTGCTCCGGGATCTTGTCACACCTCCTTTCCAAGCTAGTTTTAGCCACATCCTTATCTTCTTGCCTCAAATGCACTTTATAAGATACAGGTGATTCAATTAATAAAGTGAATACAGTGTTGCCCGTGTTGCATGTTCAAAGAATGAGCAAACGCTCTCCCCCTGATTTTTCTTTCTTTCCATTGCCACTACCTGTCCTCATCCATTTCAATGAATGACACATCTCAGCTTAGACTGCCATCAATGGAGGTCTGGAAATCTTAGATATACGGAACTTACTTTCCTCATATTACCCTAGTTTACATGGAACACTATGCTTCAGCCTAAGATCCAACAAAAGAAAAGTTGATTGGTCCTGTCCATCTCTTTCCCTGCTGCTTTCACTTTTGAACTATGTCTTACCTCCCTTAGTTAACATTTGCCTCTTTCAGCAGTTTGGATTTGTAAACTGTGTGAATTTAAGGGACAGTGGGAGGAATGTAGGAATGGACTGCTTTGGTGGGTCTGTTGTGCTTCATTTTTCTCTCAATTATCTCAAACAAACTGTATATTTTTTGTACAGGTGATAAAATATTTGTTAATGAATCAGATCTTCTATTTTAAGAACACATGTATTTTTCCACCCTCCATAGCTCTCACAAGGACAGCAGAGAAAAATGAAAGTTTATAAACCTATATGAAGAACAGGGGCAAAGGGCTATAAACCCATGTTTAAGACATTTCTAGAAAGTAGAAATTGGACAGAAGAGTTTCTTATGTATTAGCAAGGGAAAAAAACATCAGTTAAGACACACACACTAAAGAGGTGGCCCAAGGAGAGAGTAGTCTTTCCAGGAAGAATTTCTAGGAGGCCTCTAGGTTTAGAGGATAGCACCACTAAACCGTACAAGTACAGCCAGAAAAAAAAAAAAAAAGCACAGGATTAAAGAAATCAAGACTAAACACAGGGAAAAGGCCAAAGGAAGCTTCAAAATGAAATAGATGGAGTAGGTCTGAAGAGCAGCCTGTTGAGACTGGAACAAGAAGATGGAGTAGGAATGTCACAGAAAGAAAGCCAAACAGATAGACTAAGATACAATGTTAATATATTGGAAAGAGGGGTGAAAAAGAATCAAGGTAGTATCAGCATGAGATCTCTTCATTCCTTGGTATGTAACTCCAATAATGATAGAGTAGACCAAACAAAAAAAGACAATCACATTAATTGCAAATACACAGACATGAGCAGAAACAATTAAAATGCTCATTTTTTCTTCTGTGGTGAGGAACAATGAGGATAAGAAATCTAGCACTACTTCTAACTGCAGAGAACCTTAAACCCTTAAACCTAACCCCAATCTGAACCCAAACTCTAACCCTATACAGGAACCTGAACCTTTACACTAAACCTGCACCTTAATCAAAATCTGAGTCCTTTCTAGAAATACTTACCATGACAATCTTTATACTAATGAACTTTATAATAAAAACCAGTGAGTTATACAATAGGCAAAAGGCTATGGTGCTATGCCTGGCACACTGAAAAAAATTAAATATTTGACAAACTGAGAGAATTTTTTGTAGATGACATCTATAATTCTCATAATGCCAGAAAAATAAAACTTGTATCTATCTATGTAATCTCCAGTTTAATAACCATACAATCCACTAAATACACATGCAGACAGAAAAATGTAAAAAATAAAATATACAAAAATGTTAAGAAAAGTTATTTCTAGATAACATTTGCTCTTTGTACATTTTTATATTTTAAAAATAAAAATTAAATTAACATTTATTACTTTGGACACATTAAAATGAGCACATTTTAAAAGTCAGAATGCATTTATAATGAAAATACTAAAATGTATATTCTTGTAAAGTATTTCAACAGAAAGTATGAAAGCTGAATCTATAATAAGTATCCTTATCTTTTAAAATTTTTCTTTTCAATCTAAGTGTAGCGGATGTTATTCGTAATTCATCCAAACTCGTCTTTAAAAACTTAACTAGACAGTTCAGTAGTCTATTTTTACCACATATCTATCTAGGGCAAGAATGATGATAACCTAAAGGTTAACATATATTCATTAGCAGTGTTTTTACTAAATCAGAGAACAGCATAATCCAAACAGTCTTATCCTTTTTCTAAACCAAAATGGGGGGAAAAGAAGTGCCACGGACTACCTTTTGAACTTTTCCCCTTTGGTTTCTCAGAGCATAATATTTTTAGTTCCCATGACTAAATGACATTTTTAAAGCTATAAAGTGTGAGAACATTGTTCTTATTGCTAAACTACCAAATATATTTTAACATTGACTACTTTATAACTTTTGTTACTTTGAAAATATATCAAAACAACTTGGAAATACATGTCTCTTTTAGCTTTTACAACTTAAAATGAACTAAAACTGTACTAAGAGCAGGAAAGAAACAACTCTTCTGAAAATGCTTGTGATTAATTCTGTTAAAATGTATAATTTATTTGTGTTTGAACAAAGTACTTTCCTGTGATATTTTCCTGCTCCTCCTGATTAACATTCCCAATGAAATGGGAAAATTTAAGTACTGTTACTTTACACCCTAAATGTAAACGCCAATGACTTATCATAATTTTTTCTAGGTAAACTTCAGAATAAAAAAGCTGTCGCTAAATGATGGCTTGGGTCTGGAAAACTAAGAGGAATTGGTACTTTCTATGCATAATTCAATTTTCTCTGAGCTGTACACTATCTTTTACATATGTCAAATATTATGGATAAAAAACTATACTTAATGAAGTTTCTTCCTTGTGTTGAAAAAAGAGTTAAAGAAATGTTTGTTTGTTTAAATTGCACACAACTTTCTGGATACAGCATTATAACGAAAGGCCTTTGTAGCATTGGCAGCATCCAAGCTCATGCAAATGAGAAGTCCACACTAGACCTGGCTTTGAATGCAGCTTCCTCCAGCATCTCAAACAACGTCTTATCATTGGTTCTATGCGGTAGATTTTCTCCCAAATACAAATAGCTATCAATTTGTGACTCAAATCCTCATACTAGTCTGCACAGAGTGTCTCCTGTGGTAGCTACAGCGGAAAGGAAAAGCATTTCATTCTCTTAAAAGACCCAGCAAGAACTGGGGATTTAGCTCAGTGGTTCTGCCACCTACCTTGAAAGTGCAAGGTCCTGAGTTTGATCCTCAATACCAAAAAAAAAAAAAAAAAAAGACCCAGCAAAACTCCTTGCCTACAATCAAATTTTCTCATTGTCAATCAGTGCCTGGGAATAAGTAGAATGAGCTGTATGAAGAATGAGCTCACATTACATTAATTTTTCCAGCAGAAAATTGAGTAAATTTCCCTAAAGAAGAAAGTGCCTGCTGAGCAGTAAATAAGTACTAGGACCATCATAATTACCTATGGTTATTCACTGTTAACAATTGTTTTTGCTTCTTCATTGTCAGAGAAAATAACCAAAATTTTTTTTAAAGTTCTATGATTTTCAATACTCTGACCAAAGGATGTGATATACTGTTTGTTTGTTTGTTTGTTTGTTTGTTTGAGACAGGGTCTCACTATGTACTTGAGACTGACCTGGAACTCACTATGTAGCCCAGGCTGGTCTTAAATTCAGTGATCCTCCTGACTCAGCCTCCGGAGTGCTGGGATCAAAGGCGTGTACCACCATGTCCGGCTAAGATGTGATATACTTTTGACTTTAAGATAGGTCTCAGATTGAGGAACAGAGAAGACAGGGATGATTTCATGATATGTCAGACACTATGATGGATAGTATTAGGAAATAACAGGTATATTTGAGCTTCTTAGGAGACATTTATGAAACTACTACCAGAAAATTATGATTTAGATTATAGAGTAACTAGATTTTGGTACCAAAGTCATACTGATCACATATACTTATAGCCAAGCGTATGCAAGAAATAAATGTATTTATTTAATTTCCTAGAGTTATAGGTTGGAGATGATTTTTTTTATTGAGTTTATTGGTACATTTAGGGATACAGTACAGTTACATTCATTGTTGGGATCATGTACCTTTACATGGCAAGTCTTGATTCTCATTTTTTTCCCCTTACCTCTGCCCTCCCTTCACCCCCTCCTCCCCTCCCCATCTACAAACACTTTATTTTCATCTTTTCATTCTCTCACATTTTTTTCTTTTCCCTTTTTGTTCTTCCCCTACGTATCACACCTTCCCTACACCTTTAGCTCCTTTCCTCCCATTTCTAAATGTCAGTAATCTTATTAGAATCTTATGCATTGTTGCAGAATATTCACACCAGGGAAACTATTTGGTATTTACACATGTGGGACTTATTTATTTCACTTAGGAGTATATCTTCAATATGTATCCATTTTCCTATGAATGAATCTATTCTCTCGCTCTTTATGGCTGAGTAATATTCCATTTTATAGAAAAACCACAACTTCTTTATCCAGTTTCCAACGGATGGGCAAATAGGTTGTTTCCAAGATTTAGCTATTACAAACTGTGCCGCTATAAACATGGGTGCACATACTTCTCTGTGATATGATTCTTTTAGTTCTCTTGGAAAGATACCCAACAGAGGGATGGCTGGGTCAAATGGAACCTCCAGTCCAAGCTCTTTGAGGTATGGAGATGATTTATTCTAGTGAACCCATTAAAAGATGGAGCTCTCTAAAACTTACTTTTACATAGAGCTCTTCAAAAATTATGTTCTTTGGTGACTACCATTTATCCAAGATAGAAATGTTCTTTCCCTTGCCTTCCCTTTCTTATCTAACCATTCAGTAATCCCTTGACTTTTATCTCCTTAAGATCTCTCTTTTCTTTATGCTTTTATTTCCGACCTTTATTCCCCTTTTCTTTCCTGGACACTAATAGCTCCTTATCCAGTCCTCCAGCTTTTCCCTCTTAATTTCCCTCCTACTATATTACCAAAGTGATCTTTATTAAATAAAATTCTAGACTCCAGTACTTCAAACCATCTCAAAAATTAAAATGCCTTAGGCTAATAACAAGATTCTATTTCTCCAGTCTCCTTTCCTGCAAATGGTTAGTGCAAATGTTTGGTAACTTCTTATAATACTACTGTAAACATTAGGAATATTTTGTATGTTATTTAAGTACTTGTGAGAGAATTTATCTGAAGTATATCCACACTGTGGTATTGCTGGTTCTTTTTTTGGATACTGTACTGAATAAGCTAAGTTTTTGGTTTTTGTTTGCTTTTTATTAGTACATTTTACAACACATAATGACTACTTTAATTGTGGGGGTTGGTACATGTAGAGGAGACATCTTGATTCTTTTTACAACTCCTTCCCTCCTCCCTCTACCTTTGGCTCCCTTTTAATCATTTTGTACAGCTCAGCTATTTGGTGATTTCTTTCTTTTCTATCAGTGCTCTTTGGATCTGCTTCGGAAGAGTTGGGAAGCATTTTGTCACATTGCTTTTTCATGTTCCTATTTTTTTTATTTGAGCTGAACAATGAGTTTAAATAGATTTTAGAGAATTTGTTGTTGGTATGAATATCTCTTTAGTTAAGTTCTGTTTTCCAGTGATATGTAAAGAGACGTTGTTTACCACTTCACCCTATTCAGTTTAATTGGGTTGGATCCTATCAGTGGGTTGTAAGGACATAATTTTACTGGCTATAACTGCAGCTAGAGATGCAGCCATATGTCAACAGAAAAACATTGTCTTGTTTTGATAATTTCACCCCTTTGCCAATACCTGTTATAAACTATATATAGTGCTGTTTGTAGTTGCTGGCATGCAAAAGGTAGGGAAAAGAAAGGGGATATATCAGTGGCAAAAAAGGAAGGTCAGAGAAATGTCAATAGGTAAAAAATAGGAGGTCAGACTCTTAGATTTTTTTTTTTCAATATAGGGCATCAAACTCAGGACCTTGCACTTGCAAGGCAGGAGGTGGCACCACTGAGCTAAATCCCTGGCCTATTTAGAATTATTTTTATAGCTGGGGTAAAGGCCTAGTGTTGAGAGGGTTTAAAAGAATATTTGTGTAGGGGGGGAAAGGTATTTATATAGGTGGGCGGTACTTAGAGATCGAGAGAGGCAGTGAAATTGTCAGAATCTGTTAAAATGCTTGTAGGTTTGTAGTTTGGTTTGGATCCTCTTAGTCTAATTTTGTTGAGGATTACCCTGACACGCCCCTGGATGGTGGTAATTTATAACACTAGTTAATTCTTATTATGTGATGCACTTATTCAGGTCCTGTTATATGTTTGCATTTAGATAAATGGAAAAAAAGGAGAGTAAAGGCAAGAAGGTGAAATAAGAGGAGAAGAGGGGGAATTGGTACGGAAGAAAAGAAGCACTAAAAGAGGGAGAATTCAAAGAAGAAAACCTTGAAGAATGAATTATAACAATTCATACCAATAAAGAAGCAAGAATGAGAAGGAAAAATGAAAACAGAAAAAAAGAACAAGATGACACAAATAAAACAAAGAAAGAAGGAAACAATACCTACAACCAAAATAAAGTTAAAAGTAGAAATGTTCACAAGGCTGTTGTAGCATTAAAGCCAGAGCATCTGGACGGCTCTTTACACTAGCGTCACGGTCTGATTATAAGCAGCCAAGGAGCTTTCTCCATGGCATGGACAGGTGCCTGACCAGGGCCGTGACGTTTCACTCTCTTTGAACATGTGTCCTGACTGCAAGCTGTGCTCCAGGCCTCTACGGAGCCAAGCTCATTTATTTGAGAGGGTGTCAGAGATGCCTCATCTTTCTGCCATGGTCTCTCCTTGCCTAATATATGGCCAAAGACCATTGGCCCAGGGGCAGTTCACCACCCCTTTGCCTGCAGATGTCTATTTGTCTTGGTGCCATCTCCAGGACTGGCTGAGGACTCCATTTGCCATTGCAAGGGACGGACCTCACATCATCTCAAGCTTTCCAGATTTCAGAAAAACAGTAGGACAGCAGCCCCTAGTTGTGCTGGCTTATATCAAGTTGCCCTCTGATCTGGGCACCAGTGTTTCTCCTCTCTCATGTGTCTTTGACACAGACCCAGTTTTCCCTGTGCTGCGCTCCGCAGTCCCCAGCTATGAGGTGTGGGGCCCACCTATGGGAATATGAAGTAATTGTGGTTAATGTGCTGAATGTTCCAGGGACAGGCAGGGCAAATGAAGAGTTAAACCCCTGCTAGAGAGCAGCTAAGAAAAGAGGGGGGACAAGCTGATCAAACCCTGGATTACTTCATGCCAAGGCCTCAGTTCCCTCCTCCCGTCACCCCCAATTAAGTATAAAAGAAACACATTGGCACGGAGTAGACAATAAGTTTATTACACAAAACTCAGTATATATAATGTACACTAACACCTGGACACCCAAACACCCGTCTAGGAGTGCATATATATTATCCTCTCGCCAATTAAACACGAAATAGATCGTTTTTGCTAACTCAGCCTTGAGTGTGAGGCAGCTGTGAATCTCACAAGGTGAACACCTGGGCAGAGACCAAAGAAGTGCTTATCCAAGAATGTACCTGTAGGCAAGGGAGGCGCTGCGGCCAAATCAGGGGACTCAGCCCAGAATAGATAACCAAGCTGTAACAACTCTCAAGGGGCACAGTCCCTTTCTCACCAGGTAACAAAGTAGAGGAAGAACAAAGATCTCCCACCGCAGGCTTCTCACTCCCTGCCTGACTGCAGCAAGGTCGATGTCTGTCTCCCTATCTCTCTCCTCTTTCCAATAAAGTGCTTTTGCTTCTCCTGCTAAGCTTATATTTTAATTCTCTATTTAAATAAGTTTATAGACCTTACATAAGGACACTACACCACAAACAGCGCTCCCATCATCTGTGGGGGAAATGAGTAATTTACTTTTCTCTGCTGGGGAGGGCTTCTCTCTCCTCACTGTTCCACCACTCACGGGTACTGGAGTGCGATTGTTTACAAGATGCAGGTATGTGGCTATTCCTTCTGTCCTGTTCTACTTTCAGCTTCTCTGAATCCCCAGGTTGTATATGGCTTGCTCACTGTGCCTGCTTCGGAGGTTAGACAGATTGTGAGTCTGTTCAGTCAGCCAGACCGTCACTGAATCCTGTCCCACCATGGCAACCCCTGGGTCAGGAGTAGGGTGTGGGGGTGGGGGTGTGCTGTGATCCAAGAGTGGTCCGGTTTCCCTTCGTATACCTGCTACATGTTGGACTTCAGACCGACTAGGTTTTCTTTTTATTTATCCTCCTGAATCAGACTTTATCTTTTGCCCCTGTTTAAGGGTATCTGCTTTTCTATGACCTATTTGAATTCACTCACCCTTGCTGTCCAACCCCAGGTGGCCATCTTTGCCCTTTCCAGGATTGCTGGTTCTAAGCATGTGCCTATCTTCACCTTTATTAGAATGTGCCACATTGTTTTTGCAAAGTGGCTGTATAGCTTGTACACTCACCAAAGAATTTAAGATTCCTACTGAAATAACTTTAACTTGTTTGATTTTTAAGTTTTATGAATCTAACAATTATCTCATGATAGCATATGTATATTGTTCAGTCAAGATACTTTTTCTAAGAAATTCCTATGGCCTTTCACACACTTTTTCTATTGAATTTTTTCTTCTACTGCTTTTTTAGATGTTCTTTTTTATATCCTAAATACTGACTTTTCACTACTTATTTATACTTAAAAATTCTTCATTTCTAGTTTATTTTTCCCATTTTTTTGATGGACAGAAGCATTTCTTAAAGTATTCTCAAATTTTGCTTTAGTGGATAAAATTACATCAAGAAGTCAGAAAAGGAAAGAATGGCATAACAGCTGGGAATCATGGATGATGAAACCTTAAGAGTTCTTGGGGCTTCTCCTGAAAAAAAGAGATCGCCAGTGACTTCCAAAACCTTCGAGTTTTCCGTTGTTCCTTGTTAGAGAAGCTCTTTGTAAAGGGGAAGAAATTAAGCCTCATAGAGGTGAGCTACTTGTCCCGAGATTCCTGGTGGTGACCCCTGAATCACTAGAATAAGGAAGGAAATGGTGAGGAAACATGTCGAAGTAAAAGAAGGGTCTCAGAGAGTGACCTCAATTTCAGACTTTCTGTCCTCTTCTAGCAAGGCCACTCCAAATATTCGGTCCTACAGACATTCAAGTTGAGGGCCTTAGTGTCATTTCAGACCTTCACCTGTGCTGTTGAGTTCCAGACTGTCCACTCAACTTCTCCACATCACTAACTCCACTGTGGATATGTGACATCAAAGAAGAAATACAAACACTGGGGTCACTTTCTTCAAGTGTTCTGCAGATAAGAACCTGGGTTGGCAGAGCAAGGGGGAATAACAGATCTGTGTGCAAAACACGTGGATGAGGATGATCCGGCTAGTCTCTGGGACTGGCCATTTGATCTTTCATCAGTTGAAACTGAAAAGAATTTCCAGGCTGCAGGTGAACAGGAATATTATCTCAACTTCATACGAAGCAGCTCTTTAGAGTCAGAGGTCAAGCCTGAAATCCTAGCCATAAACCTAATTCATGGATCTCATTGATTTTATTCATAGGAACATCTAACTCACATCTTGAGAAACCAGGGTGTTTGTTAGTTTTGGAGCCATGAAACTTTGATACTTTTTAAAGACAAGTCAGACAATTGTCCCTCAGCATACACACCTAAATTTTGTGGGGAGGTGTCCATGAGAATGACAAGTAATAGTGTGGCAGTAAGGAGCCCTTGCTGTATTTCCTTCACTCGTGCCTTAGCTGCTCATGCCGGCCTTAGCCCTGGTGCCTGATTCTCTTTAGGGTTGGAATGCACACATAGGCATAATTTTAAATGTTTTTCCTTATTCCTCCTTCTAGGTGGGATTTTGGGACTCTGCCATGTTATGGTTGCCCTTCCTCATCAGTTAAATGAGCCAATAAATTCTCCTTCATGCTTCAAGTGAGTTTAAATTAAACCTTCTGTCACCTGTGTGAAATAGCTGCAAGATACTGGGATGATCTCTAATTTTCATCCTGACACATTTGCAGCTTTACCTTCGTAACTAATTGTCCAGGAAACTGCCATTTTTTAACCAGCAATTAAAATAAATAATTTTAATATCCAATTAATTTCTTTTCATAAGGTTTGTTTTTGAGTTTTTTGTTTGTTTTTGCTTTTTGTTTTTTGTTTTTGGTACTGGGGATAGAACTCGGGCCCTTGTGCTTGCAAGGCAGGCAGTGGAATCACTGAGCTAAATCCCCGGCCCATCTTTTCATAAGGTTTGTTTTAAACTGTTTTTCTCACCCCAGTGTTATAATCTCCTATATCTGTACTTCTCCAGCTTTATTATCTATGTAATCATCTGAAAATATTTTCAAAATGAAGATGTAGCCCGAAAGTGATGTCGATATTGTTTCAAACTTTACTTTCATTTATATTGTTCACATTTTTGTCTTTAATCCACCTGAAAATGATTTACACACGACTGTATATTCTTCCCCACCTATATAAGTAGCCAGGTATTTTTAGAATTATTTAATAATCCACCTTTTGCCTACTAATCAGTAATGCAGTATTTGTCAGACATAATTTTCTCTAGTTTGGGAGCTACCTTTAACTTGTCTGTCTTGCTCTATTAACACTGCTAGAACAATTTTAATTATAGTTCTATAGTTTAAGTCTCCATAGAACAAACCCCCTAACCTGTTTTTCCTCTCAAAATTGTCTTAGCTATCATCTGGATTTCTTTCAATTAATCTTTATAATCTTAAATTCTAAGGAAAAATGTCTAGACTGGTTAGAATTAAATATACTGAAATTATAAACTATGTGAATTAAGTATCTTTATTGACATCCAAATAAGACGGTATGTCACTCCATTTATTTAGGTTTTACATGTTTTTATTTATACATGTTCTATACAAAGTTCATGAACATTTTTTATATTTGTTCCTAAGTACTGTTTATTGCCTATTCCTTTTAATATCCATTTAATAAATGAAATTCATTCATTCATTTCTCATATGGAAATAAAGCTGGTTTTTATTTATTCTAGTCCCATAAATCCAACTCAGGACCTTGCACTTCCAGGCAGGTGCATCACCACTGAGCTACATCCCTAGCCCTAAAACTGGTTTTCATAAATTGATCTATCCAAATACCTGCCGAAATTCCATTAATTCTAAACATTTGTCTATAGCTTTTTTCTACATAGCTCTTCTGAATATAAGTGAAAAAGAGAAATTTTAAAAGAAAGCAGCCAGGCACGGTGACACATGCTAGTAATGTATCATTGTAGGAGGTCTAGGCAGGAGGATCACCAGTTTGAGCCTGGCCTGGGGAATTAAGTGACTTAGCAAGAAAGACCCAGCCTCTGAAGTAAAAAATAAAAATAAGCTTAGTGCCAAGGTCTTGGGTTCAATCCCAGTACAAATGAATGAATGAATGAATGAATAAAGAAAGAAAGGGAGGGAGGGAGAGGGAGAAAGAAAGAAAGGCAGACAAAGCAGATTCAATAATAGAAAACAGATTCTATAAAGGAACAAAAGATCCCATAAAGGAACAAAGGCAGCAGACTTCTCATTAACAATGCAAACCAAAGGACAGCAGATGTTCACTGCAGACTGAACTAACCTAGTCTAAAACTGAATGTCCAGCAAAAATACCTTTTGAAAGTCAAGGTACAATAAAGCAAACTACCATTATAAGAAAAGTTAAGGAACCTCTTCAGGTAAAAGGAATACTGGAGAATCTGCATCTGCAAAAGGGGTAAGTAGCACAAGAAACTGTAGGTACATTTTTAAAGATTTTAAATGGACTTACAACATTAACAATGTTTTGTGGAGTTTATAACACATGTAGAAATAAATATTTGACCAAAAAGGCTGAGCAGAGGATGCAAGTAGATTGTTCTAAGCTTCTTAAAGTGAAGTTATGTAACAAGTTAACGATCCATACTCCAATGAGAGCAAGCACGTGCAGGTGTGTGCATGTGCAGGCCAACACGCGTTCACACAGAGGTACATCTGACGTCAGTAAAAGCAATAAAAACTTTAAAAAGTACTCCAACTGAGGCAAAACAATGCAGAAAAAAAGGTAATAAAAGGAACAAATGAAAAAAAAATATAAAAGGTGGTATATTTGAATCTAAAATCCAATCAAATGTAAATGATCCAAACATTTTAGATTTTGGGAGTGGGTAAAAGAGCAAGATCAAACTGTATGCTAATGTCAGGAAATTCACTTTAAAAACAGTTACAGATATATTAAGAGATGGGAAATAAGTACTGTAACATTTTCCAAAAGAAAGCTGGGATGCTATAGTAGTATAAAAGTAGATTCTCAAATGAAATTTTATCAAATGAGATTATGGAGACAGTCCACTACCAGCAAAAACAGTCTTACTTGTTTTATGCATTTTATGCTCATTGCACATATACTTGGTTCTAAATTTTAAATCGCAGGGTCAAACACTCTGCATTTAAGAAAATTAAAAAGGAAAATAGAATTTTAAAATTTTTATTAGTGAGCCAGGTATAGTGGTGCATGCCTACAGCCATAGCCAACTGGGAGTGTGGGGCAAGAGAATCAGTTAAAGCCCACAATTTCAAGACCAACCTGTGCAACAGTGAAAGTTTGTATCAAAAAATTTTTTAAATTTATTAGATTTAATGGACTTTACAAAGAAAAAAATATATACTTCTATAGCTCCCATTCCTACAAGTATTAAAAATATAAATCACAAAATATCTTTACATTTTTAATAAAAAATTTACATTTTTAATGTTGCTGTCAGTAATGTACTGTTTTCCAGCTTTAAGTTCTTTAAGTGCTTAAGAAACCTATCATTTTCACTTGAAACATTAAAGTTCAACTGACACAATTAAGTTTTAATTTTGTACTTTAAAGTTTCATACTACCTCCACTTCACCCTCTCTGTATTCTTCAGCTTCAAAGAAAGGACAAAGATATACCTGGGGAGCATTAATTGTAAAATTAAAGCTATAATGTTATTTGAGCTCAAAACAGTGTAGTAGTTTATAAAGTTGACAAGGCCTTTTTATTTTTTAATGCTTCCCCAAGTGCTGGTCAATTATATACGTGTAATGAATGGCAAGAAACAGCTCTAAAGTCTTTCAGTTTTATTTCATAAGGAATGTATTACATGTAAAAATATCACATTAAAATGGCAGAGTAAACCAAATATAATAGAACTACTTTTCCCAATGCAATCATTCTTAGCTTTGCTTCTGGTGGATGCTATTTCTTTTCAATCCTTTCCAATCAGTTACTTGATACATTCCTCAGTTTTCCTATATGGTCATTTATCCAGATCTACTCAAGAGTACAGGGCAGACAGGGCAGCACTGACTAGTGATGCCTTTTTGGTGGTATAACTTTCTATCCAGCTTTCAGAAGAATTAAGAGGGAAGAATTAGTGAAAATTCCAATCAACTAAGGATTAATTATGGAACTACAGATAACTGCTCCTGGACCCCCTTGTGTCACTTTCTGAAGACCTTCAAACTGATCAAAAGAGGCTAACTTTTTGTTAGAAATTACTTATCAAATTACCTAAGACAAAATACTATTTCTACTATTTCTAAAAAAGCATAATAAATGATTTGGCAATCTCTTCAATTAAGTCAAATTTGCTTTATTTTTCAAAAATTATATTGTTAAACTAGTACAGAGAAATTAAGTGTAACATATGGTTATTATTATGAATTGATTCTATTACTTCCTGTTGAAACTATTAAACATAAAAAAAAATATAGATTCCAAATATCTACATCACAACACACACAGGAAATGTTTTATTGCACTTTCAGCAGATACTCATGTTTTGTACATTATCTGTAAATTAGGAGACTGGCAATGTTTCAAATCATCTAAATGTATATATATATTCACATTATATAAAGAAAAAAGGAGGCAAGGGACAAAGAGACTTAACTTTTCTTTTATCTTCCACAAAAAGCTTGAAAAATGTCTCTTTGTAAAACTGGAATTGAGTTTTTTCAAAGTCAAAATAAGATCTTGTTTTATGGGCTGAGGATGTAGCTCAGTGATGCTACACTTGCCTGGCAAGCATAAAGTCCTGAGTGGATCCCTGGTATCAGAAAATTAAAAGATCCTGTTTTTTGTGAAACTACTTGTTTTAATGAAAGATAAAATACTGGCACATCAACCACAAGGTGGCACTATAATTCCGCGCTGGTACTGATGCTTTACATATTAACAGACTAATAGTTGTCTTTTTTAAAGAGATTTTTATAAATCTACTTCTCATGTAATTGAAAAAATAAATCTAATGGGATTCATTACATAATTAAAAGTTCAGTAAGCTCATACTAAATTGTATGCTTCAGTATGCTAACATGAAAGTTGTTTTAAATGACCAAATACTTATCAGAATACTAAAAATATTTTCTCAAGTTTTCACCTATACCTTAAAGTTAATATTTCATATTTGAAATACTGAATTATATAACAGAAATAGATAAATAAATAAAATATAATCAGGTGATCGATATAAGAAAGAAAAGTGCTTTACCCTCCCTTATAAGGGTCAGTTTTCTTGATATCCCAGGATTATATTTTTATTTACAAAGTTAGAAAAAGATGTTTACATAAAAATTTTAAAATGGGGCCAGGGATTTAGCTCAGCGGTTTGTGGCCTGCCTTGCAAGCACAAGGATCCGAGTTCAAACCCTGGTACAAAAAAAAAAAAAAAAAAAAAAAAAAAAA
>NW_022900930.1:30517545-30531953 GCF_012274545.1 Fukomys damarensis
TAATAATAGATCCTTGTTCATACACTGGTAAAAAAAAAAAAAAAAAAAAAAAAAAAAGATTTTGTCTATTTAGCTTCATCTAAGGCTTTTTCTCTCCAAAAATTTTTACAATTTCTTGTCATTAAAACAGAAAGGAAAACCTCACTATGTATCTCTGAACAATGGCTGACCAGTCTGTGCTGCTGCTCTTAAAATGTGATACAGAATAGAGCAGTAAAATACTCCATACATTTCTCACAGTGAACCTGTAGACCTGTTTCACAACAAAAGGAGAATTACATCCTTACTTTCTCATTCTTAATATTACTACCTTTTGACTGAACATGAAATAGCTGTGTTTTTTATTTAATTGTCAATGAGCACTTCTGACTTTTCATTACAACTTATCCATCAGCACAGATGGCAAGATGGTATGTATGAGAGCCTCTTGGGTACAATATGCAAGTCCTAGCTGGAATGCTTCCCACAGGATGTAAACCATGGGCCTCAAGCCTGTACTTTAAAAAACATATTACTTAGCACACTGCCAACAAATGTCAACACAAAAATGCAGTGCTTGCTGTAATGACTTCACTCTGTAAAAGCAATGTACTAGGAAATAAGTTTTTCCTAAGAAAAGTGAGAGAGTAATCATATAAGAATAGCTGAAAAACATTCTAGCATTTATTCAATTATCAATGGAAAAACTCATATACCAAACGGAATGCAAATTCTTAATAAAAATATTACAGTATATTAAAATTATATGGAAAGTCCTTAAAATACAAAACATGTCCAGTAGCCAAAGTCCTACAGAAGTTCATGTAGAAAATTCTACATTTAGTGACTTGGGCATTTTAATAACTCTGCAGTTTCTTCAAACCTGAAATAGAGTAAACAAATGATGTGTAAGTCAATAAGTAATTCATAATCAACAGGATATAAGTTGTTAAAATTATGCTTTCTATCTAAAATAAGTTTGAATTATTTTATTTTTAGCTACAAGTAGTACAGTACTAATAAACTTTGTACTATGGCCAGAGGGGGGAAAAAATTAGTCAATTCTTGGAGGATTATTTGAGTAGTTTTTTCAAGATTTAAAAAAAGATTACATATAGTTTATTTGGTTATATAATCTCTTAAAAATTTTTATATACTATTCTCATACAATTGTTTTTTTGTTTTTGTTTTTTTTTGGTACCAGGAATGGAACTCGGGACCTTGTGCTTGCAAGGCAGGCGGCAGAACCACTAAGCTAAATCCCTGGCCCCTCATATAATTATTTTATATTTCCTTTGAACTGCTCTTTTAAAAATCAGACATAATATCATTTGTACTAGATAAAAGTGTCATGACTAATATTACCTTATAATAACTTATTATTGATACTTTAACAAAAATGTCTCCAAATATCCATCTCCATGTTTATTATTCTGATTAATCAGTTATCAAAAATAAGATAACACTTCATTAACTACCACCCAAAAATATCTTTGCACTCTTTAATCCACAGTTAATTCCATTAACACTGTTGTACATCACTTGTTGGAAACCAAAATAATGACTCATCTTACAAACACATAACTGTAGGTGGATTTATTATCCACTGGAGTCTTGAAGGAAATTCCACACCTGACTGAGAGACCTTTAAGGTTTGAAACACATATGCACATTCTATATGTACTGTAATCCAATACAATTCCCTATAGAGAAATGAATTTCTGTTGCCCCTTTCTGTTACTTACATTTTTTTCATCCTTTCCATTTTCTGGATTGTTGTTTCCTTTAATTTAAAAAGCAACAAATTTAGGCAATTTCTTTCAGTAAATCATCCTCAAAGATGGACCATGAACATATAAAAAAGTCTGAAACATTTCATTAGGTACTACTTACTCATCACAGAGAATGTTTGAGATTAAGATTTATAGTTTTGCCATTTTTCTTGCTAATAGTATATGACTAAAAATCAATGGTTGTTTTCTTGACCTTTGGAAGAAATCATCTAAACAGTTGTCAGTGTTTCTTACCTCTGACATGTCTTTCAAACCACAGTAATTAATAGTTGAGGCTCTGGGAGTTGAATCTGTTGATTCTGTATTATAACCAGAGGACAGAGGAATACTTGCTGGCCTCTCCATTTTGATTGTTCCATCTGTGAAGATGGAATTAAGTTTTAAATTATCTTTTCCTTTCACAGTAGTGTTACATATCTAAAAATTTTATTTATCAATGAAAGAATATTTTGATCTAAAAGAGCTACTGGTGTTTATCAAAATATGGATTTTTAATATTTTTTCAAAAGAGTAGCCTATCTACATACAGAGATGTAGATATTAAAAATTGGCTCACAAAAAATTACAAAAGGCAGCCAGGCTTGATGGTACATGACTGCAATCCCAGCTAGTCAGGAGGCTGAAGTAGAAGAAAGGAGAGTTCAAGGTTAAGCAGATCCTTTCTCAAAAAAAGAAAAAAAAAGGAAAGAAAAAGAAAAAAACATTGCAAAAGGCAATATTGTCTATCATGCTAACAATCAGTTTGAATGAGAGTAATTTATCTTTAAATATAAGCCACTTATTCATATATATTCTTTCCTTTAAAACAGTGGGATTTACATTAACTAGTAAGTATGATGAATTTATCATGATTTTATCCAGCAATGCTGGGATGGTTTACTAGTCTATTAATTTTTTTAACTATTCTAGAAATAGTTACTACTGTTCTGTGGTAAGTGACAACTATTACCAAAACTGACTATACAGTTCATACCTTTTAAAAGTCATCCTAAGTTGACACATATGGAAAAGCAATATTTAAAATTCAAGTAAAATCCACAGGATTTTTCGCCCAAAAAACAAAACAACTTAACATTTCAGATATCCTGATATTATTAGTTTGACAAAATGTTGGTACATTTTTTTTCTATCACTCAGTCAATTATGGGCCATCAGAGATAAGACATACTCCTATTAAGTTAGTCCTATACATCTTGCCCTGCTTTTTAGAGTAGATTGGGCTGCAAAACAACAACCTACCCCCCAAAAAAATCAGACACCCATTTAAACTGTTTTACATAAAAGCTTTTACTGTAAGTCTTTTCTGACAATTTCCATTAGGTACCCTAATTCCAAATTCTAAAGGAGAATGCAAGTTGGCTTTTGGGATTGGCTATTTACTGGGTTAGGAGCCTACTCTTCACCCAGTTAGCTGAGCATAGGGGTCAAGATCACAACTCTGAAAAACAACTAGACCCAGATCGTGTAGCAGGAGGTGTGCAGTAACAGGTAATTTTCAGGAATAATCTGAAAAGCTAAGAAGGAACTACTACCTATTATATCCTAAATCTTTTATTATTTTCTATGGGAACAGACAGGTGTCCAGTATTTACTATACTAATAAAAAACAAAACAAACAAACAAAAAAAAAAAAACAAGGAAGGAATCAGAGCTGTGAAGATAGATGATTTCTTAAAATGGCTATCTTGGCCCAATGTTCTGGGCAGGGATGTCCCTTGTGGTGGAAGAAATCTAGTATTAAGTAGGTTGGCAGATTATTCAGAGAGACAGCCCCTTAGGGGACTCCAGGGCTTATAAAGTGGAGCACAGACAGAGCACCAGTCATGTGTTTAATAGCCAGATCACTTAAGGGCATATTACTTTCAATGACAATTTTTTTCCTTGCTTTCCTGAACCTTTAGTAAAGGCCTTACTTGTTTAAAAATCATGTTTTTTTAGCCATGCCATAAGGGATATCAAAAGAAGGGGTAACCATGTTCAGGTTAGAAAGAAAGGGGAGACCAATCATCCCTGACACCAGGCCCCTGAAACAAGTCATATGAGAGCTTCAGAGGTGATTGCTAAGAGATTCTTGTGAAGAAATGAAAATTTCTAGGTTTGGGACACTACACCTAGCCACCTCTTCTTACAGAACCATTAATGTTTTACCACCAACTTGGGGCATTACACCTTTTACTAATACAGGAACCCGTTGAGTCTTTCACTGTTCAGTAATTTGTAAGGCAGTACTTCCAAATGAAGCACCCATATGTATAGCAACCAACTTTTCGATATTGCTTTCTTATTATTTCATATATGATTTATTATATCCAAAAATGAACTCATTGTTTTTCGCAAATCTCCTCTTCCTCCTGAATTCCTATTTAAGAGTAACAGCAATCCGGGCCAGGGATTTAGCTCAGTGGTTCTGCTGCCTGCCTCACAACCTCAAGGACCCGAATTCAATCCCCAGTACCAAAAAAAATAAATAAAATAAAAGAGTAACAGTAACCCAAACAGAAGAGGCCAAACAAGAAATCACTCTACTTTTCCTTTCTTTCACCTCTTCTACTTCTATCAGTAACCAAGGCAGTTCAATTTTAACATCCAAGTATCTCCCAAATAAATTACCTGCTTGTTATCATCACGACTGGTGCCTTAGTAGCAACTCTCATCTGAGATTATAAAACTGTTGATTAAATTCTTTCTATGGGGCTGGGGATTTAGCTCAGCGGTTCGGTGGCCTACCTCGCAACCTCAAGGACCCGAGTTCAATCCCCAGTACCAAAAAAAAAAAAAAAAAAAATCTTTCTATGACTTCAGGGTAAACTCTATGACTTGGCCTTTCTACTCTTCTGATTCAACTTCCTTCACGTGTCCACATGTAATCTTTCTTCTACTCACAATGGGAAAAACCACATTCTTTTCTAGAGCCATACTTTGGTTAATAATCTTTTCTTCTGAGGGAAAACAGGAATAAAACAAAGTAAACAAAACAAAACACAACTCTGACAGTTGGTAGCCTATCGGGAAATTAACCTCTGAGTTACTACTGCCCCTAAGGAAAATATATAATTTCACAGAAAACAACATTGTATGAGGTTAACGAAATAGAAAAATACAAAACCAGGCATGTGTGAAGAGACATAAACAAGGATGCTATGTAAATCAGTGGCCAGAAAAGTCCCCTCTCCACTAAGGAGTGCTTGTTTTCCCAGAAAATTTTAGCTCCACTTCATTCTGATCATCAGCCTTCAAACTTCTCCTGCCTCCTAATGCACCAACATCAGAAGAGCCCTAATTTCTTTAAGTCCTCTCCAGAATCATCCAACAGAAGTACAGTCCTTAAAATACTCTCCTACCTCACTGAAGCACTGAGGTGGCTTACTGAGGAACACTGTAGTCTTGATAAAGGAATAGCAAATCTAGAACCTCACAAATATCTTCCCAACTGAACATGATTCTAATACTAGAGAGGCAATCACTGCTCTCTACATTGAAATGAAATCAAACCTACTGCTTCCAAGTAGCATGCATATGTAAGGTATAATGTATAAGGCTTTACAAACTTGACCCTTCAATTTATCTAGGCTAGATTATAAACTCTATGAGACCAGCTATTCACCTTATTGATAATCTACAGCCCTTTTCAGACAGTGGTCCATCTTATCATACTGAGTACAGTGGCTGAAATTTAGCCATGTGCTTTCTCAATACCATTAAGATAAGCTGTGCTCTAGCCAGGCGTGGTGGTACACGCCTGTAATCCCAGCACTCGGGAGGCTGAGGCAGGAGGATCACTGTGAGTTCAAAACCAGCCTGGAGTACATAGTGAGTTCCAGGGCAGTCAACTACATAGTGAGACCCTGTCTCAAAAAACCAAAAAAAAAAAAAAAAAAAAGATATACTGTGTTCTGCAGTAATAATGTTATTTAAAAACATAGCTCAAACATTCAAAATCAAGTTCAAAAAAGGCAATGCTTTACAAATAGTAGATTCAATATTCTTTAAATACACAAATACTTGAACTCTACTATATGTAGATATTTGAAGAGACCAAAGTTACATTTTCGATCTGCTAGACAGATTACAAGATAACAATTCTGCTCTCAGGAATCTTTAGTTAAACTTGAACATCTATGAAGAGATGCATGATCAATGGAAAAAAGTCAAAATTTTATCAAATCTGAAGTTGGTAGTCTATATAAACTTAATACCTAAAATAACATCTCAAATGACTGAACTTAGTAGAATAATCACTGAAATTGTTCTGTGTATAATGAAATTGTCATGAGCCCTAAATATGTAGTCGTTAAGAAAAAAATTCAGAGCCAGTCACCTGAATTCAAACCTACCCACAATTCAGTAACAGTGTAGGGCTGGAGATTTAGCTCAGTGGTTCTGGCACCTGCCTGGCAAACACAAAGTCCTGAGTTCAAACCCAGTACCAAAAAAAAAAAAAAAAAAAAAAAAAAAAAAAAGTGACTTTTGGCAGAGTTACTTAAATCTCATGGCAGCTCACTTCTTCATCTATAAAATACAGTATAGACAATAATAGTACTTATATGGTTATTTTGAGAATTAAATTAATATAGTAATTATAACAATGCCAGAACAAAGCGCTGCAATACATTGTTATTACTATTATATGTACTTTAAAGATTCAATGATGTCGAACACCCACATGTTAAAATTTAACTTAATGAATTTTGAATTGTACAAACTATCTTTTATAAATATGACTTAATCATAGAAATGAGAAAATTTGGTCCTTTATCTTTCCAAAAAATACATGAGAATCAAAATAAAAGCTGTTGCTGAGAAACGGAAGAGATCCTTGTTGTTCTGCCACATTGAAAATATCACCATGAAGTTGAATGATATAGAAAAGACCATTAATGAACTGCCTGAGTACAAGAGATTTGCAATACTTCACAGGTTACTTAAATTTTTTTGTCTTATATGTCACTCACATACAAGAATACTATTACTTAGGTTTCAAAAATTAGAAATTCTAGAGGTCTATTTTTGTTGTTTTAGAGCACTTTATTATACTAGAATGATTAAAAGACCAAAATGTCTCTTTAAAGGTTTGCAACTTTGTACCTTGAAAATTATTTATCTATGTTATCTAAGATATGTAAGTAGTTCATTAAGCAATATTTAGCTTTAATTACTATAGGTTTGTTAATTTCTTTGTTCTAGAAGATTTGAAATTTCTTTTTAAAAAATAAGGCTTAAAAATAATAAAATTATGCAAAACATTCCTTTTCTGAAAGCCCTCTAGCATACCACCAATACCAATACCAGTAAGAACTTACCAGGAGTCACGAGATTTATGTCATTTTTGGATGTATAGTCATCACTCATTGCATTAAATTCTACATATTCATTCTGGAAAATGGTTAAATATTTAGAATAAAATGAAAATCATAAAATATAACAATGGTACAAGAAATACATAAGTAACTTTATTTTATTTACAAAGCAATACATAAGATTTCCTATGTATAAGAAATAATCTTTTAACCATGTAAGCAGATAGTAAACATTTTGAACCTATTAACTTTACTGTAGGAAAATAATGGACCAGAAATTGAACTCTAGGTAACAGAAACAGTTCTCAGATTTGATAAAGCAATGGTATATTACTATGAAATTCACAACATGATTAAAGCTAGTAAGAAAAAGAAAGAAATTGGAAAGACCACTGTGCTATTATAAGATATAAAATAATTTTAAAATTTACCTAAACACATACAGTCTTGCTTCATTTTGAGCACTTCAAGTTCTATTATCAAATAAAAGCTCAAACTATCTTAGTCGATGAGAGAAAAAGAGCCACAATAAGAACAAGAAAATTGGCTATATTTAAACAGGACTTTATTTATTCTAACTAAACATTTCCCCATTATCTAAGTATTGCCATACTTAGCATTTCCAAAAGAATACACACATAATAAAAGGAATACTTTACTGTATCTAAGATAGTCCATATATCTCAAGGAAAGAAAATACCTTTTTAGACAAAAGCATTTCTGTTTCAAGAAGAGTGATCCGACTTAGAAGATTAGTCCAGGTCTTTTCATCTACTATAACCTTCCCTTTCATTGTTTCTTCCAAAGAGTCGAGCCTTTTCTCTATCCAAGTCAACTTATTAAGTTTTTCTTGACATTCAGCAAGCATTGTTTGTAGTGCAGTGAGCTCTGGGTTACTTTTTATGTCCTAAAATGATCAAAAAGATTAGAGAAAATACTATGTAAGCTGAAGTTCCTTTAAAATGAATGTATTTCAATTTCCGTTCTGTTACTCTTTGATAGTTAGGAGAGGTAGTACAGCATAAGAATTAAGAGAGCTATTGCTGAAGGCAGACTACTTAAAACATTTAAACTACTTCATCTGAGACATATTATTTGATGCCCCCATTTTCTCATTTAAAAAACGAGGTAACAATAGTATCTACTTAATATGTTTATTATGAGTAAATATGCATAATTTGGGGGGTACTGGGGGTCAAACTTAGGTCCCTGTGCTTGTGAGACAGGTGGCAGAACCACTGAGCTAAATCCCCGGCCCTAGGCATAATATTCTTAAACAATACCAGGCAGTACAATAAAACTGTCACTAAATACTAACTAGCTTCTTGTAAGATAGCTAGCATGAAGCCAAGAGGAAATAACTACAAGGACAGTGCACTGACATTATTTAGTGCATCTTTTAATAGGAAACAAGCCTATGGCCATCTGGTAGGTTTTATAAATTGTCAATTATATACTAACATGAATAGATGTCAGAAAACATAGAAAAAGAATAGAGTAAGATATTTTAGCACAAATAGTAATTAGACACATAATGGGGTTTGTGGCAATAAAGAATAATAAACATGATATTCTAAGAGACAGAAAAGGGTAGCAAGAACCAAGAAAGGAAAAGCAATATGACAGGACAATGAAGTACCAAGATTTTCCAATCACCAGTGTAGGAAATAAGTGGTAGAAAACCTCCATTGCACAAAATGGTACATATCTATCTCACTAGGATATAAATTCCTTGAAGCCACGTCATGTCTCACCTTTCTTTGCATTATTTACAATATGTAGCCAAAATTCTAAACAGAAGTATCAAATAACACCTGTTGAATTATATTCAGTAGAACTTAATGATTCTTAAGTAATAACACAGGTAATATGTCATGATTAATAATTCCAATAGTTAGAAATATTCCAAAGTTTAAATGCTCAATCAATCATGGACATCAAAGTAAGAAAACATGATATCTTTAAATTCTTACTTCCTGCTCAGTCTGGGTTTCAAGGACCTGCACAGCAGTAACCTTTATTTCAGAAGCCTTTGAATCTGACACATCACATACTTCATTATCATCTGTTACTGAACTTTCTGTATTTTCAGGAATGTTAACATCATTTTCATTATACAGGTGACGAATCACCACGGCTTTCTTCTGCACAGAGACACATGTGTAAAAAAATACTTCAATGGTTTGACTCCCATTATTTTAAACATACATCCAGTAATTTCACAAAAAGAACTCCTAGCCTTGCTTTAAAGATTTAAAAAGATTTAAATTACCACAATTCATGTATATATCAAAATATTAAAATCTATTATTACAGTGTAATTTGGACTTTTAAAAGCATTTTTATATTTTAGAAAAATACTGAAGTGTTTAGAGATGTCTGAGTTTTTCATAACATTGGGGAAAATGGTTACAATGAAGATGAAACAATATTAGCAGAGTTGATAAATTGCTGAAACTGGATGACAGATACTTATAGATTTTTAAGTGTTCCATAATAAAGCTTTCATATAACTTACAAATAAATAATCAAGAACTAGCTGGGCATGGTGGCACACGCCTGTAGTCCAAGCATTCGGGAGGCTGAGGCAGGAGGATCGCTGTGAGTTCGAGACCACCCTAGGCTACATAATGAGTTCAATCTTAACTACACAGTGAGACCTTGTCTCAAAAAAACCAAAAAAAAAAAAAAAAAAAAAACCAAAACAAAACTAGCTGTGTGAGGACTCATTGTGATTTCTTTCTATTAAATCTCAATATATTAGACCTTTAGCAAACAATTCAAATTTTATGTAAAAAGGAAAATCCTGAAAAAATGGACTAGGTCAAACTATGTAGTTTATACAAGAGAACTCTTCTGCCTATATTTTTTCCCCCTACAATGTTCGATATCTCCTATAGAACTTAGTATATGTGACAAAAAAAATCACAAGCAACATTTTTTGTAAGGCATCGAGGAGACAATTTGCTGTAGAACTGACTTAATTTTTGTCTATAAATAAAGACATCTACTTGGGGATTATAACTTTTATAAATCGTAAAACTGTTAATATTCATTCAAATTCCTGGTAATTAAAAATCTGATATAGATCATTTTAATTTTGATGGGAAACCAAGAGAACTTTAAGAATATTGAAAATAGATCTAATGTCTCAAAAATGTTGTATTTTTCTTTCTTAGAGAAATTTAGATTACCCTAGAACCCCTATATTGAAATAAAAAATTGAAAAAATATTGTTATATTAACTTACATTTAGTAAGTACATACAGTATATCTACTGTTGTGCCAAGCACAATGAAAGCAAATGAAACCAGATAAGAAAATCCTTATTTATACACAATATAAATCATTAAACAATTGAAAAATAAGAACATATAGTAAGAGTTGGGTGACTTTAGAGGTGCAGGTAGATGAGAAATATGAGCAATTATACAGAATTTATGCCTCTTATAATTCCTTTTTTTTTATTGCCCTCATTACTTGGAGCAAAGCAAGCACATTTTAAAAAAGTTATTGGTACACGAACCTGTTTTGAGGGTAAAATTACACTTTAAAAAGTGTGAAATCTTTTAAATAGATTCTACTTTTATAAGTCACTTAGAGTGGATTCAGGTAGAAAGAGTTCCCTAGACTGTACTGTAGCTAGAAACTATATCCTTTAGGTTATTACACACTGATTATTCATCTGGCATTCTACCTTCAATCTTATAAAGTTTTCCACAAATGTAAGATGGCTGAAGTACATTTATCATTAGAAAATAATATTTTAGCTTAAATCTCCCTTGGAGATGAAAAAAGTATATCCCTAAATATAATGGATTATTTTACCACACATTCACAATGAATACATAGGCAGAGAAGATATCTATGAACAAATGGAAAACACTCAAAACACTAACTCCAAACCACATTTCACATTTGCAGATTATCAACTGTTAGATAATTCATACTCCTGGTTACAGAAATATCAATGCATATAAACGAATCATCACAACCATCTTCATTGCTAAGGGCAGGTTTTTCGCATACTATATTCTCATGTTTTAAGAAGACTAGATACGTAACAAATAGTAAGAGTGGATAACTGTATAACTATCTAAATCAATATTTTGCTGGGAAATGAGGTAGAATTCAAATTAGAAATAAAAAACTTAGTTGATTTTATAATTCTTTCTTTTTTAATTTTATATTTCTATGCTTTTCTTGTAACTTCAGGAATGTTTTTCAAAGAATAAATGATACTTGTAAAAAAATGACTATAATGTAATATCATGACGAGATGTCTCACCAAGTGCTAGTGAGAAGTGAATCTTACATATCAGATTCATTAATTACATAACTAAAACTGCATGATGTGTTTTGTATTTTTTCTACCTTTCCTGAAGTCATAAATCTACCAGTGACATCAAAGCCAACAGGTTCTGCAGGTGTTTTCTCATTGCTTGATGAAGGTTCTGAGTGAGCAGAAATGATTTTCTTTCTTGGTTGTGAAGGAGTCTAAAAATCAACAACAATGTATTAGACATAACAAATTTTGTGTGAAAATGAATGTAAATTTAATTCCACTACCACTGAAATATTCACTTCTGAAATATAACTGACAAATGACACTACTGAAACTATGTCTTTTAAAAAATAAGTGATGAAATGCATTATCTTTGAACTTACTATTAGCAGTTCAATTCACAGATGTTTAAAAAACAGTGAATAGTATTTAAAGCAAACATGAAGCTTGTTACCCAAAAACTTTGAATAAGTGTACTATGTAATAATTTGCTTAGTCTACCGATTTCATATATCAAAATACTGAGCCATTTTGCATGAGTCAGCAGTAAAATCTATTCATAAAATTACCTTATTAACACCAGTCAATTCCTTGTGCTTTTTCATCACACAATTCAAAATATCACAAATAATCTGAATTTTCCATTCTGCAAAGCCATGCTGCATAAATTGTGCTTTGGTCAATATTGGTTTATAATCAAACTGATCACGAAGAAGCTGCAAAGAGGAAAAGGACTAATATAATAATTAGGAGCAATTCTTTCTTTAATCTAAAATGATAAATAGTCACCTTGTCAGGAAAGGTAATAGCTTTCTTTGAGAGGACAAGGTGGATCAAGCCATTAACTAAAGATTTAGGGAGCTGTGGGAATCATGGCCCCGTAGGAGAGGGATCCAGGTAGAAAACAGGTGGTTAGGGATGTGCCAGAGAGATGCCAAAACATACGCAATTATTAAAAAGTGCGCATATCTTCAGAGTTACTAGAAAAATTCCTTAACTCATTGGAATACCATACTAGACGTCAGAAACCTATAGTTGTATTTAGTAATTCTACCGCTATGTGAATTTTAGATAAGAGGCCTATTGAACTCAATCTCTCATTTGTATATGAACCAGTAGTTTCCATAGTTCTACTACATGAAACCCTAGAATCTCTTAGAGTTCCACTTAGGCATCTATGAAACATTTCTGATTAGTGGCAAAAACACAGAAGATTAAATAGAGACTATATATAAAGAATGCAACTCTACTTTTTCTTAAAGATTAGATTTGATAAATAGGCTTTATATAAAAAAGTTTAAGAAAATCATAGTATTTGACAAAAACAGGTTTTAAAAAAGTTAAATATGAGATTCAAATTCAGTATTCATAAAGAAAAAATAGATATATAAGACCTGGCCTCAGACTTCAGAGAACAAATTATCTCAAAGTTTGAGTCTTTTCTTACAAATGATTAATTTAGCTCATAATTCCATGAACTATAACTTTTACTGAATCTAATTATAGTTCTTTCTTTCTTTCTCTTTCTTTCAAACTCAGGACATTATGCTTGCAAGGCAGGTGCGGTGTCACTGAGCTAAATCCCTGGCCCAGTTACAGTTCTTTCTAACTTGTGCTAGCACACCAAATTTTACTACAGTTTGATAGAAAAGGGGCAAATGATAGCCATTAACAAACTTTACCAGTTGCCTTAGAGTAGAAAACATTCACAAAGCAAACCTGAATTGCATCTTGATTTCAATAGAGACTGTATTTTAATGAGACAGATGCATACTATATGTGCTCATGGTGATCCACCATATTTACAACATTTTGGTCAAGGACAGAGCATGTATGCAACAGTAGTCCTCATAGTGATCCACCATATTTACAACATTTTGGTCAAGGACAGAGCATGTATGCAACAGTAGTCCCATAAGATTACTAGAGAACTGAAAAAGTACTATTGCCTCATATTTTTACTGTACTTTTTCTATGTCAGATACACAAATACTGGTATTACAAATGCCTACAGTATTTAGTACCGTAACATGTACAAGTATGTAGCCTAAGAGCAGTAAGTTTAACATTCCATAATAGCCTAGGTGTGGTAGTAAGCTATACTATCTAAATTTGTGTAAGCCTACTCTAATGTTTACATGACTATAAAATCACCTACTGACAAATTTCTCAGGATATACGTCCATTGTTAAGCAACAAGTAACTGTACTCAAGGAGTTACTATTAAAATACTGATTTTTAAAAATCATTCAATAATATCTAAAATAAATATTACTTAAAAATACCTTACAGACAGTACCTAATAGTTCAAAATACCTTATAGACAGTATCTGTAAAGCGCAGGTCATTCTTTGCTAGGAGCTCTACATTGCATTCCATGAGATGTTCTGTTACAAAGGGTGAGTACGAGGTAAGAGAATAGCTGATGATGGGCAAAGTTGCTGCTGTGTCTCCCTTTATCAAACTGTTAGGGAAAAAAAGACTTTCAATGAGCATGATTTTTTTTTTTTTTGGTACCGGGGATTGTACTTGGGTCCTTGTATTTGCAAGGCAGGCACTGGAACCACTGAGTAAAATCCCTGGCCCTGAGCATGATTCTTAAAGTTGTATAATCAAGGAAGTATTAAAAATATTTTCAATAAGTTAACGCTATAGCCATAATAACAGAGTGATACATGACCTTTCAAAGTCTATCTCCAACTCTAAATCACTCTAGCAAGACTATTATGCAATACTATTATCTGTTAGCATGCTCAAAAACTTAGTACAGTCCAACATTTAATCTAAAAGTCCAGTGCCAGCAGTCCATTTATAGTACTTACCACTTTATGTTTCTCAAGAACACCATGTTTTTTGCAAACAGTACTATTATCTATCTAAACAGATCTTATAGTTTATGTTATGGAATAATCATTCTCAATGATACTCCTGGATCAATAAGAAAAATGTTTAAACACTACACAGAAAACAGGAAAACACTGGTATATTTTAGAATCATTCCTATCTAAAATGTTTTCTTTTTTGTTTGTTTTTTTTTTTTTTTTTTTTTTTTTT
>NW_022900930.1:30532222-30602672 GCF_012274545.1 Fukomys damarensis
TTTTTTTTTTTTTTTTTTTTGGTTCCAGGGATTGAACTCTGGACCTTGCACTTGCAAAGCAAGCGGCAGAACCACTGAGCTACATCCCCGGCCCTAAAATATATTTTAAAAATGCTGATACTTAAAAGTGACAGCAAGAAAACTTGTCTATCCAATCTGGTTAAGTCCCTGCAATTCAAGATAGTCAAGATTTTCCTACTTTGAAGAATCAAGACAGTTGGTACAAGCAAGGTCCCAGTAGGTCAGGCCTGTAATCCTGGCACTCAGGGAGGCTAAAGCTAGAGGTTCACAAATTTGAGCCCAGCCTGGCAACTTACTGAAACCCTGTCTCAAAAAGTAAAAAACGGAGCCAGGGATTTAACTCAGTGGTTCTACTGCCTGCCTCGCAAGTGCAGAGTCCTGAGTTCAATCCCTTGTACCAAAAAAAAAAAAGGCCAGGGATGTAGTTTTGTACAAAGACCCTGGGTTCAATCCCCAGTACTGCATACACACACACAAACGATAAAACCAAAATGATTGGCACACACTATGATTACATTTGTTTCATAACTTTTGTGTTTCACACGTGATATTTGTAATAACGGTGTCTGGACTTTTCATTCTCCTATCCTTTCATTCAGTGTCCTCTTGAAGTTAGCTTTCCCCAGTGTCCACTTTTATAAGTAAATCCCATTACGTGATGATTCCGAGTAGCTGATATAACCAAGCTTTATTCTATACTTGAACAGATGCCTAACGGGGACTTGTCTCTCGATACTTGTCTATTCAATCTCTTATCAGGTTCAGTTCGAGATGTGGAGACACAAACAAAACGAATTCCCAGACCTCAGTTTATATTCTAATGGGGAAATACTAATAAATCAAACAATAAAGACAGGTACGAGTATGTGCTATGAAGAACCAGAAATTTTGATATAGAGAAAGGCATAAAGCCAGGGACAGTGGCAAATGCCTATAATCCCAGCATTTGGGAGGCTGAAGCAGGATTGGTAGTTCAAGGCCAGCCTAGAGTACATAATGAGTTTCAGGACAATCTAGGCTACCTGGTAGGGTTTTGTCTCAAAAACAAAAACAAACACCCACAAAATCAAGTGTATAACATTTGATTAACACTAATATAGAAAAAGTATGTGTTGCTACACTCTATGTAAAAATCTTCAAGGATGATACAGGTTGCCCAAGAAATCTTACTAACCAGAATCTTCCCTATCAAAAAGAACATATGGATTAAATGTAGTCTATGTTCCATAAATGAATAAACAAAAAGACTGATAAGAATCAATCTCTGCTCATTGTAGATTTATTTAAAAATAAATACCACCCAATTGAATATGAGAGTGGTAGGCTATATAAGTAATAAAATCCTTTATGCTTCTATAAGCCTAAAATTATACAGAGAATACATTACATTGACACATACTGTGTTTATAAACATCTTAAATTTCTTGGGGTATAATTTTTCATTAATTCATATCTATGCACAACTTTCTGAACTGAATGCTTCCCAAAATATTTTAAACATTTCGAAGTAAATTTAAATAAGACCTAGACAAAAAAAAAAAATTTTTTTAAGTATTCCTCCCATGTCATATATTATCTCAAATTTTTAGCGAGAAGAATACAAGTAAGTTTGATCCTATAGCTTACCCAACATAATCCACCTCTCTAGGATAATTTAGTAATCGAAGCACTTGTTCTAGTTTCCGTAAGCTTCTTTTTAAGTCACCTGTTGCCATTATTTAACATTAGATTCAGCTCCAACTCTTGCAATAGTACAACTTTTCACCTAAAAATAAAAATCCATAAATCACTGGTTAAATCTGTGTAAGTGTATGTTTTGAAGCTTCTCTGTTCATTTTGACATATCTCCAATAAGCACTGTTATGGTTTGGGTCTAGGTGTCCCCCCAAAGCCTCATGTGGTCACAGGCTTGAGCTAGAGGATGTGACCTCTAGAACTGATTCATTTTCTTAAAAATTTTTTTTTTTTTTATTTTGGGGTAGGGTAGGGGAAAGGTAATAGGGGAAAAAATATAAGAAAATGAAAAAATGGAAATAAAATATTTGTAAATAGGGAAGGGAGGAGGGGGTGAAGGGAGGGCAGGGACAAGGGGAAAAAAATGACAACCAAGACCTGTCATGTAAAGGTACAAGATCCCGATGATGAAGTACTCTATACCTAAAATGTACCAATAAACTCAGACAGAAAATTTTTTTTTAATTTTTTTCATTCAGTTTATTGGTACATCTAAAGGAAACAATATAGTTACATTTATCATTGGGATCTTGTACCTTCACATAATATATCTTGGTTCTTGTTTTTCCCCACACCCCTGCCCTCCCTTCATCCCTATCACCCTTCCCCATTTACAAAGACTTTGTTTCCATTTTTTCACATTTTTTCTTTTCCCGCATTTCCTTTCCCCTCCCCTTCCCATTTCCCCTTTAGCCATTTTCTTACTATTTCATGATGCAATTCTAAACTCAAGGGCACTAGGATTAAGAGTGTGAGTGCTACCCACCCTAAGTAGTCTGAATAAGATAAAAGGGGCAGGGAGACACTGTTAACACTCTCTCACTACTTTTGCTGCCTTGTGTGTGCCACGTTGTTTCTGTGCTGTGTTGCTTGTTTGCCCTCCCAACCTCACAGCCAGCCATTTACGGACAGAAGCCTCTACGAACTGTGAGTCAAATAAACCCCTTCCCCTCTAACTTTCGGTGGTGGGTATTTTTTTGTCTCAGCAACTACAGAAAGGTAACTAACACAAGCACTTACCGAATTTTAACTTATTTATATTACTTCTAACTTATTCTCTTCTCTATTGTCCAAGTACTTACTGCTTACAGTATACCTACTAGAAATTCCTGAATATAAAATAGGTTTCCACCTTATCCTCCAACATTTTTTCTTATAAAAAATAAGTTTGTCTTGTATTCATGCTACTGTAATTCATGACATTTTTCTGCATAAATATGAACACTAAAATATCATTTGGAAAGACATATCAAGTTAAAATAACTTCCATTAATGCCTATTTTGGATGCTAATGGAAACTACATAATACTATCAGTGAAAACTAGAGAGAAAAAAGAAATCTAGAACAGAGATAGTCATTGTCCCTAAAGCTCTGACCTGAAATAGTCGCCAGATGCCATAAGTTTAGAATTTTTCAGGGTTCACCAATAACTTATTCAGCTAAGCAACTACCTCTCTACTTCCTTGATGAGATACAAGAGTTTTACAAACTGAGGAAATTGAACTGAAGAGGTATCAAATTTGGAAACATCAAGCAAGGCAAAGAATATGAAACAGAAATAAAAATACAGTTTCTTCCAATTCCTCAGCTTCAACAAACTGCAAGGTTACATCTTCTATGGCAGCAGATTGGTAAATCCTATCTAGGCAAAGTAGATAAACCTAGGGAAAAATACCTTAAAACTAGGCTGATATTTGAGGGAGACCTCCAATGTAAAGTTCAGGGTCAAATCCCATAAGCTTGCTGCAAAGTGCATCCGTGCACGAGCTATTAGTCATGCACCTCTTTTTAGGGTCCTATGCTTCAAACTGAATACATACAAAGGCCATAGTATGAAAAGAAAGCTTTCAGTATGTGAGGCAGAGATTAATATAAAACAAATTAAGGGAAGAAAGATTTGGTGAATATAGTCAATATAAGAAATAAAAGAAAAGTTCAAAATGAAAATTATAGATAGTACTTGATTTATGATGAGAGTTATGTCCTGGCAAACCCATCACAAGAAATGCTGCAGTTTGTTTGTTTGTTTGTTTGTTGAAGGGGGCTGGAAATTGAAAAGCTGATTCTAAAATTTATATGAAAATGTACAAGCTAAAGGATAGCAAAATCTTGAAAATCAAATTGGAGAGCTGTAGCCACTGTAAAGGAAGGCTTTTTAAAAAACTAAATTTGGAATTAGTGAAAAGATATACAGCGCAATGAAGAGAACAAAGTCCAGAAACAATCAATGCATGTGAGACCAGAGATTAGGGCTTGACAAAGCTGACTAGGGAAGCTGGTGTGACTTGGTAATAACAAAATCCCAGGACATGTGTAGAGCAGTTCCCAAAGTCCTATACATGGAATTCTCTTGAGAACTCATGCAGATTTTTGATCTGATGTTGGCCTGAGGAGTGGGTGACACAAAAAGGACATTCAGGCTGAGTCTTTGCCACTGTGTTCTCTTGCATAATGGCCCACCTTCATGCTGTAGGGTGTATTTCTTTTCCTACCTTTACTTGGCCCAGACTCTGCAGAGCCCTTTTCCTTCCTTTAACAGAACTTTGCTAACATTTGTGCTTGTCTTAATCAATTCTTTGCTAAGGACAGAAAGAACCTGGAAACCAGCTCCAGAAGAAAACTCCCACACCTCTAAATGCAATAACACATAGACTGACAACAGATTTATGTTAAAGTTGATACTGAGTAGCAGTGGAAAAGGAACAGTCTTTTCTAATCAACAATGATAAAAACAAGTTGCTTGGTATACTTTTAAATATTTATATTTCTGTCACTATTTCTCAGCCAATTAATTGCACCATTTATGTTTTTAGGCAGAGGGACTTTCAGTTACCATCCTATGGGAGGTAACTGGAAAAAAGAGGAAGTAATCCTGAAGTCAAATTATACAAACTACTGGCCAAGAAGGTCAACCTTACTTAACATCTTTTAGGATGCCTGAGGTGAGATGGACACATGGAAGCAATAAAAAGATCTTCTAGACTAAGCCAGGTGTGGTGGCATACACCTTTAATCCCAGCACTCTGGGAGGCTGAAGCAGGAGGATCACAAATTCAAGTCCAGCCTGAGTAACATAGTGAGAACTTATCTCAAAATTAAAAATTAAAAACTGGGTGGTGACATAGCTCAGTGTGAAGGCCCTGGGTTCAAACCCCAGTCCTGGAAAAGAAAAGAAAAAGTATTTTCTTAGCAGCCTTTACTTTACTGAGAAAGATAAAGTAGAAACTAATTTGGCTATTACTGAAAAAACCTATACTTGGGTTTCACCACTGGCTAACGTTTGTAGATCTGAGCTTGTTTGAGGTTCCGGGGCTATGTAACTTAACACAATTCTTTTCATAAGACATTCATTAACTTTAAAGTGTATATCTTCCCTTAGTCCTTTCAAATGTATATTCTATCTTTCCAGTATATGCAATTTTGTTATGTGTTAACACTGTGTGGTATCTTTCCATCTTTCCTTTTTCTGATGTCCTGGGACACATTATTTCTACCTCTGGAAATGAAATTTTTGAATGCAAAATATCTCCCTGGAACACTTCGTTTTCAGTAACAGAAGAATAAACATTTTTGTAGAAAAGTAAAATACCAAGACAGTTTGGATGTGTAGGTGAAATCAGTAATAAAAATAAAGCAAAAATAAAGGGCTTGGCAAATGTGAGCAGTACAGAAAAAGATTTATGCTGTTCATTTTCAAGAAAGGCTTTACTGAAAAAATTGTTAAAATATTAGAAAATATTAAAATTCAGATATTAAAATAGCGAATCTATTGGTTGTGCATATTTAACAGTATACCTAGAGATGAAAAATGACTTTTACTTCGAGGAAACTGATTAATATTTTAACTTTCCATCTTTATCAAAACTAATTTTTTAAAAAGGAGATACTACTCCCCTTATGCTACATTCCATCATTAAGGTATCAATATTGCTATTTCTTAGTTTCCTCCAGATTTCTGTGTACAAGTCAGATCGCTCCAATGAATTTATGGAAGATGTCTTTAAATGGTATACCACAGTAGTTTAAGATTTTTAACCCAATTCAATCTCATGGCAGTTAGAAACCATTAAAATGATAATTGTCAATGGGATGTTACCAAATTCTCTTCATTTCTGTTCAGAATGAAGCAATCACAATGACTGCAGTAACTAACGGTGGATGGCTAAGAGTGTATAGCTTATAACCCTCTATGTCACCTAAAAAGGTGTCAGAGGAACAAAGGTGAGTAAAAATTAAATGTACGAAGAGTTTGTGCAAATAATGTGATGAAACAGGTAAGAGAAGTTTGAGGAAAGAAAAGCACTTCAGTTAAAGAGCTTAGTGGCATTACTGTGCTCACATGAAGCTTCTTAAATGCTTTGCAAATATTTCTGGAAAATAGTCTAGGACAGCCATAGTTCCAGATCAAATAAGAATTAAGATTTCAAGATTAAAAGATGAAGATAGGAAGATGGAGAAATGTTTGAAACACCAAGAAAATACAGGTAAGGAAAACACGAACTACTTGCAACTCTTCCTTGTAGTCGGCTTTTTGAAGAAGCCAGCCAATAACTTCCCAGTCCTAAGTACAACTCAAATTTGAGGGGATGAGTTGTCACGATTCTTCCCACTTCGTGTTATTAGGAGCTGCGTAAACAGGCAAGCCACATCTAGGATTCCCCTCCCGCCCCTTGATTTAAAAGAAAACACAGACCTGATAATCTGCCTGCACCCGAGGTCTCGGTAAGCGCAGTAGAGAAAAGAGATCTCTGAACAAACTAGGGCACAGCGGGCCAGCTCCCTCGGGTTCACCAACAGCCTCAGAAGAAAGATGCGGCCTCACAAGGGCTCCGGCAGAGCCAAGCACGGAGGAGGGGAAGGAAGCATAAATAACCATAAGTAACCGGAGACAGTCACCGGAACCGGCCTTCACCGCCACTCCCCGCGCCCCGGCGCGCTTCTCGCGCGGACCGTTTGTATTCGCAGCGGCGGGTTCAAGCCCGCCAGGCACCGCGGCAAGATCTTCCAAGCGGCCGCTGCACCACGCTCCGGATTCCGTGCTGCAGATTCCACACGCCGTTCGTCCAGACCCCGAGAAGAGGTGACTCTATCGAGAGCTTCCTCAATAGCCAGTGTTCGATATAAAGTTGCAGATTAGAAGTAAGTGTAATATGGGTGGTTAGAGTCGCTCAGACCTCGAAGCGAGAAACAAGGAATCTATGGCGAATGTAAAACAGCAGGAGTTGAAATGCTTCTTCTTTAAGGGGCACAACTTAACGTCACTTCCGGCAACAATAGGAACTGTCATCTCGGACAGTCCGCAACGCTGACTCCATCAGCTTGAGGTGTTCTGCGTTCGCGGGGTTCTAGTGCTGTTTCTGGCAACTTCAGCACCGTCGTCTTCACCGGCGTGAACACCTGAAGTTTGGATAGGCTTCTCCATGGCCCGGGCAGCAGTTCCCGGCTAAATCACTTTCTTTTTGGCTAAAAGCCCCCACCCAGAGGCCGATTCGTCGCGGCGGCGGCGGAGATCGCAGGTCGCTCAGGTATAAGCGTCAGCCTAAATACTGCAGATCTCGTGTTTGTTTCTTGTACATCCTCACTTTTCTACTCGGAAATAAAGACGGTGCTTGCCAGTTGGCAGAAACTGGCCGACCAGCAAGAGTTTAGAACCAATGACAGTGTAACGCATCTTGAGTGACAGCAGCGATGGCTTATTAAAGTGAAGAATCAATGTTAGGAGGCGGGAAAATGTGTTCTTGTTTCTAGGCTATTGAGGTATAGGTCAGTTTAGGACTCTAGGTAGGTAGTGACCCCGGAGTCTTTGTGAAATAAAACCAAGAAACAGCAAGGGTTACTTTCCTCAGGATCCAGTGTTGCTTTTCAGTAGTGAGACTATCACTTGGGTGATTAACCACTTGTTAGCTCTTTACGTGCTTTTCAGTAATAATGCAAAACACGTGCAGTTAGAGTCACGTTAGGTTGTCAGTTGCTACAACAAATGAGGGTTATAAATTTTGTTAAATTCATAATTTGTCTTCTCTTGTTTGTTCCTCTGTGACTGTCCTCTTGCCGCTCGAATGACAGTGCTGAGTCCCAATTTTCAGTCATTAGATTTTTTTTAAATTCCATTGATCCAATAGTTAAGCGAGGCATATAAAAAGGCATATGAATGACGTCATTAACCTTGGTTGATAACCTGTTGTCTTCAGTCTTGGTATTTAATTGATGGTAGAGGATGATCTATCCCTAGAGCGCTAATGGTCTATGGAGAATCCCAAAGATTGGTACTAATTACAAACTTCCTTCATCCCTTAGGGAAGTACATAAATCTGGCCATTTAATTTCCAGGTCTTGCCTTCTTTGGATGCGCCTCCTATCACCAGTTTTGGTATGTTTTCATCTTCTGCACTGACTCCTTGCAGCCCCTAGCCCTATCTGACTGCCTCCTAATTCCTACCTAACTTACCTGCCTAAAGTAGATAGAAGGCAGGTCAGTGGCAACCTTTGTGATCAAATAGGGATGAGAGAGGAGGGTCTTAGAAGTATATTTTAAGGGCCGGGGATTTTAAAAAAAAGTGTATTTTGGATGTTTCTTTTACTCTTTTATTAAGTACTTGTATTAAATCTTTTTAAACTGAAAGGCCTTTTCCCCTGTTAAAGGAATTTTAGGAATTACCAAGCAATTTTGAGAGTATATTTCTCCCCACCCCCACCCCCGTGCTTCACGTTGAACCTAGGACTTTATGCCTGGTAGGCACGTGGTCTGCCATGAGCTAGATGTCTCCAGCACCTGGATGTTTCTTCCAAATATTATTAGGTGAATTAGGTGGCAAGTACCTGCTTCTTTCTGTAGTGCATGCCTGCCCATCAGTAACTCAGCTTTCGTCAGTAAACCATATACACTTATTGGAAAGAAAAACTGCATACTTCAGTGTTTGTTATAACTGTTTGGTGTATGATCCAGTGTAAAATTGCCTATGCTTCTTGTAGGTTTGAAAATGTAAATCCTTACCTGTTAGTATAATATTATCAAGTTTATCTCTTATGCTTCAGATATTTACCACTAACCTTAATTTGGCTATTCTCAAATTGTAAATTTGGCTTTTAAATCGGGGCTTCCTATCACGTTAACATACTTTATTTTAATAGAGTATGGCCAGTTTGCTACTATAATTTTGGACCCTTAGATATCTGCAGAATTTTAAATACATGGTTGATAGAAATACACAGTTGAAATGCTTTCCTGCCCAAAATTTTTTATGGTAATAACTTTAAGATAACCCAAAATATTAATCATAATTTATTAAATGTGATCAGTGTAATGGAGAGTGGTTTGTGTGTTTACTATGCTTTGGATAGATTAAAAAATATTTTTCTTACTTTACAATACAAAAACATTGAATTGCAAAGAGATGGCTCCTTTCTTTGGTCACAGTACCTTAAAATTAGCTATTCAGATTTATATCTTTGTATTTAATTACTTATAGCTAAGTTTTTTGCAGTATGGTACGTATTTGGAAACTGAGGCTGTTCTTTTGGCTGGTCCATGATAATGAATCAGGGTCATTAACACACACATACACAAACTCATGTTGCTTTTCCATTAAATTATTTTACTTAAGTAATGTTTTAGAACAATGTTAAGGAAAGACATCTTGACATAGATTCTTGAGATGGATTCTATAATAAATATCTTTGGCTGACTGGAGTTCATAATGTGCCATCTTTGCAACTATCCCTCTCCATAATTCACTTCATGTTGTAAAGATGAAAATCTGCATTCAGTAAACTCCCCATCCCCACAACAACCCAAATCCTGGTTAATCATCATTCTACTTTCTTTATCTATATTACTACTCCTAATACCTCATATAAACAGGATTATACATTATTTGTCTTATTGTAACTGTCTTTTTTAATGTAGTATTGACATCTTAATAATAGTCTTCCAATCTATAAATATGAATATTTCTATTTATTCATTTCATTTTTTAGCTTTCATGTAGAATTATTTCACTTGCTTGGTTAATGCCTAAGTATTTTATTCTTTTTATTGCTATTATAGATGGAATTGTTTTCTTAATTTCTTTTAAATTGTTCATTGTTAGTGTATAAAAATACAACTGATTTTTGTATGTTGACCTTGTATCTTGTAACTTTGCTAAATTAATTTATTATTCCTGGTTTTCTTCTTTTGGCGGGGGGGATGCTGGAGATTGAATTTGGGACCTTGCACTTGTGAGGGAGGCGGCAGAACCACTGAGCTAAATCCCTCCCTTGGGTTTTTTTCATTTTGAGTTTGTTTTTGCAGAATTGTGGTTTCCTACATGTAAGAGTCTGCAAACAGTGATAATTTTACTTCTTTCTTTATTATTTGGATGCCTTTTATTTCTTGTTTTGGGCTAATTGCTTTTGGAACCATAGAATTTTATTGCTAAAAGAGATTTTTGGAGATCATCGAGTTCAAAATCCTTGTTTCACAGATGGGAAAACTGACCTCAAAATTTAAGTGACTTCCCTAGTTCTTACAACTAGCGAAAGAAAGAGTGTGAATCAAATTTGTGTTTTTTCTTAGTCTTTTTTCACTATTAACTGTTTTCCAGTTTCTGACTTTCCTCATATTTTGGGCTACCCTCAATATTTATTTTATTTTGACAGCTTTTTTATGTAAAACCTGTTGAGAATTATTAGTTTTCTTTTGTTTTTTAATTCCCCAATGCTCATAGGAATAGCCATTGCACAAGAGTGTAGTGGACATTTAGGAGGTGGGCTGGGTGTGCTGCTGTGGCTGGTGACAACTATAATTGTCCTTATTAAAGAGTAGTGCAGTGGAGTGAGAACCAGTATTAATCTGAATAATACTGGTGAGAAGTATGATAAATTTTACTACAAGAAAACAATAGAATATTTCTCTAGTTACAAAATGCAAGCCTAAAGTTCTCAGATTTTTGGTTATATTTCAATAATATTTTGATTTTCACATTTGTTTAGATGCCTTTTGATAACATTCTTTATAGTATAGAATTAAAGATGGGAAAAATTCTTCAGAAAACAATACTGTAGATCTTTTTACATTAGAAAAACCTCTACAAATAGTATGCCTTTTAGTAAGAAAAACTGCTCTTGCAAGACCAGATCTTTAAATTTAACGAGTGGGGACTTTTTTATGTGTTTGTTGTACCTTGTGACCTCTTAGTACTTAGCTATTTCCCTTCTCTCCTTAGAAAGACCTCCTTGTGGAGTCACTTTTCTTTCATTTCTCTGCAATTGTTGGCTTTAAATTTTAGGAGTGTTTAGGATTGGTTATCAGGTTTTGTCTTTTTAAAATTTCTCTACCCACTATATATACTCTAAACTACTTTGGTGGTCTCTTCTTTTGCAAATACGGAAGTACTGGCTGCCAATTAAATGCCTTCTAGAAAATATTTTCTGACCTAGTCTCTCACATCTTACACCACTGAATAAAATCATATGCTACCACTTCTATTGAAAAATATTGATAAGGTGTAAGAGAATTTCTGAGTCTTTAAAACTTAATAGAATTTGTGTTTTAAGGACCTCCTTAGAAACATATTAGACCTTTATCTGACAATGGAACATTATTTACAGATTCTGATATTTGGATGCTAAGAAATATTGATGAAACATAGCCATTTGTAATGACTCTTTAAATGACATAACACTATTCATATGTATGCCAGTCGTCATATATCAGTAGTTTAATACTGAGCAGAAGGAATTTTATGAAACTTTTCAACTTCAAACAAAAGTATGTAATACGTGTGTCTGAGACCTCTAGACTCTTCTTCCCATTCCCCTTGTGTAGGTTTTATATATGAACATGGTATAGAAATTATTCTTCATACCTATAATACTTGTCTCCACACCACGTGTCATTTGAATGCTCACTGCTGTGAAATTACTAAAAGCATTAATACAGTCACCTTTTCTTATATGAATGACAGTTTTTGTTTCATATGTTTATAGAAATGTTTTGATTACAACTTCTTAATATTTTAGATAGGTTTAAGATTTAGTATGCAACAGCTGTTAATAAAAATATATCTATCTTATTTTATGGAACTACTCTTTGAAAAGGGCATGAGCATTACAAAAACAGTCAGTCAAACATACTCTCTCTTTTAGAAATGTAGCCATCTATTGGAAATAAATAGTACAGAATATTATTGTTTATGTAAATCTAATAAATTAATAACTGATGAAGTTGGTGGTAATTAATTCTTACTTGTATCTGCTTTCTAAGTGAAAGTTTTCTTTGCTGTGTTACAATAGGTTTGTTTGGGCTAAAACTGTAGTTCATTTTTAGATATTCTTTTAACAAGAAAACTACTTACAAACAGAACCAGAGAATCTTGTTTGACATACTGAAGATTACCCAGCAACTTATATCATAAATAGAGCTTCAAATTTACCTTCCATATTAGCAGTACCACAAAAATCTTCTATACATTTCTCTAAAGCACATTATATAGTCTACATTCTCTAATTTTTTTTTTTTTGAGACAGGGTCTCATTATATAGTCCAGGATGGCATTGAACTTGTATGATCCTTCTCCCTCAGCGTCCTGAGTGCTGGGATTACAGGCTTGCACCACCGTGCCTAGCAACATTTTCTAATTTAAGACTAATAAAAGTAGAAATTAATTTCACTAAAACCAAAAAAGACGTAATTAACTACATTCATTTATATTTGTTTTTTAAATTACTCTTCCATAAATATTTGGTCAATATGTAAGAAAATATTACTATTAATATTGCTATTGTTACAATATTTTAATAGAAACAAGGATATGTAGGCGATTTAAAACTTTTTCTGATATTTAAAGTGTTGTTAATAAAACATACCCACATTTATTAGAAATATATTATTCGAAGTAATCTAAAATAACTAATTTATGTACTTTTTAATGTACAGTTACTCTGACTTTTACTACTGTATTTTGCATTTACATTTGAGGTGTGTGTGTGTGTGTGTGTGTGTGTGTGTCTGTCTGTCTGTCTGTCTGTGTGGTTGGGTGGGGTGGAAGCCAGCCCTCACACACATTAGGCAAATGCTATACTGCTGAGCTACATCACCAGCCCTATGGTGTCTCTTTTATAGACCAGGTAGGAAGCACACAAATAATTTTAGCATTTATGTCTCAACCTAGTTACTGGTACAATTTATGATACAGTCAAAACATCACTATAGGATTTGTACTGTGGAAAATTTGTATTCCTTGATTATGTCTTCTTTTGATCTATGTAGTAAATTACATGGTTCATAGGTCATACGTTTTTGACAGTTAGCTGAATTTCCTAAAATCTAAAATAGTTATCAGTCACACCAAGAGCATTCATTAAAGTTCCTCCTCCATTCTTTTTTAAAAGCACAATTTAGTTGAGGTATCATTTTACAACCAAACATCTCACTTATTTTAAATGTACAATTCCCTCACCCCACCTTCACTTTCTCTTTCTTTCTCTCCAGCTGTAATTGTAGACTCCTGTTTCTTGTACTCTTTACCTAGTTTCCTCGGCAACATTCTGTAAAATATAATCTACTATCACAGTTAGGATATTGACATGTATATAGTTCAATTGCCTTATTCAGGTTTCCATAGTTTTATTGCTGCTAAAAATGGATATATGTGTATATGAAGTTCTGTGCAGGTGACTCCACAACTGATATACTAAGCAGTGGTGACATCACAGGATTTCTTCATGGTACCCTTGTATAGCTATACTTATCTCCCTCCTAACTAATGATGAGTATGTTCCTTTTTTTTTTAATTGAAATTTTCCTCTTAATTGGAAGAGTACCCTCAATATGCTAAATATAAAACATTTGCCCATCTTGTGTTGGTCTTGTTCCCAGTACACTGACACAGAGGGCAAGAGTACTATCTGAAATACAGGCTGAAGCTTATGACTGAGGCCCTGTCATCATTTTGAATGATTGAAAAAGATGTGTTTAATAAACTCACAAGCTCTCACAAAATTATCAGAAGTCCACAGATCATTAACTCAATAATTTTACTTATGGACTATGTCAGTATTGTTAATGACTTTCTGTAATGTGTTTTGGAAAAGGATGGTGATAGAATGCATGTATAAAAAACTGCAAAGTCAGTATTTAACACAGGAAGATTACTTTGCATAGACATTGAGAAATGAAAACCCAAGAATCCAAAAGAAACAAGAAATGAAAAACTAGTCCATTAGAGATTGTGAATTTTTTCTTTACATGTTTTAAGCACTTTGTGGAGGGAGTACTTTCTTCTTATAAAGCCAATGTAAAGCAGACTGTTTTTCTCATAAGTAGATTACAACCTATAAATGCTTCTTAATCCGCCTTTCATTTTGACTGATAACCTCCAGTCCCTGAAAACTTACACAAAAATAAAGTTAAAAAGCACATTTTTTAAAGTCTCCATTCAGTCTAGGGATATTTACTATCTTAGACTCAGTTTTCTTCATTAGCATATATTAAATGTCACTTTCAAGTTTTGAATGACAGTATCATTAAATTCATAAAGGAAATCTATCAGCAAAATATAGCTAATCCTTGATTTAAAGTTTCCTTTTTTGTTTTAGAATCATTTATCCTTGGTACTTCATAGAACTCAACTGAATATTGCTAAATTTCTTTTTTCTTGAATTTTTATCAGTATGTGTTTGCAATATGTAATAATTACATTCATTGTGGAGAGGTGGTAGATGCACATACACATATTAATTCTTTTTATATGCCCTTCCCCTCTCTTCTTTCTGGAATTTCTCATGCTACCCTTTTATAGCTATACTTCTTTCTTAGCTAGTAATGAGTATCTTATTATGTGCTTATTTGCTGTTTGTATATCCTCTTCCGTTAAATGGCTGTCTGTCTTTTGCCCATTTTTTAAAGTGGATTATTTTTTACTCTTACCTATTTTTGTTTTTGGTCCTTGGCTTTTTTGAGACAGGGTCTTGCTATGTAGTTCAGGCTGGCCTTGAATTCATTACGCAGCCCAGGCTGGCCTTGAACTCACTATGCCACCCAGACTGGCCTCAAATTTATGGCAGTCCTCCTGCCTCTGCCGTCCATCTACTGGGATTACAGGCATTACTGCACCCATCTGCTCTGGGGTTTTTGAGAATTTTTTATATACTCTAGATACTAGTCTTTTGTGAGATGAGTGGTTTGAGAGTAATTTCTTTCAATCTGTATGTTACATTTTTACCTTCTAAATGTAAGCTTTCAAAACCAAAGATTTTTAATTTTGATGAGGTCTACTTTAACTTTTATAGATCATACTTTTGATGTCAAGTCTAAGAACTCTGTCTAGCCTTAGATCCTGAACATTTCCTTCTATTTATTTTTTTCTAAAAGTTTTATGTTTTAGATTTATGTCTATGATTTGACTTTTTTTAAAGGTATGGGTTTTAGGTCAGTGTTGATCTAATTCAATTAGTTTGTTTTTTGTTGTTTTGCTTTTTTGTTTTTCGTTTTGCTACTGGGGATCAAATTTGGGACCTTGCACTTGGGAGGCATGTGGCAGAACTACTGAGCTAAATCCCTGGCTCAATCTAATTTAATTCTTATTACTGTTTACCATTCATTCATTCATTCAGTTAATTAACAAATATTTATTGAGCACATGATGTTCATAGTACTGTTTTGTCCTGGATTTGGTCTGTGTCGCCTATTGTGTGGCGTCAATTCCTCATACACACAGGCAGGACTGTGTGAGCTGAAGCTAGTGTGTGTTGGAGCTGTGGACTTCTCTGTGCAATCCTATGGTAATTGTTAATAAATAGTTAACACAGAGTTGTACAAAGCAAGGACTATGTGTGCATACATATAAATGTATGTAGCTATGTATGTAGTAGTACACATGCATAAATTATATATGTGTGTATGGTATGTATGTATTTTACATTTATACTCATTAAAATGTATAATGAACTTTATAGAAATGACTAAAACTACAATATGGTAGATGAGTCCCTAAAGTATCTTAATAGACATATGTTTTAGTATATATTATAGTATAATCAATGTGTGCCTGAAAGTACAGACCTCAACAATTGATACATTGATTTGAAAATCTAAGAAGTTAATAGGTCATCTGAAAAACTCTGTAATTCTAAATACTGGGAGTACAAGAATGTTGGTAAGAGCTACAGTAGAAATTTCTTCTTATTAATTAACAGTTATGTTTTGTGGTAATTCCAAAACGACCTTTGACTTTTTTGACTTGGTAAGTCTTCCCATGAACTCTTGAAAAAATTTTTAGAAAAATTCTAAGTGGTTAAAGGAGATGATGCTGTCTAACTACCAGAATGGTATCTCTGTTATTGACTCATGAGAAACTGGCATTTTCTTTTCTTTGAGACAGGGTCTTGCTGTGTCGTTCTGGCTGACCTTAAACTCTATGTAGCCCAGGCTGGCCTCAGACTCCTGCAATTCCTCTGTCTCAGCCTCCTGAGTGCTGAGATTACAGGCAGAGACCACCATGCCCAGCAGAACTGTTTGTTTTTTTTTTTTAATATATACTGTATCAATAGTAACAAAGTTAGCTCCAACTTACTTTACAAATTTATTAGTTTTTTTACTAGTAGCAAAACTAGCAAAATTAGAAAAAAACTGAAAAACCCCTATCTCAGCCATCCATGCTTTCATAAAGGAAATTTATCAGCAAAGTATAGATAATTCTCTTTGTGAATTAAAGTTTCCTTTAAAATTTAATTGTTTGGGTGGGTGAAGTGGAAGAATCACACAACAGGTTCAAGGCCAGCCTAAGCTGCTTAATGAGTTCAAGGTCATCCTGCACTACATAGTGAGACTATCTCAAGAAAAAGTTAATAGGCATTTTTCTAAATTTTGCAGATCCTAAATTATTGAAATCTAAAACCAACCAGAATTAGCACCACTCAGGTAATTAAATCCAAAATTAGATACACTCCAAAATGAAAGAACTAAAATAAAAGTTATTTAAAAGGAATGGAAGTAATGAATGAGTTAAAACTTAGTTTTCATTATTTTGTTAATGAGAAAGTTGACCAGAGATCATAAGGTAATCAAATTTTGTGTTGAAGTTTGAGCTAGATCTTTTTTCATACAAAGCTTTTGTGCACCTGCAGATGCGAGCAACAATAGAGTCAATAAGCAGTGAAGGAAATATAAGAGGTGAGATCCAGTGATGAAGAAACAGATGGTAGAATGCCTTGGTCCTGCATAGGTACCAGAAGCTCTGGGCATATGGTGTAGTAGTTGAGGATAAATGCTTTGGTTTCAGGTTGACCCAAGTTTGAATCCTAAATCTTCTACTTGCCAGCTTTGAGTTCTGAAGCATATTTGCCTAATGTCTCTGTTAGGATGATACCTATTTATTAGGATTGTTGTAAGAATTAAAATGAGATAATAAATAAAATAATTAAAAGTTATTGCACAGATTTAATAGTTTATTGCACAAAAACAATCTTGTTGATTAACATTTATGTTATTAAATACTATGTAAATTAATATTATATATGTAATATAATGCATAAAAATAAGAAATATGGCCAGGAATTCTAAGAAGTAAATCTTCACGCACAAAAAAGTGTTCTGGTGGTAGGTTTTGTTTTTTATGTTTAAAAAGAACTTCTCTGTCTCTTAAAATTTTTTAAAATTCTTATCAAAAAATGCCAAAAGTAATTCTTACTTAGTGTTTTGATGTTTTCCATAGTAGAGACTCTGATGCTCCTCATTTACTTAGTAGTGGTTTTCAGTGTGGTTACAATGGGCCATAGGAGAGTGATTCTTGAACTGAGTATACAAACTCGTCTTAATTTTTTCAAATGCATATGCCTCGATTACCCAACCAGGAGGTTTCTGGTTGCAGAATGTTTATAAGATTAAGGAAAATAACTCCCATATATCCTTTCCCCCAGATTCTCCAGTTTTTATCATTTTGCCAGATCATCTTATTATTTTTTTCTTTATAAACATGGATGTTGCTGTTTTTCTGAAACATTTTACAATAGATTGCATAAGTCATGGCTTATTGTTCAGTGTGTTTTCGAGAACAAGAATATACTACTTTTAACCATTGCACAGTTACAAAATTCAGAAATTTTAACATTGGTTCAGTATTTTCTCCAATCTCTAGCCCATTTATTTGTCTAGTTTCTCAATCACCTCGATAAAGTCCTCTATAGCAGTTATTTTCCAGTACAGGCTCCTTTTCACATAGTGCATTCAGGTGCCATGTTTTTAATTTCCTTTTCATCTGGAACTATTGCTCTACTTTTCTTTGGTTTTCATGACATCATTTTTATGGAAAAAAATTCTATTGTGCAGACCACTTTGGTCTTTATTCCTCATGATTATATTCACATTATGGATTTGGGCTGGAATATAATTTATTTTACATCTGTCTCAGAGTACCACAGCCAGAGGAACATGATATCTATTTGTTTTTTTACTGGTAAATGCTAATTTTCATCATTTGGTTCAAGTATTATCTGATTTCTTCATTTCTTTTTGCAGTTAATGAGTAATGTGGGAAGATACTTTGTGACTAAATAGTCCACTAGTTATCAAATTTCATTCAGCATCATTAATGATTATTGCTATCTTTTCTCTGAAGGTTGTAAAATGATTATTTTTTTCTAACTCCATTGTTTCCATCTTTAATAGTTGGCATTGTACTGTTAAAGAGCTTTTCCTGCATTGGACTCAGGGATTATTTTCTTCTGTAATGGATTATAACTCATTACTATCATTTTTATTTTGATGCCCAAATCACCCTGAGTTTAGCTAATAGGAGCTTCCTTCAATTAGCTCTAAATGTCCCTTTTAAGATTATCTTAATGCTTTTGTTTTGACTTGCTTTTAATTTCTTGGGCATTGCTTTAGGAAACATTGTTTTGGTAGCCCTTGGGGGACCTCAAGTTGACTGAGAAAGTGAAGTTGGGAAGAAGATTCACCTTTTCACAATATTTCTGTAGAGCAGACCTTCAGTGGATACCTAACTATAGGCAAACAGCCCATATTTGTAATTGTATCTGTTAAAATAAAGATTAAAATAACTTGTTAACTTTAATAGACAAACCACTGCATACATTCACAAAAAAAACACACAAATAATCATGCAAATATTTTAGCCACCCCCTTTAATAATCAATCAAACATTGAATCTTTGTGACAGTAAAAAAAAAAAATTTTTTTTAAATTTATAGATGTATAGGCCCAAGACTGGCTATTCTGGCCTTAAGGTGATTGGTTTGACAGCCACTGTACTGAACTACTTATAAATGTTACAAGGATGGTGGAGCAGTGAGTGTCTTTCCTCTGAGGATCATTAAAATTTCTCAGAGAAATTACTCTATGTTTCTGAGTCCTTACCTTCCTGTAGATTCTGCAACATACATAACCTTATGCTTTCCTCTATTTAAAACTATCCTTTGTTTTGTTTTGTTTTGTTTGTACATGGCTTCATTAGTGATCATTGTTACATTCACTATTCATGTTAAAGAGATATGCTGATTTTTCATGGTAGTAGCTGTTTACTCTGTAAGGGAAGCTATAGCTAAGAAGCTTTATGCAGTCTTATAGGTAAATATTTTTCAAACTTAATTTTTAAATAATTTTAGAAAGTTGCTACTTTCCATTTATGTTATTCCATCTATGCTACAGAAGCATAGGATTTTAATAACAAAGTTAAATTTAAATGTAAGATAAATAATAAACCCAAAATATGAAATTGTTATGCATGAGATTAAATTAATAAAATAGCTGTTGTTCTATTCTTTTGACACATTCCGCCTAAGTTTTCAAAGTTACTCAATTTGGTTACCATGTCCCATTCAATAGCTATCAGCATAAGGCTTCAGAGTCTCTTGTCCACTTCTGTACTTCATGAGTATATTTGTGGCAATGCAGAAATGAACATAAATAGTTTGTCCTTAAACCAAAATGTTTTATAATAGTTCTGAGGCACAAGCAGCATTACTTGATGACTGTAATAATCAGGGATTATTGATAGCCATTTTTGATAATTCTAGGAAGGTGGAAATTCTTGGATTATATTCAGGAATATGTATTTTCCATAGAAACTATGACTCAATATTCACTGAGCAGTGTTTGTAGAAAGTTTATAGAACACAACTACCACAAATAACAAATAGCTGCATTTCTTTTGTTTGAAATAAACTAATAATCATGTTATCAGAATTTTTTTTCTAAGAAACAATTATCCATTTTCTCAATCTACTTTATGTAAGCAAATAATCAGCAGTACTTTCATCACACAAAAAACATACTTACACCAAAACTAGTCACTTCAAGTACAAAGACTATTTTGTGTTTCTTAACTTGAAATTATTTTCATAGTCATTGAGTATAATGTGCTACTTTTGTTTGTTTATTTGTTTTTGTTTTTTGAGACAGGGTCTCACTATGTAGTAGGGACTGACCTGGAACTCATTATGTGACCGTCACTATTCTCACTATCCTCAGCCTCCCGAGTGCTGGGGTTGCAGGCCTGTGTGCAGCTTTTTTGACCAAATAACTGCTACAGTTGGCCATTTTGTATTATATTCTTTCAATATTGAAAATATTTGTGCCAAGAGAAAAAATATGAGAAAGAAAAGAATGGAAACAAAGTCTCTGTAAATGGGGAGGGTGAAGGGGGTAAAGGGAGGGCAAGGGTATGGGGAAAAACGACGACAAAGATCTGTTATGTAAAGGTACAAGATTCCCAATGAAGAATGTAACTGTATTGTATACTTACAAAGTACCAATAAACTCAATGAAAAAATTTGTTCTAAAAAAAGACAAATCTGAAAACACTGTACCTTGAAGTCCAGTTTTAATTGGTTCAGTCCAAACATTTATTTTCAAGAATTTAAAATCATGCAAGAACTCACCATGAAACTTCATTGTATTTTACATCTGTTAGGGCCAGATGTTGTCAGATTACTAGTGATGACATAAGGACCTGTTTCATGACATTACTGTTGGCAGTATTGTCAGGTGCATTGAGTTGTGAAATTTTTTGTTTAAGATAACAGGCATTTTTACTTTTTAAGAGTTTTTAGAGGGAAGAATTATAGTTACTAAAAAATTAAATAAATGAATGAATAAATAACTATGGATGACATAGGGATAAATAAAGGAAGTGAATCATTTTGGGTACAGACTTGACCAACATGAACAAATGCTTTTCTTCAGTGAGCAGAACGTCAGGATTGTTGAGGTATCATTAAAACAGGTTTTATGAAAGTGCTAATCATTTTCACTTGAAAATTTTCACTTGAATGATTTTGTCAAAATAAAGTAATATCTAACATGGATTGATTATGAATCATGAACCTTATATGCATTGTCTCACTTAATAGAACAACTTTTGAGCTGTTAGCATTATCATCATTATTTTTCCACATTACATATGAAAAAGCTAAATCTTAAATAGCCAAGTAATTTCTCCAAGGTCCTGTAGTAATAGCTAATAGGCTCAGTATTCAGACTGAAATCTGACTTCAAAGCTGATAACACTTTGCTCCTTCTGTGACTTGCTTGACAGTGTGCACAGTGTATGTTATGTCTTTTTGAAAGTTTTATCACTTTTCTGAGTTACCATAGTCTACATAGCTAATACCTTAAAGAGGATTGGGAGTGCAAATGGAACACTGTAGATGTCCTTTCTTTTCTCCAAATGCTAAATTTATGACACTAATCTTCCTTAGAACAGTTATCATACTGTGATCTTACCTAATATCAAGAACCACTTTAAAAGGAAAAGGAAATCCCAAAGGGGCTACTTACAGTATTATTTTACAGTGAAGGATGCAAAATGGGGTTTAGTCTTGCAGTTTTCATCAGGCACCTCAACCTTCCATCTTCCCCATTGACTTTTTTTTTTTAAGAACCAGCTGCTGGCTTTCCCTCTTTATACCTGCCGGATGCTTTCTGAATCACATTATCCAGTGCTCAATTTAACTGATCCTCATTAAAGTCCAGAGCCTAGGGAAATCACCCTGATTTTTTGTTCCCTAGCAACAGCTCTAAGAGTAACAACAGCTGCTTAACCATATGCCCTAGAAAGATGTTATAGGGGAAATACACAGAAATTCTTATTCAATGCCTTAAATCTTGAGACTTCAGACACCATAGTTACCACACTTGATTATTTATGTTTAGTGGTACAAAAACAAACAGAAGAATAAATTTAATTATTTCAAATGATATCATACTCTAGATGAGGTTAGCAATTAATGTGATTGCTAGGTATTTTCTTGTTAATTTAAGTAAATAGCCCCAGTGGAAATAAAATACCTTTTCCTATCACTGGAAGTTTTAAAATGTTACATACTTGTTAAAATTAAGTGTATTTATTTTGTAATGTGATATGGCAAATTTAAACATTAAGCAAATTAGGGCCAGGGATTTAGCTCAGTGGCACCACACCTGCCTCTCAACTGCAAGGTCCTGAGTTCAATCCCAGTACCAAAAAGAAAAAGAAAAAAAAAAAAGTAAAACCATGAAGCAAGTTAGAAACGCCTAACAAATTTTTGTTGACATTCTGTGTTTTTTCTGTTAATAATTTCTACTGTCTCCATAATTTTTCCTTCTTCAGATTTCCATATATTTCAAATATTTTCAGAATTGCTTCTTTCACTTGGAGTTAAGTCTCTTCTATGACTTAATGGCTCATTTCTTTTTAATGCTAAGTAATATTCCATTATGTGAACGTGCCACTACTTATGTATTCACCTACTGCAGCATATCTTGGTTGCAAACAAGTTTTGGTAATTATTAATAAAGCTGTTGTAAATATTTGCATGGAGGTTTTTGTGCAGACATGAATTTTCACCTTTTGGGGTGATACCAGAGATTGAAGCCAGGGCCTTTGCACTGAGCTATACCCCATGCTCTTTACATATTTTATTTTATTTTAAGACAGAATCTTAAATTTTATGAGAAACTCCCAAACTGTCTTCCAAAATGGCCATATTACTTTACATTCTTACATTCTCACCAGCGTTTGGTATTGTCGATATGTTAGATATACCATTCTCATAGGTTTGTAGTAGTATCTCATTGTTTTAATCCACAGTTCTGTAATGAAATGTGATGTTTACCATCTTTTCATATGCTTGCTATTTTTATCTCTTTTGGTGAGATGTCTATTGAGATTTTTCTTTATATAAACAGCGAAAAGAACACACAAAATTTACATGCCTATAATATGGAAATATTTTTAGACTCTCTACTGAGACCTTTTAAGGTATATACTAATATACTTCAAATATATTTACTATATACTTTAATATACTTTAAATAATTGTAACCTCTTATATACACCCTTTATAGTTTAACCTGTTGCAGTTTCACGCAGTTCAGCATAAAGATGAAGAGTTAAAAAAATATCCTGAACTATTTTTTCTCTTTTGTTCAGCAAATAGGCTAATATAGTATATATATGATAATATTTGTATATGTAATACTAAAAGTAATTATGCTTTGACTAATGTAGTAGACGTTATCTAGACAGTAGCCAATAATTTAGTAAGTATATGCGTGGATCATTCCCTTTTTAAATATGAAGAAAATAATATCTTTGATATTCTTTGAAGTTCTCAATTTTCAAGTTTTTTCTAATAATTTTCAAAATTCCTTATCACTGGTATTTTTTTTGGTTTGGAATTTTTTTTTTGCTCTTGTTTTATCTTTTTGATAGTTTTCTTTTAAAGTTAATATCATGCTATGATAGTTATTTGACTATTTTAATGATTTTTATGTAAAATGAGTATTTTTCCACATTTTTCAAACACACATATATTAGTAGTCAATTTAGGTTAATAAAACAAAAATATTTTGTTTGAAAGTAGATATAGAAAATAATCTCTTCATTAAAAACTTTTTCTGCTTTACTTTTTCTCACAATTTATTCACTCAATAAAAACTACTTCTAATTTTAAAAGCAAGATAAAATTAATCTAGGTCAGTTATTTTCTAAATATCTGTCTATGGAGAGGTCTGATACATGTAACAGATAAATGTCGAGCTCTCTAGTAGCAGGTCAGATGAAGTGGGGGAGACTGTACCGCGCCTCCTTGTTCCTTTTCCTGAATATCTCAGAGGACTCCATCCATATGCTCTGTGGGGAAGATGGGAAAATTAATGCAAATTACGGTTTTTAGTTTAAAGCAACAAGAAAATCAACTAGTCAGCTATTACTGAGCTATTTATCATGGAGTTCTAGGTGTCTAATTTATAAGGTTTGTGAATTAGACTTCAGGGCCTATGTTACATTTTATTACAGTCTACAACATAAATATAGACTGGCAAGAATTAAACTAAAAGCCTGTTTCACAGCTGTTATGCATCTGGGAGTTTGGTTAAAAGGGGCTAGCTTAGCTTAACCTGAATTGTGATAAAAACCAGGGTCTGGAGACCTTTTAACTAAAGTCTTGTTCTCTGATCAGAGAGGTACTTAATACTGGCCCATAAGTCCACAAAATTATAATTTGTAAGAGTCTTTAGGACATCGGTAACTTTTAAATCTTACCATGTGAAAAATGATTATGTCACCTGTGGACTTTAAAAGTAGTTAGCAAGCTGGAATAAAGGCAATGATCAGACCAAATATTTCTGGAACATTTTTCTTTCGAAGTTAAGAAGTCCAACTATTCTTTGTAATATACTACTAGTTTTACTATAGGTTTTACTGAATTTAAATTCTGATAAATGAATGTTTTTGTCAGATCAGTTATACCACTGGGAAAGATGGTTTACTTTTTTAATGTCACTCTTATTACATTCTGGCTTTCTCCCAGGCTTGCAGATGGGTCAAGGGCTGTGGAGAGTGGCCAGAAACCAGCAGCTACAACAGGAAGGCTACAGTGAGCAAGGCTACCTCACCAGAGAGCAGAGCCGAAGAATGGCTGTGAGCAACATTTCTAACACCGGTCATCGCAAGCAAGTTCAAGGAGGCATTGATATCTATCATCTTTTGAAGGCAAGGAAATCTAAAGAACAAGAAGGATTCATTAATTTGGAAATGTTGCCTCCTGAACTGAGCTTTACCATCTTGTCCTACCTGAATGCAACTGACCTCTGCTTGGCTTCATGTGTTTGGCAGGACCTTGCCAATGATGAACTTCTCTGGCAAGGGTAAGTTAAGCGCACCAGTATTGATTCAGATCACTCTGAACATTTTAATACTTGGTGTTCTTTTTGTATCACACATAGATTATGAAATAATTTCTTTTAATTTGGTTTTATACTCTGAATTGCTATTAATTAAGGCCTATAAAAAATGCAATTATTATTGTCCAACTTGATTCTGGGAAAAGAAAGTAGAAAAGAAAAGAAAAAAAAACAAACTTTTGTATAGTGAGAAGAGAAATTGCTAATCAGGGTATGCCAGTTTATTATAAATCAGAAATGTCCAGCTTATTTTAAAAATTAAAATTACAAAATAAGAATTTGTAATCCAAAAATTAGAATCTTTACACCCCTGGTATAGAATTTGTGCTGCATGCCTGTGTTCCCATAGGTATTCCATCTGAGGAATAGGCATACTTAAACATCAGATATTTTTGTTTCCATGCATTTCAGAGAGAGTGTGTTTATTTGTATTGTTCTCTTTATCATAGGTGCTTGCTAGCATGAACTTTAACTGGTGAAAACTTCATCTACTTTTTATTTTTTCCAAACCACCACTTCATCAATGAAGTACATAAATATTAGAAAGCAAGGATATAAACATCTACTTGCTGAATTTAAAGTAAACTATAAAAAAATTAGCAAGTATTGAACCAGTTTAAATTAAACTATAAATTTAAAATCATTTGGTGGAATAGAAACCATTTTATTGATATAAATTAAATAGCATCACATATTTAGAAAAAACTCATAGGTACCTTTTTTTCCTTAAAAATGTACCAAACATAGAATTATTGTATCTTAAATTTTCTAATATCCTTTTCAAAAGATTATTTAAGTTTCTTTGTTTTACAATGGGTCTTCATAATGATAAAGAATGCTAGGGTAGGAAAGCATTAAAAAAAATAATTTAAATGTGTTACGTGGTAGCTTTTCACAATGAATGTGATCATTATGTACTGTGAACATGTACTAATAAAAACTTAAAATTAAAGAGAATAATGATAAAGAACAAATCTAGAAAACAAAAGCCATTTTAAGACTGAACGATTTCTATCTGGGAGTATAATTGAAAGAATTAAAAAACTTAAATGACCAAACTTTCTAGTAGTGACATGTCTAACATAGACTTCCTAATGGTACAGAATTGTAATATAAAATTATGTAGGTTATCAACTGCCAAATATGAGAAAATCATCATCTTGTTATTCTTTCAGTGCCTTGTCATAGTGAAGATACTGTTAATATGAGGAAATTATATTAATTAGCATTTAAATAACTTATTGACTTTTTACTGATTTGAGTATAAAAGGAAATTAAACTACTTTAAAACCGGTTCATTATTTATAATCTCCTTATTACATTTGAGTATTCCCCACAAGTTAATTTGTTTTTCTGTATTTGAACTTCTAAAAAAAAAAGTCCATTTCTGAGCTTATATGAACTCAGTCATTACATATTTTTCATTTGGAGTTTAAGTGTGAATTGTTTATCCCTGGAAAAAAAAGTTTATTTTTTGCCTGTACATATAATATATAAGTATGCCTGTGTTTATGATGTTTGGATTTTATTCTTAATGATAAATTGCTTCTATTTGAAAAAAGAGGCTGGCTGAGTTTTATATTAGCTTTGAATATGCTAAGTATTTATTGATAATGGGAGAGTGTTGCTATTTCATAATATAATTATAAAACTAAAAATCTGTGATAATGAAGAGACTACTAACTATTGATAATTTTCTAGATAGTTTATTTACAGTTTTAGAGTGATAATTTCCTTTGGTTAATAAAAGTAATGCAAGGGTGAAAATTAACTGTTAAGAGGATAGTCTCAAATTAGATATTTTATGTATTTATCTCTACAACTTTTGATGTTATATAATGGGACAATACTTTTTTTTTAGTTTTCTTGTACTCTGTGTGAAAAATAAAGAAATTTGAGGTAAAAACCAATATTAGAAGGCAAAACTTTTTTTTTCGTCTCAACAAGTTGCAGGTATTTTGAAAATACACACACAAAAATGTATATAATTTCGAGGGTAAGATTTATGAAAAATGTAAGAAAATTGTGACATTTATAAAAAATGTATCAAAATATAGTTTTGGTATTTTCTGTGTCTCTGAAGCAAATGCACTTATATTGAAGGCTTTGTGGGATACATCCAGGTACTATAATACAATGAAAGTTTAGGTTTTAGTACACAGGCAGTAACTACTGGTGGGAGCAACAGAGTTGGAATCCACTATCCTGGTCTTTAGAAAATAGTGTACTATGAGATACAAACAATATTGTAGGTTTTATAGAATTTTAAACAGTCATTTATTAGTGTGATAGAGAAGTAGTAAAGAACCAGTGTTTTTGAAACCATATCTTAAAAACAGCTATACTTCACAGCACATGTTTTGATATATGTGTTGAAGTTGAAGCATTACAAATTTTATGTCTGTTGTTTAACTATATGTTATTAAAAAACAAAAGGTTGTTCCCATCCAGCAGTCTTTCTCCCTCCTCATTTAGTTTTTATTTCACAAACGGGCACAGGTTACTTAACAGATAACATTTAATTTCTTGATCAAGATTGTAAAGTCTGTAGCAAGATTCATTACGTTCAAATCCTACCTCTATCTATATTAACTATATGACTTCAGGAAATTTTTTCTCTCTGTTTTGTGTGCTTCACCAGCATCAAAGAATTCTTGAGAGTATTGGGCAAGTTAATACAATTAAAATTAAAATTTTAGGTAAACATAAGTAATTATCAGCTGTTATTACTACTAGTATTAATAGTTTCACTTTAGATAACATTCAGGAATATTATCTTTGTAACTCAAATTTGTAGGTGCTATCAAAATTGCTAAATTTAAGCATTTATTATATTTTATAAACAGAACACGTATACAAAATTAAAATCTTTATGTTTTGGAGTTATAAAATCCAATTTTATATTATTTAATTGACTATTTTATCCTATGCATGCGTGGTTAATTTAGGAAATTAAATATAGTAACTTCTTGTCTCATTTTCTCTTATTTTCATAGGCTGTGCAAATCCACTTGGGGTCACTGTTCCATATACAATAAAAATCCACCTCTAGGATTCTCTTTTAGAAAATTGTATATGCAGCTGGATGAAGGTAGCCTTACCTTTAATGCCAACCCAGATGAGGTAGGTGAAAAATGTATATATTTGTATTGGGTGAACTCATTACTATCTTGCTGCATTTTTCTAATTTAATAAGCTTGCAAGTAAAATAAGTCATTAAACGTACCTTTTCAGTCACGGAGAAGTCCAGTATTTTCAGTTACTGCTCATGACATGACTATTTTTTTTTTTTTACTTACCATGTCCTAGGTTCAGTCTTTCTATCTCTGCTCACTGTCTGGCAGAATGCATGACAGATATGCAATCCTCTGCTGTTTTGATTGAGATAGGTATTAGTGGTAAACAAGATTTTGTTAATCAGAACATGGAATATCTTCATAAATTTTGTCTCTAACACTTTCCTCCTATATACTATTTCTATTTAGTACGATATCTTTTTAACTTTTATGAGGGATAATCAGAGTATCATTTTAGTTTTCAACAGCAAACTTATATTTAAATAACATTTTTGTTGATATAAAAACTACATACAGATTCTGTTATGATTGAACAATTTTGTATTACTTTATTTCCTAATATATAAAGATGATCAAAATATGAACAAAATTCTTTCACTGTCTTTTTTTCCTATCATTTTAATCTATCATGGAAAAGTTCAGGTTTTCAAAAACGGTTGAAATATCTACTAGACTTCTTTGACATCTGAGTGGAAATTGTAGCATACTATTCTGAGTGCATTGTTGTTATGGAGGACTGTTTGGGCTGACATGTAGCTTACTAGTAAAGTGCATTCCTAGCATGTGTGAGCCCTGACTTCCATCCCCAAGAAAAAAAGAGATTGTTTAAATTACTTTAACTTTTTTATAATTAAGGAAATATTCCCCTCATGTAAAACATTTTAATCTTCATTTTAAACAGAAATACTGATTTTAAAAATATGCAATATTATGCAGTACTTATAATACCATGTTTGAAAATTGATTTTCACATGTCACATAAGGTTTCTTTCTGTTAAAAAATCAAATCAAACCCCATTGCAAAGGTTTGTTGTCACAAACACATCTTTTTGTTCATATCCTTACCAATATAAAAAGTATATATTTTATGACTGAAATAATACTAAAATTCAGATATTTGTTCTCTTTCCCCTCACCACTGCTTCAAGAAATATAAATGATGTATTAGAAGTTAAGTTCAGGGCCAGGGATTTAGCTTAGTTGTTCTGCCACCTGCCTCACAAGTGCAAGGCCCCAAGTTCCATCCCCAGTACCAAAAAAAAAAATTTCAAATTACATTTTTGTTTTCAGACAGGGTCTCACTTTGTAGTTCATGCTGCCCTTGATCTTACTATATATCCCAGGCTGGCCTCGAGTGTGCAGTTATTCTCCTGCCTCAGCCTCTCAAGTGCTGGAGTTACAGGCATGCATACCATACCCAGCTCAAAATATAAATGTGCATTTGAAACTAATGTTACATTTTGGAGTCTAATGATTATTCTTTAGAAAAACGAATGGATAACTTGTCATGAATTGTTTTATTATTTATTCCCTTATTGTAATTTTTAGGATGTCTTCTATAATGTCTTCTATTATATTTTTATATTGTTTGGGGTTAAATCTAAGTTATCTCCTTGTATACATAGCAACATAATCATGTCATATTTTTAATCTTTCTCTGTGACATACTTGCTGTGCACAAGAGATTCTGCTACAGTTACATATTCAGAGAATGTCCTGGCGTCAGAAACTTCATTATTTATTTTAAATTCTTTATTGGAATTAGACATCACTTGTTGCTGATTAAAACAATCGATATGGTGAACTTTATAATAAGACAACAGTCTTATTAGAAGTAATGTAGAAGTAATTGAAAGATGATTAGTATAGAAAAACTAAGGAAGAATATTACAGTATTTTATTGTAGTATACATAAGACTCAGTATAAGTAGCCATTGTAAATCCCAGTTTTATTATGCCCCATTTATCAAGTCATACTGCTCCCATCACAAATTATACTAATATTGAGTAAACTTATTTTGTTTAACTTATAATGACTTGTAAATGTTGTATTGTAAGGAAATGTAACTTGGTAAGTAATAATTTGTAGATTTACAAAGTCAAAAAATTAAATTTAACTACTGATATTGATTATGGTAAGTAATTCTTTGGTAAAGGTGTACTAATTTTAAAAATATATGTAAAGCCATCGTTTTATGCAAAGATGAAAAAATATATAGGCCCTCATATACTGGAATGTGGTTAGTTTTAAATATCTAAATTGGAAAAGATGTAAAAATGTTTCTGGTTTTTGCAACTATATTTATCAGAGTATAGAATGCTCCTCTAGAGCAGTTGGAGGGGAAGCAGAAAAAAATGGTAAAATCCAAATTTTTTTTTTATCTGACAGAATCTTAAAATTTTTTAAGGCTAATGTTTGTTAAAGGAGGGACTGAAATTATTAATTAAAAGACAATTTTTAGATCATCCGATTTTTACTTACCCATCCTACCTTCCATTGTTTTTGAGAGTTGGCTGTATTTTCTTTTTCTTTAGTCCTTGGCCTGACTTAAAGACATTATGGAGCATTCTAAACATGCTGAATTCACAATTCTGAAAGAGACAAATAGAGCTTCCAAGAAGCATAGAGCTGAACCACTCAATATCTTGTGGTTCCAGAATTCAGATTCTATGCTTTTATGATTATCCATATTTTAATAGTGTTGCCTAATAGCAAAATGCAATTCTATCTTTCCCAGAATGCACTTAGGATATAAATAGGCAAAAACAGACATCAAAATACATTTAATTATGTTCAGGGAAGTGAGAGTATTTTAATGACTATTCTTTACTTTCATTACTAATATCATTAATATCAATTTGATTACTTGTCCAAGTCAAGTCTTCAGAATTGAAATCATGTAAGTTAAACAGTTACCCCCATATTCTTATATAGAATTTACCTGTATGAGTCATATAAAATTCAGGTCATTGGAAGACTCTTTGTCAAGATTTTTGAGCACTAGAAATCAGAGTGCTTTTTTAAGTGGACAAATTATTTATTTTGTGCATGCAAATATATGTCAAGTACTGCAAACTTTTTCCATTAATTTTCTCTCAGATACTAAAAATCATGATGTTCTATTTCGTGAACAGCCAAAGCTAGTATGTCATCACTTCAGTACTTCATACAAAACAGAGTACTTTGCGGGGCTTGATTCCCCACTCACCCATCCACATTCACTAGAGCACTGTCATCAGACAAATTATTTGCGGTTCATTTAACCTTGAGCAATAAATTACTTTTGGTGATATGTTCAAATGTACGTAGTGAATTTAATGACGGTACCTAAGATAAGATGTCTACAATTGTTCAGTATTATAACAAGTCTACTTTTCCATAATTTCTAGTTTTGTACTTAACATTTTAATACCATCATTAGAATATTATAAAAATAAGAATACTTACAGCCACAGGGAACAAGATTCTCCAAAGGACACCGTTCATGTCACGGATATGGGTAACCAAACTCCATAGCAACTGCTGGCAGTGGCTTATGGGGTGGGGGAGAACATCTGCATAATTTGTGGTATGATAATCTAGCTTGCTGTTGTTATATGCATGACAGTGTGATCTCAGCTGTGTGTAACGTCTTGATCTTGTGCATGAGCTTGTGAGCTTTGTGGCAGATAACCACATTCTACTAAAGGAATGTGCTGAGACTTATTTGTGTACATTAAGTTGTATTTCCCCTGCATGTACAAGTTGCGTGTGTCAGTTTTATTCCGCTAGCAATATTTTAATAACCAACTTATAAGCTGTATTTCCTTTGTTCCTTTTTATATTAAAATTTTTTCTTGACATAGGTTTAAATTTAGAGTCTGAATAATTAGTAGTGAACAGGTCTAACTTTAATATATTACAGACTTATTTTTATTTCTGTAAAAATTTTTTTTAATCCTCATTAGGGTCAAGTAAAAAAGTTATTTTTGTTTGTGTTTTTACCACATGAACACATTTTTCCGGTACACATACAGAAAGACGTACATACTTAACAATTCTATGGATTTTCCTATATTAACCTTGAACAAAAATCTATTATGAAAAATATTTTAAATCGAGATATATATATATATATATGTATATGTTTTAAATGAAAATAAATATGCATTTTTAATATAACATGTTCTTTCTGTTGTTAAGCCAGCTAAAATATAAACAGGAAATTTGTAAGAGTTCTGTGTTATAAAAGAATCTAAATTTATTCCCAATTCTTACTGATACTAAATTTTACTGACTTTTTACTCTAATATATGGTAACTACATGGCCGTTACCATTTTTTCATAGCACAGTAACAATGGTGAGAAATAAATTTTGTTCCTAGGGATGGAAAAACCTGACTGCTATTGTCAGAATATACTGACAAGCATTTCTCAAATGCAGTTTTTGAGGATACATGATTAGAAAGAATTTCTAATAATTCTGAATGTGAGAGTTGACTTATTTAAAGCATAACATTCAGTCTTCAGTACATTGATGCACATTGTGACTTTTTAACAGAGAGTGGTATTATGTATTATTAGCAAAATGTATTTGAGATAGTAGTATTTTTTGTATGTGTGCGATAAAAGAACATTCTATGGAACACATTTTGAGATACAGTAGTGAAATTTACCTGTAATCTGACCGTGTAAGTAAATAAGTTAGAATAGTTGAAATGCCCTATTTTCTATTTGTAGCTACCTAATACAATATCTCTTATGAAAGTTTGTGGATCTGTAATTATTTGTTTTGTTTCCTGTAGTCTGATAGTACCTATTATTTAAAAGAAAAAAACATGAGGGTTGAGTCTTCACAGAACATATATTTTTTTCATGTTCTTCAATTTAATTGTTGTCTAATTTGTTTAGGAAAATGTTAATTTGGAAAATAAGGTTAGTAAAATAAAGCTGAAAGCAATACTAAATTTAGCATTAGCCTGTAGACCTTGGTACGAATGTCAATGGCAAATAATGTGGAATTCATAAACAATTCATCATTAAATACTTGATATTTCATTCTCTGTTAAATCTAAGTGTGTTGTATTAAAAGTAGATTAGGAGCTGAGCCTGGTAGCATGCCTGTAATCCCAGCACTCGGAAGGCTGAGGCAGGAAGATTGCTGTGAGTTTGAGACCAGCCTGGGCTATAGTGAGGTCCAGATCAGTCTCAACTACATGGTTAGACCCTGTCTCAAAATAATAATAATAATAATAAAAAAATAAATAAAAGTAGATTAATCTCTCAGGAAGAAACACATTACTATATAGGTAACAGAATACGAGCCAGATGGCAAAAAGGAGAAGAAAAACTCAAAAGTTCTAATTGCTAGATGTGATATAAACCAAATCCATCTAAGCATGACTGAGTCCTAAGTACCCTTCTGTATTAGCTACTTTAACATTGCTGGGGCAAAATACTTTACAACCGCAAATTAAAAGAGAAGAGGTGTATTTTGACCTAAGGTTTCAGTCCATGGTCTGCTGGGTCCAAAGCAGAAACAGGACAGCAGTGGGGCATGGTGGTGGAAAAAGTGTTGAACCGGTGGCAGCCAGGAAGTAAAGGGTGAAAGGAGGATCTGGGAGGGAGACAAACTTCCCATTGACCCACATCTTTCAAGCAGCACCACCCCCACACCCCTGCCAGCACAGTCAGCTGTGTGCGCTGCCAGGAACCAATCATCTGTCAAAAATCCTACTTCTAGGCTGGGACTTAGCTCAGTGGTTCCAGTGCCTGCCTTGCAAGGCCAAGAGCCGGAGTTCAATCCCCGGTACCAAAAAAAAAAAAGAACTTGGGCTGGGGTTTTAGCTCAGTGGTGCTGCTGCGTGCCTTTCAAGTAGAAGGTCCTGAGTTTGATCCCTCTACAAAGAAAGTTCCAGATTTTTCACCCCAAAAAAAAAAAAAAAAAAAAAAAAAAAAAAAATCCTACCTCTTAGCACAGGAAACTTTGGGGGACATTCTAAGATCTAAAACACAGTACCCTCCCTCATTATGCTGTTTCATTCAGATAGTTCCACATTTTATGATCTTTTTCTTACCATTTTAGGTCTTGCTGCCATGGGGCAAAGAGACAAAAAAAAAAAAGTACACGGGGAGGTAGTTATGCTGACTGAAGTTAAACCACATTACTAGAAGAAAGGAGTTACTACTGCATAGGGAGGGAAAAAGAGATCTAGGTAGAGCTCAAGAGATATTTTAGACTTCCTTCTAATATGACCATATTCTATGGTAGAATTATTTTTTATAAATTCACACTAGGCCTATATGATTGTATCATGTTGACTTCTCACTAAAGAAAGTACTTCGGCCAGCTGAGTGGCAGGCCTCACTCCCAGCCTCATGGGGTGGGTACAGATTGCTCCAAACTGATCTTTGGCTTCCACTTCACTCATCAGATCTGAGATATGTGCAAAGAAAGAATTTTTACATTTTAAAAAGAAAGAGAAGTAGCTCTCCATGTGTATGCATACACACACACACATAGACACACAGGTGCCACATGTAACTTTGGGTGCTGTTGTATGAGAATGTAATGATAAGATCATCTTCAGCCATCTTGCCACCATTTAGCAACACATTGAGAATAGCAGGTTGGAAAGAAAAATTGGAACTGAGATACCATCAATAAGTCTAACTACTCCAGAGCCCTGTAAATTTAGAAATTCTTGTTATACAAGGTAATTTTATTTTGTAAAGTAAATTCATCCTTTTGCTTGATACTGATTTAGGGTTCTCATTGTTTGCAACCCACACTATAATGATGTATTATTATTGTCCATACTTATATGAATTTGATACGTAATCCTGCATGCCAATTATTTTAAAGCATTGCTAATTACCAAATCAATTAATTTATCCCAAGATTTACTGATAAGAATATAATCAGAACAAAAGGAATTAGTTGACATGGGGAAGAGTCCTTCACAAAACAGCTTACTTAGCTTCTCCCTCTATAAAAATATTTTACTCAAAAGAGCTAAAATGCTCATGTTCACTGCTGAAGCCCCTTTGCCTTGATTAGCAGTAGAGCCAAAGTGTCAGCTTAATTAAGCCTCTGAGAGTAAATACCATCCTCTGTCTATGCAGGTAATATTTTCATTCAGCTGGTCACGCTAATCCAGAGGGCATTGACTTTTCTGAGAGTAATGTGATATATAGGTGGATAGCTAGCTATATCTGTCTACTGTTGTAATGTCAGACTTACAGTCCACAGTGTGGCAGCTCTTAGTAGTATAGTAAGATCAGGCCAAGAAGAATGGCGAACGCACCTGGAGGTTGGAGGCAAGTGTGCAGCTTTATTACACTGCCAGATTGATCGGGGATTTCTCCACAAAGCGATCAGCCCCGAGCTGGCAGTGAACAGGTTTATGTGGGTCACGCGAGAGGGGGTGGGGATACAGAAGCGAGGCATGTATCATCAGTTTATTGGTTGAGGAAGTTAGTTTACATGATTTGATAGAAAAGTACACTGGATACAGTTACTTTCTGAGAACAAAACACAATGAAGGAGTACATGTGGGAGGGCATATGAGCTGGGGGTGGCTCTTTGTCAGTTAGGTCAGTTAGACACAGGAGAAACCTATATTTCTTTTTTTTTTTTTTTTTTGCTCAGAAATCATCACTGTGTGTAATCTTTTCAGTCTGATCAATGAGATGATTTTATGGTTAAGGCACCTTTATCGTGAGTCTATAAGTCAATTTAATTTTACACCTTACCCTTACTGTACTGTATCTTGGCACCCTTCCCTCTTGTCTTATTTAAGAGTCATTGCAACATATTGTTTAGAACCACTTCACAGAAAGATGTTTGATGAATCAAAGTAACCATTTTAAATGCTTTAAAGAGAAACAAATTTTGCAAGTTTATTCATTGATCAAACCACTTGATGTATTTTGCTCTTGTTTTCTTCAATGTGTTATGAGAGGTACTGGTTTGCTGTCTCATTGAGTGTGACTTATCAGGAGTAACTGAAATTAGTGTATTGGCAAACAATGTATTAAGTGCTAAGATATGCATAATTTTTTGTTTGATTTATACTTTTGTTAGCAATATAAATAAATTCAATTAGAGACTTTATAAAGTGTGGTAAATAAAAATATTAAATGTATATGTTAGAATCTATATGTTTAAACTGTATGTTTATCAGAGTTAGTTATATATGCATATTACAAGTCCAGTATTTGTGTATCATTTTCATAAAGCAGTTCTAAATTAGCTGATAAGTTACTTTCATTAAAATGTTTTAGTCATAAGCTAATAGAATTTTATATTCACAATTTGATTATGTTTTCCTTTTTCCACTTTAGAGACAGATTAAAAATATAAAAGGGCTTTTCTAAGACTCTTCTCTCAGCAAATAGCAACTTCCTCAGTAGTAATTACAATATGTTTATTATTATATTTATTACTAGTAATTTATAATTTGGGAAGTATCTTTATATTTATCATCTTATTGATCCACATCCCAGTCACCGCTATGGCTCTTCTAGGAAATATTAGAACTCCCAAACACGGTACATTTTCTGTTTGAGGATATTAAAATAATTACAGTATCTTTTAATTATTGAATTAAAATTTAAATAGTAAGGTTCATATTATTTGCCTGTCATTGCTTTCTCTCTCTGGAAAACTAAGCAGAAAAACCTATCCTGTTCTTTCCCTTCATATTTCCTGTATTTTATTGGCGAGAATTTTCCATATTTATTGAGGTTTTCCTATTTAAAAAAAAAAAAAAAAAAAACTTTCCTTTTTGTGAAATTTCCTGTTGACATCTTCTAGCCACAAATAAGTTCAGGCATGTATGTAACTGGAGTTGGCAATTTCTCAACCTGTGCTAATTTAAGTACCTTTATAAGTTGTGCTGGAAAGCTAAAATCCTTGCCAGTTTAAACAACATCCATTAATAAACTGATTTCTTTCCATACCCCACACTCAAACCTGAAATGTGGTGTTACAGTTCATCTCAGTAGATGTGCAGTGGATATTGATGCATTTTCTTCTCTTCACAACTGTCACTTCTCACACGTAAATTGTGGAAAGTTCTTTGTTCTTCCTGGGGGAAAAGAGGAGATTGAGATCTCTATTTCACATTTTAAACTAACATCAAAATTATCTTTTTTTTTTTCTCCAGTTTCATTGTTACCTAGCACAGAGCCTTACAGTGAACAGCTTAGTTGTGGTTATCTAAATAAGAGGAAAATTTATTATTCTTATCAAATAATTTTAATACGACAACTTTAAAAACTTGGGCATCTTACTGAAGTCTTACTTCTCACTGCTTGAAAGCCAATATGTAGGAGAGGAGAATTGGTAAGAAGGAAATCAGGTTTATTTAAGGACTGGCACCCTGAGAAACGGGGAGAATGGAGCCCAATGAAAAAGGCCATCTTGGGGGACTCGTATTTGGAGGTAAAGTGGAGATGTAAGGGTACAAGAGGCAGAAAAGTCGCATGCTAATTAGGGTCTTCGTCATCCAGGGCCTGTCTTTTTTTCTCTGGCTGGAACATTGCAATTGACCTTGAGCTTTGGGGGCTAGTTCCTGTAAGTTCTTGCTTTTCTGAAAATTTAGCATTCTCTTACAGATTCTAGTATACTATAATCTAAAGGTCACCAGATATTCTGGGTGGATATTTCCCAGATTTATTTAGCAATTATTTTCCTTTAAGTGAGATTTCCTGTTGACATCTTGTAGCTACAATTAAGTCGAAGTATCCATGCGACTCAGCATCTCTACTTTAACACGGAAGTGTCTTTCTGTAAATCTAAAGAAAGACTACTTAGTGTTATGAGTTTGTCTTTTAGGTACAGTTTTTCTTTACAAACCAGAATGCAGGGCAAAAACAAGAAGAAGTAACTAACTGTAATGAACAACTTGCAAAGGAGTAGCCATCGTTACAGACGTAGTTTTAAATCTAGCAACTGGACTAGAAATAATGATTATGTGTGCATAACTTAGCTTATCATTAATAAAATGCAATAAAGTGAAGTTTTAAATTTTATCTTTTCTCTCTAAAGGTTTGATAATTTTAGCCCATGAAACAAACTGGCAATAGACAGATTGAGCGGGTGGGGACAGCAGGCTACAGGAGGGGAGGGAGAGGGAGAGACAAATTTGTTAATGTGCAGAAATACAGGAGCCATATACAAGTTATGGGACTCAGAGAAAGTCTCAGGTGGTTGAAACTTCAGTCTTATTTTGAGTTACAGAAAGCAAGGGGGGTTTGAATCCGGGGGAGGTAATACGCATGTTTGAGAAGGATGATAGAAGGAAAATGCACCCAAAAAATTGCCATTGTTATATAGACAAAGCCTCAGTTAATAGTCATCAGAAAATTGCCTGTCTGAGGCAGGTTTTAGATTTGCAGTCACATCTTTCAGTGAGAAGATCTTCTTTAGGCAAATTGAAGGGATATCAGATTAAAAAAAAAAAAGCCTCTGCCTGTGTCTGCTGTTACTAATTGTACATTGATACAACTTTTTATGAAAGGACCACCTTTCAAGATCCATTCTTACCTTTGCAGTCCTTCTGAAGGGCATCTGGAAATGCACTACAGCAATCTATTTTGAAATGACTATTTTATTACCCTCAAAAATAATGTCTAAGGCACAGTGATGTTCACCTGTAATCCCAGCTGCTTGGCAGACAGAGGCAGGAGGAGTGTCACAAATTTGAAACCAGTCTTGGCAAATTAGTGAATTGCTGTCTCAGAATGAAAATAAGGAGTTGGGATGTAGCTGAGTAGTAGAGCTCTTGCCTACTAGGTTTATTTCCAAATACCGCAAAAAATAAGTAAACAAACAAACAATGTGGGACATGTCTGAGCTATGTGCTGAAGGATGCTAAGCAGAGGAGAGGGTATGCACACTTACAGAGGGATAAAACATTACAGAACTTAGTGTGCATAGTGAAATGAAATGACAATATAAAATCATAGTCTTAAATTCAGTCATTAAATAAATCTTTTGCATTTATTTTATTGCCAGTAAAAAAGCAAGGTGGATGATTTTTGTATTTATGAATAAATTTCCCCAGATAAATTATTCTCAACTTTTTAAATTTTCAACTTAGGGCACATGCTCTCGATCATATAAAAAGAATGAGAACTGCTGGCCTGAACAAATTAACAGGCTGCACATTTACATTAGCAAATATGAAAGCCTATCAAAGGAAAGGAAGTAGTGTCAGAGCAGTCACCTTGGTCATTGTTGCTGCTGTGTTCACACAAGACAGTGGAAATGTTCCCATTCGGCCTGCAGAGGACTTGACTTCTGACGTGCTAATCATTTGTTTCTATCCAGAAAGTAAAATTTTCACAATATATTTTGTCTCTTAATGTTTCATTACTTTTGCTGCACAAACATTGCAGTTCAATTAAAATTTAATTTGTTCATTTCACTGTGGTTGAAATGTATACCGAAAAACATAGACAGAAAATCTCATATTGAAAGAAAAATTAGAAATCTAGATAGAATTATTTTGTTTTATAAATACTTACTGTTAAAATGTGGATTTTTTGAAGTCTTCAAAGTATCCTTTTAAAAATAAAATTAAATGCAGTGTCCAGTTTGCTTTCTATTATATGATCCTGTATTATTATATAACATTATATCACCAGGGTACTGGATTTTACATTGTATAAAAGGACAAGACGAACAAAACTAGCTAAATTAATTTTTTCTTGATTTTTTTTTTTATTAAGCTATTCTTTAAGAAAATAACTTACGGATATTCCCTGATATGACAGTTTTTATGTTAGTAATTTCTTTAATTGATACTAACTCTTATACAGTATTTCTACCATTTGTCTATGTGATTAGCCAGTACATTCAGGACCAGTAGTTAATACTTTTTCACTTGATTTTGCATGCCTAATTTTCTAGAATTCACTTTGTCCTAAAATATATATTTACTTGTTTTGAATGTATATGTGGTAGATTTTGCTTAATATTAACCTGACAGGATGAATTCACATGGACTTCACTTAGATTTTTATTGCTACTTGTCACTTCTTTAGTTTATTTTAGTGGGTTCCCAGTTATCCCCTGAACTATTGCTAATAGAAATCTCTGCTTCGCTCAAGGATCAATATCAGCTTTTTCTGCCCTACTCCCCAAACTGTTAAGTCTTCCTCAAAGGGAAACCAGCATGGCCTCTGTTTTCTGCTTTCTGCTTTCTTAACACCTGTCTCTGAACCACCACTACTCCTACCCTGTCCTCCAGTCTTAGAAAGCTTTATTATCTCAAAACTGTATTTTCAGGTTTTTTTCTCTGTTCTCTCAAATGCTTTGCTGATCCTGCAGTAACCTCTTTTTCCTACACGTCAGTCCTTTCCTTTCAGACTTTCTTTCATTTTTCTGACATGCAAAGATAAAAATTATCTTGAAAAGCATTTATTTTTCTCTTTTTACCCATTAGTTTTCCACTTCGGACTAAAATATTTTTCAGGTGAGTGAACTATAGTCAGTTTCCTTACCTTGAGCTCATTCCTTAAGTTTCTGATTAAAATATTTTTTCTCCTACTCTATGGAAAGAGAATTATTGCAAGTCACTACTTGTATTTCTCCCAGTCACCAAATCCAGTTTCTTCTTTTTTTCCCATTTGAGTCTCCTTGAGCTATCTGACAAAAAAAAAAGGGATATTAATCGTATTTATTTTGCTAGGCATTTTAATATCTTCACTATTGCTTTTTAAGATTTTTGCTTATTAGGAAACTGAGGCTCAGAAAATTTGAGCAAATTGTTTATATTCACATCATCAATGAATGACAGAGCCATGGTTTTTGGTCCCTCTGAAAAGTATGCTCTTTTGAACTCTACTATATAAGTATATGAATCATCCTTTTCTTCTTTAACTCTCAAAGACTCCTGGCCTCTGGGACATGATTCTTCTGTTTGCCATCGTCACTGCTGCTGACCCTTCTTATTTAAGATGCTTACTTTATATTTACAACACACTTTTTTTCTATACCCAGCTTGCTGCCAACTTTCTGCCATGCCTTTGTGGTTAATCATCACCTCAGATTCATTCTAAGACCAAACTTAGCACTGTTTCCTCCAAATTAGCATTTTCTATAACTTGGATTTTTTTCTCCTATCAGGCATTTTTTTTTTTTTGGTCAGTCATCTCTTTTTATTAAGGTAGAAACGTGAATTATTGTTCCCGTTCATTATCTTTTGGCCTGACAGCTAACATGTTCAGCAAGTATGTTCTCTTTTCATTCATATAGTGTATGGAATTTTAATATGTTTTTTAAAATCTGATATTTTATTTTTCTGTTTTTCCATGTGTATACCTGAACAATTGTAGTAGCCTACTAACTTCTGTTATTTCTCTCTATACCATAATAATCCCTTCTTACTCAGAGGGGATATATTCCAAGACCCCCAGTGGATGCCTGAAACTGGATATTGCTGAAGCTATGTATACTAAAATTTCTTCCTACACCAAAATACTTAAGATAAAGTTTAATTTCCAAATTAGGCACAGTAAGATATTGGCAACAATCATAAAATAGAGCAATCATAAAAATGTTTTATAACACAAGATATATAAATGTATGCTCAAAATATCTTACTGTAATTTCACCTTACCATGTAGAGGAAGTACTTTATGGTTTCCCTTCAGCAAATCTGAATTGCTTGGATTACTATTCTTATGCTTTGGAGCCATTCTAGAGTAAAGAACACCCCACAATTAGATCTCCTAACCAAGATGGATACGAAGTGACTGACTGGTTGTATACATTGAGGACACATATCAGGTATGATGGAGGTAGACAGTAGATTTTATCATGCTACTCAGAATGGTGCACAATTTAATACACAGGCATTATTTCTGGAATTTTTTCATGTAGCATTTTTAGATCACAATTGAATGTGCATAACTGAAAGGGCAGAAAGCAAAACCATGAATAAGGGAAAAATATTTATTGTACTGTCAAATTGACACTGCAGGCTACTGCTTCATCATTTTAAAAAGCCCTACAAAGGCTTGCAGCTGCATATGGACAGAGAATAAAAATCTTACCTTAAAATTCAATACAACTTCTACTACAGGATGGTTCCAGACTTATTCTCAAACCAGAGGTCTCTCCCTTTTTCCCAAAAATTACCAGAGTTTTTATTTTATATTACTTTTACTTACATAATTCAATATTAACTGAAATGTTCTTTTTTTTAAAAAAAGTTACTTACTCTGAATTGTCTAAACTCCTCTCGTTTTTTCAAACTTTATCCAAAAATCTCATAGCGATTTTTCCTTGCATTGAACTATTAAAACATTTATTTTCATACTCATTCATTTAGGCCATATTCAACTACCATGTTTAATTGGTTTGTCATGTGTATATTCTAGTTATTTCTGGAACTGTCTGATCACCACAGATAAACTTTAAAATTTTTTAAGGAAAAATTATCTTATACAACTGTCAGTTATTGAGTATGTGACATATACTACCTGTGTTTAATATATTTTAATGAAAATGTAGAACTTTTAATTGGTTTTTATTTTTAAAACACACACATATACTTTTCAAAGAAAAATGAGGCCAAATAGCTATTTTCATACCAGGACTATTTTGGTGTTTTTTTGTTTATTTTGTTTTTTGGTACCAGAGATCAAACTTGGGACCTTATGCACTATTTTGGTGGAGTTTTTTGTTTGTTTATTTGGTTGGTTGGTTGTTGGTACCAGAGATCGAACTCAGGACCTTGTACTTGTGAGGCAGGCAATGGAACCACTGAGCTAAATCCCTGACCCAAGACTATTTTTTTAAGAGCATCTATTTTATCCAATAGTTATATGTCAGCTAATGAGAGCTTATCATTATGTTATGGAGCCCACCCACCATAGGACTGACACCATGATGATTTATCTCACAATTATCTGACAAGACTATCTTGGGATTCTCCCTACATGTGAAAAAGAAACTATGATGTGACTGCAACAATTTAAATTATTCTTAAAGTTGAACAGGATAGAATTTACTTAAAGGAATTAAAATGTATATAAACAAATTAAATAGTAAGTTTTAAGCTTAAGTTTATTTTGGAAATGTAATAAAATAAATGACAAACTATTGACTTGAATAACTCAGCTATATTTGCAAGCATGGCTTTTCTTATATAGCACTGACTTGCCTGCCTGTTTCTGATAGTCACTGATTACCCTGCTACACACATCTATGACAGATCCTAACCTGCAGTCCTTTGACAGGCTTCAGGCATTTAATTTCTATTTTTAAAATGCTTATACAAAATAAAGTAAAATATTTAAATACTGCATACATACATTATGATAGGAAGGAGTTTCACAGAGCTTTCATCATACTCAAAGGGGTCCAAGGCCCAAAAAATAACTTAAGATCTTCACCAATACTATATACAATGTCTGTTCCTGTTTTCTCCCATCCAAGTATTGACCAGGCCTGACCCTTCTTAGCTTCTGAGATATGATGAGATCAGGCTCATTCAGGGTAGTATGGCTGTAGACTGTTCCTGTTTTCATAAGACACACAGTCTTTTGGATCTTTTCTTTTTTAAATATTGCCTTCTTTTATAAATATTTTCTTCTTTAATACCACTACATCCCTCAACTTCTTATATAACATGAATTTTACACCATTTAACAAAATCCCAATAGGTACTGGTTCCTTTATCCAGATAACTTCTAGTTTGTCAATATGCCTCATAAAATATGATTTTCAAAATTAGATACTTACATAGTGGATCATGAAATTGTGTGTACTATATCAAGCTGCAGTTTTCCTTCTACTGTAAAATATATTTATATTAATATAGATTAATATCAATCCTTATTTCCTTTGCCTGTGAGAAAACAAATAGATACACAAGTATACACAGACATGTACACACACAGCTGAGTGTTTATCTTGACTGATCATTATGTGCTCTGTGGCCTACAGATTGCTCTGTATCATTCTTCTAAATCTTTATTTAAAAACAAAATACTTAAACCATTTATTAAATAAACATGATTAGTCAACAGAACTGATGCTGCAGTATATTTTTGTATTTATTACATAAAAAGTAATTCAGGTGGTTGCCAGCTTGCTTATTAGAGTCAATTATGAAGCGGTTCCATGCTTTTTCCTACTTGTCATTCCTTTACCATTCCCTTTGATAGCCCTTCTAAAGTAATCTTTGTTAGAGAAATCTCAGACTTCCCTCACAAAAACATCAGGGTTGGCTTATTTTAGGATTGCTCCCAGTTTTGATTTCAAATTCTTTCTGGATGTGTTTATTCCTATATAGTATATTTGATTGATTTTAAAGAACTCAGTTAAGTTGGATATTTATGTTCTCAAAACATATTGCATAAAAAAGGGAATAGCCAACAGTATATTTTTACATGAAATGAATACAGAGATTACTTTAGAACTGAGTAGATACCAAATAATATTAAAATACCATGTGTCATTAAAGAATTATATCCCACTCACTGGATCACATTCATGGGTTTATTTTTCATAATATTGAAAAAGTAGATAGGATTAGTTTTATATCTCTTAAGTGGTGATTTAGGTATGAATAAAGAATCGATTAAATATTATTTTGCTTACATTTCTTTGTCTTTTTTAGTTACTTCAGTTAAAATTAAACAAAATAATTCTAAAATATTATTCTTTTACACTGAGAAATTTTGGAAACAAAACTGAATCAACTCTTGCTAAGCAGATCAATTAAATATACAGTCAACTCTCGATTATTCAAACTAATGGAGGAAAGGATGGAACAAGCTTTACTATTTCTGTAGTGGTCCCTCCCAATCTGAGACAATCTCTCAGCCTCATTCCAAACCAAGTTTTTGGCTTTCTCTCTTGATAATATTACATTTTCTAACCCTTGTACTCAGGATCCAGTGACATGTAGCTTACAATTGAGTTGATAGGAAAGTGTCACTCAGGCTTTTATATACATTTTTTAAGTCAGTGCCTTGCTAAATTGCCTTTGTACTATGAAAATTCACATGAAAAGTTAGCATTGCTATTAAGATATTTTTCTTATGCCTCGCAAAATTAGCTTTATGTAAAAGTCTTATCTTTGAATTGTAATTTATAATTTTAACTTTTTAAAATGGTTACATCATTGTACCAAATTTCTATTTAAATTTTTTAGTATAAACATTTTATGAGAAATTTTTTCTTTTGAGTCTTTTATAGAAATTCTTCCAAACTTTTGAATTCTAATATGTGAAGTATTTCTGAGTACTATGTGTTTGTAAATGCTGAAAAGGTGAAGGAATTTATGTGTGAAAACAGTGTGTTGTGTGTATACAATACGTCATTTTCTCTATCAATTAACTGCACACTTTGTGTAGTGTCCAGACATAAGTATTCATGGGAATTCATGTATCTGGATAACTGCAAGTTGAAATAAATACACCTGCCTTTTATTTCAATCACTGCACATTCAAATCCACCCAAAATATTCGTTTAAATATGACCTCCTTAAATGTGGGATAGCACTGGTTTCAGCATTTGACATTTTTGTTGATGTTTTGTTGGTGTTGATTTAAATCTTAAGTAGATACAAACTGGGTAATGCTTCTCTGGAAAATTTTGCATGCAGAGAAAAGGAAATTCAAAGATAAATCCTATGAAGAACAATGAAACTATTTTGTCTTATTAGGTTTTGCTTTGGTGTATATTGTAGCTAGATCCTTGTAAAATGTAATAATGCCTAAAGCCAAAGTAGTAAAGCCCATGAACCAGCCTTGAGTTTGGCCTACTTTAATTAGTTTTCTTTTCAGAATAAAATTATTAATCTTTCATTTGGAGAATATTATTTTTTCTCACAAATATGCATCTGAGCTTTAAGAAATCATATTTCCTCTAAGCAAGGGAAGTGTTTGTTACAAGGCTTATTTTATAATCTATATTGTGGTTTCGTCCACATCTTCTCCCAAAGTAGGCCATATTTATGCATAGTTAGTGTTACCTGACATGAGCTAGAAAATTAAATTATATCTTTAGAAATCTTAACTTTGAATTTCCTACTTTTCATTGCATGTAAACTGTCAACCATAAATAATAGTTTCAGTTCAGGTTCTAGCTTGTATTTTGCATGATAAAGCTAAAAAAAAAGTCTAGTGATGAAAAGAATTTATAGCTGTGGTTCTGCTATTGCTTAATTGTTACAATTTATAAATAAAGGTTGATTTTATTTACATAGACTTGTCTTTCTACCTCAGGGAGTAAACTACTTCATGTCCAAGGGTATCCTAGATGATTCGCCAAAGGAAATAGCAAAGTTTATCTTCTGTACAAGAACGCTAAATTGGAAAAAACTGAGAATCTATCTTGATGAAAGGTAAAAAAAAACAAAAAACTTAAATTTTCATCATAAATTAGTTAAATGATTCTTTTGAATAATTAAATTTTATTTTTAAAACTATTCTACATAGCACTCATCTAATTGAAAAGTTGAATAACCAGAGAAAAAAGTTAGTTATCTTCTATATTATTTTGTGAGTTTTTACTTGATAATGACAGTTACAGTTATAAAATAAAGAAAGTCCATAAGCATACATAAATGGTAGCCCAGCATCTTTGTAATGGTAACAAAAGTCAAATATTTTTGTGGAAACAGAAGCCCTGAATAACTAAACATAATCTAAGTAACTAGAAGTTCTAGATTCTGAAATTGTATAAATAAAAGCCTTTTATAAGGACATTATAAGCATAAACCCATGAAACTTAGAGGTGTAAGGATGTATATATATTTGTGTAGCAATACTACACAGAAGTATTATGTAAATGTTTAAAAATTCTGAAAATGTTACAGTAGTATATTTTACACAGAGGTGATGTGGTTAGTCTGCTATTCTCATTTCATAATCCTTCACTTGTATGCCTTTAGTCCAGTTATTAATGAATATAAACTACTGGAACATGATGCAATACAACATTGAAAAACTTAGACTTTAAAAATTTAAAAACATTTCATTTTAAAACTGCCTCACAAGTGCAAGGTCCGAAGTTTGATCCCTAGTACCAAAAGCAAAACACAACAACAACAACAAAATGAAACTTTATCTAATACTAATGTATGGCTCAAAAATGTGCTTGCCTTACATTGGGGATTCTCAATCCTTTTAGTTTTCTTACTTTTCAGTACCAATATGTAAATGTTCATTGTACTCCAGAAACTGCTAGACAGTATGGGTGCACACATGACTAAGGTATAGTCCTTGTTTTGAAGAGTTTACAGTGCAGCGTGCTGGTCATTGAAAGCAGTCCTTTGTGTGAAGATGTCATTAACACTTTTACTCCTTAATACTAGGTACCTAGAGATTGTGAGGGTTGGTTTTGGTTTGGAAAGAACCAGATCTTTCCATAATTAGTTTAGGCATTGTTGACTTTGTGATTGTTGTTGAAGCTACTTAAAACTTTCTGATTGTATTGTAAAAGCAGACCCAGATAGTTTATAAGCATATAAATGTGACTGTGTTCTAATAAAAGTATTTACAAAAATAGGCAGCAAGCCACATTGCAGGAGACCAGCTTGAAACTGTACTGATCAGGATTTAGTTATTGGTTATTTAGCTAAATAATAAATATTTGTGTATATTTACAAATATTTATACAGTTATAAATAACCTAATTATATATAAATAAGGTCATTTCCTTGTAAGGTAGAATATGTGGAGCCATTAAAAAGCATGTGATAGTTCATTGTGATGGTGTATACCTATAATTGCTTTACTCAGGGATGCTGAAGCAGGAGCATAATGTTTTCAAAGCCAGCCTTGGCAACATAGCAAGACCTTGTCTCACAAACAAACAAACAAATGTATACAATAAGCTATGTGAAAAAGCCAAGCCAAATTCTAAAACAGTATCTATCTATCTATCTATATATATATGTATGTATATATATATGTATGTATATATATGTATGTATATATATTGTTTTTGTTTTATATATATTTGTTACATATATATATATGTATATATATATATACACATATATATATTTAAGCATTTTTTAAAATCTTCATAGTTGTTACCTCTAGAAATGTGGTTTGATGTGGTAGATGGGGTGTCCTAACTTTCATAATTTGAAAAGTAAAGAGTTATCGTGCTAAAAAAGAAAGAATTCTACTGCTTTTAGACTTAGCCTGGAAAACACTTGAAAAATTTTTATTACTGAAAAACTTTATTCTGTAAGTAGAATTCATCATTGCACTTTGCTTTGTTTTATTGTGACCTATTCATGAAAGAGTTCAAACTGTTTTTTTAAAATACTTGTTTTTAAATTTAAGAATATATACTTTCATAGGATTATCTAACCTGATAACAATCAAACATTTTTATCTAAAATATGAGAAATTACGATTTTTATTCTTTTTAATAACTAATGCTGTAATCTTTTCTGTTTCTATAGGAGAGATGTCTTGGATGATCTTGTAACCTTGCATAATTTTAGAAATCAGTTCTTACCAAATGCACTGAGAGAATTTTTTCGTCATATCCATGCCCCTGAAGAGCGTGGAGAATATCTTGAAACTCTTATAACAAAGTTCTCACATAGGTTCTGTGCTTGTAATCCTGATTTAATGCGAGAACTTGGCCTTAGTCCTGGTAAGTATTCATGTATGTATGTATGTATGTATGTATGTATGATATATGTGTGTGTTTATATATATTTTTTAACATTATTTCCTACCCCATCTCCTGGCATTTCCATGTAAAAATAAGTCTTCTGTGAGAAATATTTCTCTCTGTGGATAAAAATGTTTCTACTAATTAAAAATACTTCTTTTACTGTGGTAACAACTACAGTTAGGAAATACTTCATTTATGTGAACTTAGACCTTTATTTAGTCACAACTCTAATTTATACATAATAAACATTTATAAAGTTGAACATATCTATGTAAATTTTTAACATTATTCTTATTTGTGTGCTAATTAGTTTTACTTGTCTAATTGAAAAGTTGAGCAGTTACGTTTAAAAATCCACATATTTCATAGCAAAAATGTGCTTTTGCTAAAATTTTTTATTACTGAAGAATTTTCCAAGACACAAGACTGTCAGTGCTAAATTAGAAAAAGTTTAGGCAAATTGAAATAAGTTGGTCATCCTATGTTTAGTTATAAACTAATCTTGATATCTTAAAATTATGAACATTTTCAACTGATGTAAACACCTGTGGGATATTTCTTAAAGTAGGTCATAATTTCAAGTGTTTCTTTTTCTTTCCAGATGCTGTCTATGTACTGTGCTATTCTTTGATTCTACTTTCCATTGACCTCACTAGCCCTCATGTGAAGAATAAAATGTCAAAAAGAGAATTTATTCGAAATACCCGTCGTGCTGCTCAAAACATTAGTGAAGATTTTGTAGGGCACCTTTATGACAACATCTACCTTATTGGCCATGTGGCTGCATAAAAGCACAATTGCTAGGACTTCAACTTTTTACTTCAGACTACAGCTATCCAAGGACTTATTAACAGATGTGGGGTTACATCCGTGTTGGTCATTCTAGCCTCTGTATACAATCAAGCTTGAGTATACAACTTCTTTTTCTTTCACTGTTTTCTTTTTTAGTAATTTCCTGGGGAAATAATTTTGCAGGACTTTTCTCAATTTTGCTTATTATGTTTTGCACAAAGCTGAGCCATTATCTGACCCAGCTGTTAAGAATGTTAAACTGACATACATTATACTCTGTAAGATGGTGTATTTGTGCATTAGATTTGCCTGAAAAACTTTATCCATTTCCATTTTTTAAAAATACAATGGATTGTGTACATATTTAACTAAAGAGATTTATAATCATAATTATTTTATTGTAAAGATTTTAACTAAAGTGTTTCCTTTTCTCTCAAACTGAGTTCTGAAATTTATTTGATTCAAATCAAAGAATATTGTTGTCTGTAAAAGTTGAAACTGACTTCAGATAGAAACCAATACCAGCTTTCCTTTTCTTTGAACTTTGAGAATAGTGTTTGTTACTATATTGATATGCAAAACCAGCACTTATTTGTATAATATAAATTTATCATTTGATTCTTCATTTTAAAAACTTTCAGGTTACTCAAGTCTTGATAAGTCATTTAGGTAATTTAGGATTTTTTAAAAGTTTATTACATTTTAAGATTTACACTTACAAAAACAGAATAAAATAGTATTAGAACTCTGGTAAATCTTTGCATGCTTATATCTGAATTAATTTGTCAAGTGACTTATTTTCCTAATCTTAATGATGTTCAGAATCCACTGAAGGGAATAGTGTAGATGATAACAATACACTCTTTATTCATTCATTCATTACATCTCTATTGAGAGCCTTCCATGTACTACGTATACCCTGTGCTGGGTACTGGTGATAACCAGAATCCTGATTTTCTTCCAAATCTGACCCTAAGTCAACAGGGGTTGTTAATTATACAACTGTGAAGGTACACTACATATTTTTCAATGACAAAACCTAAGATAATTGAATATATTTTTAATAGGACAGGGTTGTTTTAACTGGTAGGAAATTTCTAGATTCTGAAGCAGATACCTAAGTAATTTCCACATATGCCTAATTTTGAATTTCATAACAAAATAATTATAATTTTTGTGTATGTGTGGCAGAATCTCACTCTGTAGTTTAAGCTGGGCTTGAACTCACTATGTAGTCCAGGCTGACCTTGAATTCATGATGATCCTCCTGCCTCAGCTTCCCAAATGCTGGGATTACAGGTATATACCACCACACCTGGCAAAGTAATTACAATTTTTAACCTTCAGACAAATTAATTTTCCAAAGATTAAAAAAATACCAATAATATTATTTTGAAGCTGGCAGTTAACTTAGTTCAACTCCCAGTCGCAAACTCTGGCTGGCCTGCAGTTGGTGTCAGCTCAAATTTCAGTTCCATTCTTTGACCAGGCTGCTTCGCTTGGAGTCTTCTGTGCTTGCACCCTTCAGAGAGACCAGCCAGAATTTTGGGCAAAGTTCATGCACAGGACTTGCATCTTTCTCACTGGTTCATTACTCAGGATTTCCCTCTGCATATTTTTGATAGCTGTCATTATGCCAAACTCTATCCTGCAATTCTTCACAGGCTCCACATGATTCAAACTAGAATCTATAAAAATGGGAAGCTCATCCGATGCTATCTTCTTCTAAGCAGCCTCTCGTCTTTTGGATCAACCTGCTTTGGGTTGTTTTCCACCACTTTTTTTTTTTTTGGTTGATTTTTATATTTTGTCCAGTTTGTAGTTTCATCATCTCTTGGATAAATGGTCTGAAAGAGCTAGACCCTCTCCAACTCCTTTTTAAGATTATTGAATAGAGATTTATTCCTGGTTATTTTTAAAACTAGAAGAGTAGAAGTGTTTAACATGTTCTATCAAAAATTACAATAATAAACATATTAACAATAAGAAGAATTTAGCAAATAAGAATTTAGTGTTTCCCAGTGGTAACTTTGGGGGAAAGCTATTCTTCATTACTGGAAGAATTAATGTGCTATATGTAGTGTCCCGTATAATATAGGGTATAAGAAAGCCCGATTTTGCCTCCTATGTACTAGTAGCATCTCCTATGCACAAATAATGGCCCCACATATTTCCAGGTGTCTGCTGGGGAGTCAGATCACCTGAAGTCTGGAAATACTATATCTCTCAGATTTCATAACTGTACCTTTCTACAATTTAAATCCGATGACACTTCACTGTCTCCTTTTGCTTTACAAAATTAGCCTGGCATATACAACCTTTCCAAATCTAGCCTCAGCTTATCTTTAAAGCTTCAACAATATTCAACTGTGATCTGTTCTTTGCCTTTTATAAGCTTTTTTCCCTGATACTGCTTTTTCTTGTTTCTAAATTTCCCCTACTCGCCTGAGATCCACCTCAAATGTCTTTATCAAAGCTTTCAGAATGTATCAAGCATGCCACTCGTGTTCATTACTTCTTTCTCTGTAAACTGTGCCACTTTGTACATATCTTCTTGCAATATTTATAATTTTAGAGAAGTCCAAGCTTCTCATCAGATGTGACCTTGTTAATGTCAGACTGCACCCAGCCTGTCAGGATCTAGTTTTAGGCCTGACCTAGGGAAATGGCAGAGGGTATAGAGACAAGGACTGATTTTCAAATCCCAAATATTGATAGCACTGCGGATTTGGGAAAAGTTTTCTACTGTGGTGTGGTGGTCCAGCTGTCACAACACGAACATGCCTGAGTTGGGGAGTGGGGATTGAGAAAGGAAAGAACACTCAAGCCTGAGTGGAGACCAAGAGAAGTCTGATTTATTTCACAGAAACAGATCCTTTTTATAGGTTCACATCCACAGGAAGCACCAAGCAACTATTTGTATCTTTTATGCAAAGACCGGATTTTCTGACTGTTTACAAAGAACATCAGCTCTGTGGCTGTCTCTTTGAGTTTTTCCCATTGCAGCAACAAGTTTAACAAGCAGAGTCCTAGAATGTTACACAGATTGTATCAGTGCCTTGAGTGTAGAGGTGAAGAAGTTTCCTTTTGAATGTCAAACGCCTAGAGGGCCATGGCCCGGCTCCCACACTATGGGCAATTGATAGTCCTATTATCAAAGGTAGGTACCAGGAGATCAACAGGTCGGGGTGGTGTGAAAAAAATAAAGATCCCAATTTTAGCATATTTTGAATTTCAAGATATTAGAGTTTTCATATTTTTTCTTTTTTTATGTATTTTTAGTATATGTTTGCAATGCATAATGATTACATTTATTAAGGGGGTTGAATGTGTATGTAACACATCTTCTTTTTTTGTCCCTTCCTATCCCTCCTTGCTCCCTCAATTCTTGATCCCCTACTCACTGACTACAGTTGGAGAATAGGACTAGAGACAGAACTTCATGGAGCTGAATATACAAGCTGGTTACAAGGAAACAACCCTAGGGAGAATGTAGAGTAAAAAGAAACAAGGAGAACCAAGACCTGTCATGTAGAGGTACAAGATCCCAACAATGAATGTAACTGTACTGTATTCCTAAAATGTACCAATAAACTCAATTAAGGCTGAAAAAAAAAAAAGAAATAGTTGGGAAGCACAGCGTTTTAGATTTCAGTAGGGAAAATGGAATCAGAAGAGGATTCACCAGAACTTTGGAATGACCAGAGAATAATGGCATCCACAAGATAAAGCAGGAAAGTGTTAGAAAGGATGCCCAGGGCTGGGAGTATGGCTCTGTGGAGCAGCCCTTGCCTGGCAGGCAAAAGATGCTGAGCTTTACGTTAACTACAGCCCGAGTAAGCTTTTCCCATCTATATTCAGCCTCCTTGAGTCAATTTTTTTTTTTACCCAAGGCTGAGTTCTTTGAGGCTAGAAAATCACAGTATTGCTAATGGCTTTTATATCGTCACTAGACAAATATTCTCTCATTCAATGTGCAATCTAAGCTCTGCTGAACCCCGCAAGGGTGCTTAAGCCTGCCTACACCTTCCCCGATAAGGGCTATGTTGTTTCAAGTCCAGAATGTCCTCAACTGTGTACCTGTAGTGTACATTCCTGTAGAATCACTGAGTAGGGTTGGTTAAGATACAAATCATATTTTAAAAAAGAAGAAAGAAAGGAAAGGAGGGAAGGAAGAAAAAAAAGAAAAGACAGAAAAGTGAAAAAGGAAGGGAAAGAGTGAGAAGGGTTCAAGAATAGGAAGAAAGGAAAATGGAGAAGAAAAGGATGAAAAAGGAGGAAAGAAGAAAGGAAGGAAAGAAAAGGGGAAGCAAAAAGAAAATGCTTAAAAGCAGAGGTTCCCCCAAATTTGCCATCCAATTGTTTTTAGTACATTTTGTTGAAACTTACACCATCTGATCTTAATGAATCATCTGTGTTTATTCTTTTAACCTGTTTTCTCTTCTGAAAATCTCTGAACTCGTTCCTCATATTTACCTGAAATGATGTTTGTTCTCCGATTCTGTTCCTTCTAGGACACCTTTATCAAGTCTTGTAGATGGAAGTTTAATTCTTCTGTCTTCCTCAGTACATAACATAGGCCACTGGCTCAGTGCAGTTTCTTAAATTCCCAAAAATGAATAAATTTGATATTTTGCTATAATAGAAGAATTATTTGGCTCTGGTTCAGATTCTATATAAGCATTTAGAAATGTTACCACCACTGCAGTTTGTCAGGGCAACAACCTGGCTTTACTACTTCCACTTGTGCAACATACACCCAAAAACATTACATGTCCACGATTTGCAAATCGGATTATATTAACTTTTTAAAATATTGACAGGTTCGACATGTGTACTATTCTAGACATAAATTCATCTTTCCAGAACTACTAATTTTAAATACCTGGATGAATCACTGCTACTTTAAGTTTGTCTACTATTTTTAACTTCAAGAATAGGTAGTTTGTCTCATCAGTTGTTAATTGTTTTAAATTTTAGCAATATTATGAATATCATTGATTGCAGTGTTCAATGACAGCTTATTCAGAAGCCCTGTTTAAAATAACAATATTTTCATTCTAATTTGAATATTTTCCAGTGCCTGAGAGAACTTTTTCTTAAATATTGCTATTAATAAAACTTCCCATTATTAACAACTGCATGCTCTTTCCAAGCCTTCATAAGTGAATATATTCCAAAATGCCATCATAAGGGAATAATCTGGTACAAGAAAAGGCAGTAGGCACAACTTTTATCACATCATTAAAACAAAAAATGGAAACACCTGAAGTGCCTCCACCTTAGGGAAAGCTCTAAAATCCATTACATACTGTATTTATGTGTGGACTCTGTACCAGATGCTACACTAGAACTGGTCAGAAAGACCAAATACGTGCTCATGACCTATTACATGAAGCTGTGAAATCTATGAATAACAATGGAAAATATTTATTTTAGATACATATTAACAGAAATTAACAAACATGTACATACATATCTGCAATTACTAAATAAAACCAAAAATCTATTAATGGGAAGAAGAGACTGGAATAAAACATACCAAAATGTTACAATGGATTTTTAAATTTCTGTTTTAAAATCTTTTTAAAAATAATTATCTTAAAACAAAATAAATTTACTGAACGATTAAAAAATAGGATGACAGGGCTGGGGATTTAGCTCAGTGGTTCCAGCACTTGCCTTGCAAGCACAAGGACCTGAGTTCGATCCCCAGTACCCCCCAAAAAAACAAAGAACAAAACAAAAAAATAGGATGACAGTGTTTCTAATATATAGTCTTCACTCAGAATGTTTTTACATATTTTATTCAGAATTTGTTATATTTTTAAAAGGCATTTGGTTAAACTGCTAATTCATATTTAGACAAATGTTTTGTTTCCAAGCTTAGAAAAGCGGATTGTTTTATTTTATTTTTGTCTGATTGAATTAAAGACCAACAAAAGAAAGATACCAAATCTCTACTGAAGAAATTTTCATTTGTTTAAAAAAAAAGAAAAAAAGAAAGAAAAGCTTTCTTCTTGGCATGGTTAGACAGGAAGGGTGGAATTAATTTAAAATGATTAATGAGATTTTGTCAGGCTCCTTGACTTTGCCACTACTGCAGTTTGTCAGGGCAACAACCTGGGAAGCCCGGACGCCACTCTGTCGCCCCAAACCACTCTCCAGGGAGAAAATTAACTGGAGGGACTCGTGCCAGGTACACGTCAATGGCATTGTCTCTCTGGTATTGACAGCTTAAAAGTCTAAATCAGAAATATGCATGTTTGGGGACACACATACCTAAGATATTGTTTTCAATCTCCTTGCAAGTAGTTAATCACTTTCCAAATATTTAAGTTGTTGACATTTTCCAAAGGAAATTATTTGAAGAGAAAATTTTTACTGATGTCCTTCCCTCTTCACTAACTTCTCTTAAAATAAAAAAACAAGGAATTTTAGAATCTCAGGTTCCTCTTTTTCTTTTTAACTTCAAGTATTTGGAAAGTAAAATCATTTTTTACTTTTGAAAACCTTTTAAAAATATAAACACAACAATTTTGTAGTTAAATTTTTACTTTTAAGTGATAAGGTTATAGTCTGACTAAGTCCTTTTTTACTTATGTATGTATGTTTAAAAATAACACGATTAACTAAAACCAAATTGCTGAATATGGCTTGTGGTTAGGTAATACTATAAATATGATAAAAAATTTTTGCCCTGGTATTGCCATTTTATTTGGTATTATACAAATTATTGTGTTCAGTATTTGTATTTAACTTAAAATTAATTAAACAAATGTGCCCACACTTAACACTGCATGTGAGTTACCAATACGAAATAAACATCAATACTGAATTACAATAACATTGAACAGATTATTTGTATTTATACCAATTACCAATGCCGATATAATATCAATGTTTATCATCTTATTTTAAAATCTGTCTAAGAGAGTTTAGACAAAACAAGTTTATTTTAATGACAACATCATAGAAAGGACTTGAGAATATAATAGTCATTGGAGGACTCCTTTTATAGAAATTTTGTGTAATGTACATTTGTCAATTTTTAGCAACACAAAAAAATGAACCAAAAGTGATTTATGTTGAACAATATTGGATAGTGATCTCTTCCAAGTTGTGTAGATGATGTACGTTAGTTACCAAGAAGAGAGACCTACCAGAGCAACACCTCAAGTGAGTATCTGGAAGGGTGCTCTAGAAAACTTTACCCAGGATACTGTTCTTACTGAGAGGATTGTACAAGGAGACAACCGCCAGTAAATCTGTCACCCATCACATTGCCCTGCAATGAGTTTCTTCCAAAGCAGATGTTGTTCTCAATCCTGAGGCTATCAAATAGTTTACTGGGTTTTTTAAATTCTCAAAATTCATATATCCTCTTTTCAGTGTGCGTGAATTTTCACGTTATTGCGATTTAGTCATTGCTTTATGTATTCTACCCGTAAAAATGGACTGCAAAATGTAATGTAGGCAATAATTGATCTTGGAACAAGGAAAACAGAATATTTTCTAGAATGTTTGCTTAAAAAATACTATGCCCACTGTCATAGAGAAACACACACACAAGTACCCTTGAGTGAGACCAAGCTCGAACTGGACTAAGTGAGACCCAGTGCCATGAAACAGCTGTCCCATGAGGGCACTCATCACCAAGATGGATTTGCATGGATTCTGGGTCTGCTTGTCAGACTCAGAAATCTCATTTGTCAACACATTTTAAGCAAATGTGTTTTGGGAGACATTTATTTTAAATACCAAACAAGACAGTATTACAGCGAAAACCTACTGATCACCACCTCCTTTGACTTTACCACCTCGCCTATACAGTAAGTTGATTGGTTACCCTGGAATTAGAGAAAAGGAGTTACCTGAATCAAATGCTTCATACTTTATCAGGCTATAAAAGCCAATGAGTTTCTCAATAGGGATGATTTCACACGTTTAAACATTGGCAGCTAAAATCACTTTCTACTAGATACTACCAACATGTGCTTCCATGTGTCTTTTTATTTTACCGTTAAGTAGAACAGTGTTTTACTCTTCCTACCAGTTTCTCTTTTCCTTGACTCAGAATGTTTCTCATACTTCCACTTAAGTGAATTTACTGTAGTTTTAATAAAGCCCATCATATTATATGCAAAGCCTAAGGTCATTCTCACATACTCAAGTTCCACCATATGTAGTCAAACCCACTATAACCCCCAAGTACCTATAATATGGCAAAAAGTTTAGGACACTTTTTTATATTCTAGTGAATTTTTAATTTAAATATTGAAATCAGCATTTAAAGGTAGCCCTTTTGTGCAAGGAAATAAGGTACAAAAAAGAAGAAAATTATTCCCTGTTGTCAAGGGCTTTGGTAAGTGGAAGGCAACCATAATCATATCCAGGCCTATGACATTTCTTATCAGCTTAGTTCTTTAGAAGTTTATAGTAGTAAAATGACATGTGAAGGATTACATGGCCATTTACAGGGCCAGGAGAGACACTGTTTCCCATGTACTTTGTGTATGTTATTAACTAAGAAAAAGCAGAATAAAATAGATTACTTCAATATCTGTGTCACTGGCTGAGAGGACAGATATCAAAGTCATGGAAATGGAAGTTTGAAAGTCATTTAGAGTGAACAATCTGTTGGAAGAGAAGGGTAAAGTGTTAGCGACAATTTAGTGAAAGAAAAGCCTGGAAAATATAAGTTGCAGAGAGTAGAGGCTGAACTAGAGTTGCCATTTTGTTTTTGTAGACACTTGGGCGTTTTCAAAAAGAAATGTATCATTCAGATCTGTTTTATGAAGATCTTTCTATTGCCATTCTAAAATATAAAATAAAAAATCCAATAGAACATAGTGTAAGGTAATCTATGAAGATTTGTAACTGTGCACTTGTAATTTTGCAAATGAAATGTGACAGCCATCTGCACTTCAGCAGTCATTGGGGTGGAAGTGACAGAGGAAAGATTTGAGAGACACTTTTGAAGTAAGCAATCTTGGCCAGCTACTAGGTATCAGACATAAAGGTGTACAGTGACTCCAAATAGTCTGATGGTGTTGCCTTCCAGCAAATTCAGCTAAAGGCTGTGTTAGAAGGAATGGAAAGGAAGACTGTTGAGTACAGAGAAGGCACTTATGTAAGATACTCGGTACTTACTGTGTAAGTATAATGTAGTGCTCAGATGCAAGAAGGCTAAGGCACTGGTTTGAGAGTCCTCAGTGTAGAAATGGTAGGCAGAATTATGAGAAAAGTTGCATATATCGGCATAGCCGTGAGCACTTAGCATAATGCGTGGCAAATAATAAGATCTAGATAAATATTTGTCAAACATTTTTTCCTCATTGAGTTTATTGGTACTTTTTAGGTATACAGTACAGTTACATTCATCAATGGGATCCTGTACCTTTACATGACAGGTCTTGGTTCTCATTTTTTCCCCTTGTCCCTGCCCTCCCTTCACCCCCTCCTCCCTTCCCTGTTAACAAAAACTTAATTTCCATTTTTTCATATTTTTTTCTTTTCCCTTATTTCCTTTCCCCTACCCTTTGGACAAACATTTTGACAAGGGTTCTCAAGCCAGATGTTCCAAAATATTTAAATACTTTAGTGACATGCCTGGGATACAAAAAGAGACCAACAATTTAAAGAATCTTTCACAATAAATATTTAAAATTAAATAGCCAAATTATTCTGTTCAGGAAGTTTCCTCTTGCCATCCCTTGTCCTTATCGTTGAATGAGGTGCTGAACTTCTCAGATCTTCTTGGTGACTATACATAATTACAATGTACTGTACGCTTCAACAAGCTCAAAGAAAGGGTAGTGAGTATGTTCCCCGTAAATGATAAATGTTTGAGGAGATAGATATATTCACGCTGACTTAAAGATTATACAATGTACAGGGGGTGATTGAAAAATAGGGCATGTGATTAAATTTTTTAAGTGTGTTACAGTAAAAGACACATTGCCACTAAACCCCCTCAAAATACTCCCCTCACTTTGAACACACTTATCCTACCAGTCTTGCCACTTTCTGAAAACGTTCTGGAACTCCTCTTTCAAAAATGTCTTTACAGGCTGAGGATTTGACTCAGTGGCACAGTGCCTGTCTGGCAAGTGCAAGGTCCTGAGTTCAATCCTTGGTTAAAAAAAAAAAAAACAAACAAACATGTCTTTACAAAGTGTAATAAAAATACAGTGAATGTCACTGCTATATGCCATCCGATAGGAAAGCGAGCTTGTGAAAACACTGCAGTGTGCCCTCATCTACTTTATTCACAGTAGCTGATACCAGCTCATCCCTAGTGTCAAAATCACTGTGAAAAGTAAATGCCTTAAATCAATTCAAAACATGGGGGCAGCTACAACAGTGTAGCCAAAAACATGAGAAAAGAATTCCAGAACTATTTCTGAAACTGGAGAGAATGAAGAGATGCCTGTGTTCAAAAACGGAATATTTTGAGGGAGATCAATGCTAATACGTCTCCAACTGTAATACATTTAAAAATGTAAACACATTATGCTTTTGGTGACACCTCATATACACATGTAGAAATATCAGGCACACCATTAGCTTGTTTAATTTTTATGTGTATCCGTTATGTACATGACTGGAGGTATAGCTATGGTGTAGGACTGGGAGCATGTGCTAGTGGTTCAATCTCCAGTGCCAAAATAAATAAACTTTAATTTTAAAACATAGGCCAAAATATTCTCTTTTTGTTGAGATGACAACTGATATATAATTCAAGTAATCAAAACTCAAATCTTACAGTGATGATTAAGACACAAACAAATTCAGCTTCCACTCCCCTGTTGCCCACTGGCCCTGAGTATTTCTCAGAGGCTTTAGAAATTGTGGGTTAGCTGCTTTCACACCTCACTGACATTTCGGTGACAAAACATCTTCTGTGATGTGTTTCATTGCCTTTGATTCCTTCACCAGAGTGCTGTCTCCTAATATACTTACAGTCACAGTCCTAGAAGAACCAAAATGATGCTGCTCTCTGCAGTCTTAACCATCCTAGGATATGCTGTATTGTTGTGAGATAGGAAAAGGAACTGTCTCCCTGCAGAACCTTCCTATTTGACTCTTTCTTCTTTTGGTCCACTGGGCCTAAGTTTCTCCTCAAAGTCTTTATAAGCAAATCCGCCAGATCGCTGGTCACCAGCCTCACCACTATGTCAAACAGACCAACACGTAGCTTAGGACCACCCCAGCGCTCCTCTGCCGCTCCAGAGAGGCACCTGCTTCGTAATTAGGGGGACTATAGAGTTTATTGTCTAAACCAGGACACTTTGGAGAGTGCTAAAGTGCTAAACCAGATGGTACCTCAGGACAACAGGCATAAAGCAAGGAGGTATGGTCACCCCACTCCTGACTCATACAATGTGATAAATATAATAATAAAAGTTTAAACACTCTGTAGTGAAGACATTTTGTGATACACGAAGGAGTCAAACTTTGTTTATAATCAGAAACATCCCTAAATTATTTTCCATTTGGCATCCAGGATAAAAACCATCTTGTTAAGCTGATAATATTTATATTGTGCTCCCTAGCAGAGCCCTGGCCTTGGGAGGAAATACTCTTTCAGCATATTGGAAATGTATTATGTAACTCAGGTTTTCTGCAAGGGAGCTCATTTTGCAGCTTGATCAATACCATAAGGATTTGATTGTTAGATGTTTCTGGAAAAAAATTGTAAAACTTGATAATAATAATAAAACCAAAATTATAGCTAACCTTTATCTTACTCTTTTATTACAGTTACTCTGTTAAGAGATTTTATTCTTTAGCTCCTTAGCCTTCACAAGAGCAATGTTCTTTACTTTTACTTTTACTTATTCCTGTGAAAGACTTAGTGATCAACTGAAAGCTCTCCCAAGAATTATTAGACATACCTATGCATACTGCAATTTTCCATTCTGTGAGCTAATGACAGGTGACTTATTTTCTTAGAACATGCTCCAGGTGATGTGTCATGAAAATTGTGATGTAGTATCAGTTACAAGAACAGTATTGGGAATAGTTTAACAGAAGAAAAAATTAAGTACAAAATTTTAAAGGATTTTATGTTTAAAGTGGCATGTAGTACAGAGTTAACTTTCTTGATCAAAAAACAGGGATTTTATTTCAACTATTTATTATATTTCTTATGATTACCACTCTTTTGTTGTGTATTTCTGGGGGATTAAATGACCTTGTGTATGCAAGGAAAGCAAATTACCACTGAGCTACATCCTTAGTTCTCATGTGATTATTAGTATTTGTGTTTTATATTCTTCCCCACCATGTTTATTTGTTGTGTTACAATATTTGCTACTGAGCTTTGGACTATTATATTCTGCAAAAAGTTAATTGAAATACACAAGAAGCTAATTGTAAAAATATGATATCTCTTTTAAGATATTCCTTAAAGTGTGTGTTGGTTTAGCAAGTGCTTTATGGATAGGGAAAATACTGAGTTTTAAAATGCTTTCTAGCTAAAATTCATGGATGAAGATCCTCTTCTTGCCTAAAAATAATTTTTAGTGTTCTGTGATGGATTTTCTAAGAGCAGTTGCCATTTTTTGGTCTATGTAACAGTGATTTATATTACATTAGATATTTCCCTAATGTTCTCTTCATGGGTCATTTTCTTTCAGGCCATGTTATATCTTGTGATGAAGGCATACCATCACCAAAATATTGTAATGGCTCATAGCCCTCAATTCTCTTTTAAAAATGACTCAAAAGTTGTATGCTGGGTTGAACCAAACTAAAAGTACATGCTTACATAAAAATTATATCCAAAGGCAAAAACAAACAAACAAAACTTCAAGAGAGGGAGATTCCAGGAGTTGCAATTATAATCTATTCTATTATTTATAATCTGACTTTTTGAAACATTTTTCTGCTTTAAAAAACAAAAACATAATGTCCCTATGTCTTCTTAGGCTTCACTTTGAAGTTGGCTTTTGTTGTTGCTTTTGTTTTGTTTTGTTTTGTTTTTTCCTTATTTTGCCAATAGTGGGAATGGACAATAGCTGGGTGCCTTCTTCAGTTTAAGAGCACTTTGTGTACTTGAATGCCCTGGAATAGGCCCTTTTGTTCAGACTAACTGCACGTAGCACCCCCCTCCTCCAGTGCTGAGGATGGCATCAGGCCCCATGAACGCTACACAACTTTTCAACCGCTGAACTATACTCCCAGCCCTAACATTGTTTCACAGTTAAAATCATGAGTAAGAATGGATTTTTTCACTAGTAATACCATACTGTTTGTTCTCTTGACTACAGTAAGTTCTACAAGTAAATTTTATACAAATGATTTCTCTGTGAAATGTCATAATTATTAATACTTAGTTATTAATTCAATTGTGTGGGGTTCTGAGCCAACAAGAGCAGATAAAATGGGTGCCTGCTCGTGTGCAGAACTGAGAATGACTGAGCTATCCATGAAAGTCTTCACTTTCCTTCAAACAATAGTTACCCACATACTCTGCCAACTTTCTTGCAATTGTATCTATTATAAAAGCTTGAGCAGACTTTCCAGTTGCTTATGTATAAAACAAATTACTTTTTGCAATTCACAAATATTGTCAAAACTCACAGCCAAACTTACAAGCTCACTCATTATGCTATGATCCATACACTTCAAATGTATGAAGATTTACCATAGTTAAAATGAATATGTAAAAAATATATATATATGTGCAGATGTTAAAATGTTAAGATCCTACTAGCTGTGTCCCTAGGAAAAATGCACACCAACTTGAAGATAGCATCTGCACATAGGAGCCCATATTCATCTGTAACACTGCACTTTTATATTTAAAGAATACTCATATAGAAACAAAGATGCTTACTTCATATAGTAAATAAGCAAAGGAAAATCATAAGCTCTGCATTTAGATGACTCTGCAAATATTTGATATATTCTGATATAAAATAAACCATTTATCAAAGAAGTGATTTTTCTTAAAAAATTTCTTTGGGAGATCTAAAGAGGCCCAGTCTCATTTGGGAAGAATATCTCCATTCTGTTTGAAAGAGGATATCTGACTAAATGAAGTAATTTTTGTTCTTCAGGGTAAAGGTGAGATCTCACAAGTCTCTGAAAACAAAATCCAGACACGACAGCGTCGTGTGCTCTACTGGTGTGTGTGTCTGGCATCCTGTCCACATGCTTGTTAGTGCGGGAGGTAAGCATTTGGGACACTACCCACCCTGCCCCCGAATTAACTAAAATGTGATGTTTAAATGGATCTAGGTAAATTTGAATAAAATTGACACTAGGCTTCTGGGGCCCTGTGTAACACCAGATGTTCATAACATTAGTCAGATTTCTATGATCTCTACATCTGGGGCACAGAGAAATATGAGAGGAAGACAGGAAAAATTCTTTAAGATAAGCCTGGGGATCTTATAGATGGGCCTCTGAGGAATACAGCTGGCTCTCTTCTTTCGTAGAAGAGTTGAAACCTTAGCAAGGGATGCTTTGTAAAATTGAGTACAAGATCCGTTCTGACCATTCGCTATTAACTGAAGCACTCAAAGAGAGACATTTGTGATAAAACATGGTGGAGAATTTCACAGATTCCCACTGTTCTTTGGATCAAATTTTGCTCCACAATATGCAGTCAGTTTTGCACACTTTGCCACCTGGTGGATAATTTTTAAACTACAGGCTTTTCTCCTAAAAATTTCCATGATCTCCAGAAAGAAGTTGCCTTAACTTCACCTAGAGCAATTATGTATTTCTTTGTTTTGCTTCTTGGTGCTCCTAAAATGGTGCCTGGAAGTTAGTAAGTAATCAGTGTATAGTTGTTACATGAATGATGAATATTCACTGAGTTTACTACATTTAAAGACATATTATGAGGAATTTAATAAAAGATATGGAGTCTCATGGATTGTTTCCCAAGATGTAGGTGTTATAATAGTGCTGCTATAAGCATGGTTATGTATACATCACTGTGAAAACAGCTCATATGCCCAGAAATAGAAGAATGGATAGAGAAAATGAGGCATTTATATAGAATGGAGTACTATTCTGCTATAAAGGATAAACGAGGCATTTTTAGATAAATGGATGCACCTTGAAACCATCATCTTAAGTGAAATAAATTAGATACACAATTTAAATATAATATTGTTTCTCTTGTGTGAGAAGTCTTTGGGCAAAGACTTTATGAACAAAACCATAATTGCACAGGAAATATTACAAAGAATTAAAAACTGGTAATGAAAAGATGAAAATAAAGTGTTTGTAGATGGGGAGGGGAGGGGGGGGGAAGGGAGGGCAGGGGTAAGGGGAAAAAATGAGAATCAAGACTTGGCATGTAGAGGTACAGGATCCCAACAATGAATGTAACTGTACTGTATCCCTAAAATGTACCAATAAACTCAAATAAAGCTGAAAAAGAAAACTGGGATCACATCAAATTAAAAAGCTCTTGCATAGCAAAAGAAACCACTAATGGAGTGAAAAGATGACCTACAGAATGGTAAAAGAATTGTACCATTTACTCCTCAGATAAAGGACTAAAATCTAGAATATATAAACAATTTAAAAAATAAACAATACAAAAATGGGCAGCCAAAATAAATAAGCATTTCTCAGATAAAGAAATATAAGCAGCAAATAAATATAAGCAAAATGTTCAACATCACAAGTCTTTCAAGAAATGCAAATTGAAACAACACTGAGATTCTGTCTTACTCCAGGAAGAATGACTGCCTTCCAGAAATCACCCAATAACAAATGCTGGAAAGGCTGTGGGAAAAGGAATCTCTCTTCATGGTGGGTGGGAGTGTAGCTGGTACAGCCACTATGGAAATCAGTATGGAGGTTCTTCAAAAAACTAAAACTAGAGGTTCCATTTGGCCCAGCTGTTCCTCTTCTAGATACCTTCCTGAACCAGTTAAAAGGATCATACCACAGTGATATATGCATGCTCATGTTTCAAGCAGCACAATTTATAATATCTAAATCTTGGAAACAACCCATATATCCATCAAAAAATGAATAGAGAAAGAAAATGTGGTATTTATATACAGTGGAGTATTACCGTGTCATAAAGGAGGGTACAATTGAGTCATTTGTAGGTAAATGGACACACCTTAAAACCGTAATTTTAAGTAAAATAAATCTGATGCACAAGTTTAAATGTCACATTATTTCTCTTGTGTGAGAAAATCAAAGGGAAAACAAGGAGCATAAATGGAGGATAGATGTTGTGAAGTAGGAAAAACATGTTCAAATGGGAAGTGAAAGAGCAGGGAGGGGAGGAAAAAGAAAATAAAAGAATAAAATGAAAAATGGAAAGAAAGCCTCTGTAAATGGGCAGGGGAAGAAGGTGTGAAGGGGGGAGTGGAATAGGAAAATGAATCAAAGTATATTACGTGCAGGTACAAATTTCCTGTAGTAAATGTTATCATTATATATTACAAATGTGTACTCATAAAATATAAAGTTAAAAAAGATAGGATAAGTGCTGAAAGAGAGTAGAGGTAGGCTCTATTCATTCTGACTAAGGGAATCAGGGCTTCTGTGATGTGCCAGAAAGGAGAAAGCTGAAGGTTTTTTGATTCTATAGTCCCAGGCTCCGTTCCCGGCTTGAATTTTTTTTATTTCTGCTTCTTTATACAGCACAGGTTGATAAGATCTGCTTTTTAGTGCTGCTGTTTATTGTAATTGAAATCATTAAAGAATTGAGTAAGATGCGGAGAACATAATGAGTGTTTCATAGGAGCTAGTTCTCTAGTGACCCTTCCGGAGAACTTTGACAAATGTGTAGGAATTTGACAGTCAGGAAAAAGTGTAAAAATAAAAGGTATTTGAGCTTAAAGAAATATTACAATTGAATAAATCAAGCAAGGGAAACAAAAAAAATACACATATGCATATCTATGATTATGTTTTTTTACCTTTTACAAAATAACATTTTCTGCTTCTGTTTCCATGAGTCTGAGATTTTAATGGCCTGAAAATATTTCTCCTGACATTAAAATTATTGACAAAAAACCAAGAGATCATATGTTAGAGTATTCCTCTAAAAGACAAATAACTGAAATGTTTTACTACCTTAAAATTTGGAATAGAAAAAAATTTACTAGGTACCGCATCTCAAATTTCTTTCATGGGATTATTTTTCTATTCTAAAATCAACATTATAAAATTATACAAATGACAGGTAACAGTATGCCAGTAGTTCAGTAAAAAACTTAGTCTTATGCTTGCCTAGCATGAGTGAGGCCTTGGGTTCAATTCCTGGAACTGTGAAAGAAAGAAGAAGGAAGAAAGAGAGAGAGAGAGAGAGAGAGAGAAAGAGAGAAATTCCTGTTCAAATCAAGCTGATCTTAGATTTACTATATCTTAACACATTTTAAATAATGCACTGTTGATATTCAAATCTTACTTTATTACCTGAAACTGTATTCATTATAAAAAAAACTCATTTCTGTTGCATAGAATTGAAGCTTTTCTCATTCATAATTTTTAACAAATTTACACACATTCAAACAAATACTAACTCAAAGAAAGCAATAACTTTATATTCAAATAGAGTGTTTATATTTAAGTAGAGTCTTAGTCATTTTATCATTGCTGAGACACAGTACCTAACACTCTCAATTTTAAGGAGGGGAGGTTTATTTCAGCTCACACTTTGTAGAGGTTTCACCCCATAGTCTGCTCTGAAGCAGGGTGGTATGGCAGAGGGCCATGGCCGAGGATAGCTGATCCTGGCCTGGTGGACAGAAAACAGAGAGCCACGAAGGAAGTAGCAGGGGAGGGAGAGAAGCAGGCCTTGCTTCCAGTGACAGACATGCCTCTTCCAACCAGACCCCACCTCCTAACCCCAAGTCAACTATCAACCTCCATAATCCAATCGCCCTCCAAAAACCCTGCATAGAGCAAGTAAAGCTCTTGAGGGACTTCTAGATATAAGTCATTACATACACACAGCCTACCAAACAACAGGAATATTTTAAATGCCAGCTGTGAAAACGCCAAAATATTTTAAGACCAAGGGAGAGGCTGTAGTTCCGTAGTAGAAGACTTGCCTAGCACACACCAGTCACTCTTTCAAGACTGAAAATAAAAGCTGCAAGGTAAATGCCTTCTAAGGCCATTTCTGACCCTCCGAAAGAAAAACCGGTTCAAGTAGCATTTGCATAGGTACTGTAATTGCTTATGTATCTTTGTGATTGAATATAACATTAATATGCATGAACAAAATAACATATACACAAAAACCAAAGTTTAGAATAACATTTTAATTATGTTTCAGGAGATATGAAATAATTTGGCTTTTCTCAAAACCAACTTTAGGACTATGGCATTTGTTTGAAGCAGCTACATATCTCATTTTCATAAGGGTCCCAAGAGGCAATAGTCATATATTGTTATTTCAGCCTTCACAGATGCAACACAGTACAGAATCCTGTACTGTAATAGAGAACACAGAACAGTGACAATTTCCATCCCTATTACATTGACAAGACTCCTGCAGGTAAGAGATTTAAACATCCTTTTCTCCTTGAAGGTTAGTGACCATTTTAATGGAATAAGAGGATTATTTCTGCTGTACTGGAGATAAGAAGTTTGGGTCTTGGATGCATGGGGGTAGGTGTCTTTACTCTGCTGTTCAGAGACTCCTTAGTTGGAATAGAGCTAGCTCTATAATCCCAATATTGATACTTACTATAAAAGCTATTGAGAACGCACATTATATAGACAGCTTAACAAAAACACTCAAAGCACATATACAAATTATCATGCAAAGGTACACAGGGATTTTTACAAGCTAGAGGCCTTGACTTTCATTGTCAGCTGTACACTAGGACTTAGATTTGCTCCACATGGTGACTAAAAAACACTTGGCTTACTTGTCTCATGGCAACAACATATATCACTTTCCAAACAAAGGAGAATTTAAAAATTGATCTGTCTTTACAGGGGGAAAATGGCAAAAGTCTTCTAAATATTCACATACACAGAATCTAGAATAAGAGAGAGTAACAGTCCAACACACAACCCCTAAAGTTGTAGGCTTTCAAACACCTAATTCTGCTAGATTATAAATTTCAACGTTTGCTGTTTAAACACAAACTTTCATTTGGGGGGGCTTTTAATAAAATAGTAAATTAAGATCAATGATAATACTCACCCCTCTTTTTTTGGTACTAGGGATTGAACTCTGGTCCTTGCGCTTGCAAGGCAGGCCACCGAACCACTGATCTAAATCCTCGGCCTTCCTATTTTGTTATACAATATTAAGATCATATGTGAATTATATTTCATAAAATGAAATATTTATAAAAGGCAGTATCATATGGCCAGATATGAATGTGAGTTATGTCTTATGGAAGATTACACCAATGTTTTTATTGTGATGTTTTATGATTTCTTAGAAATATTCATTTATTAATTCCCAACTCACATCTGGGAATTAAAAGAAAGAAATTTAGCCCATAATTAGCTGTTCTTTCTTGGCTTAATTGGGATAAATTCTTATAAAGGGGGATATATTAAAATTTCTAAAGTATAGCCTATTTTATTGTTTGATGTATTCCTATTTATTTTATGTATGTTAAAAACATTTTGCTTCAAAATACCTTTGTTTAAATACCAAAAGTAGTATTTGTTGCTTATGGTGTTATCATTTGATAATGAAGAAATACTTCCTTTCTGCAAAATAAAACTTCATCAATTTGGAAGAACTGCAAAACAATTAAAATAACTAAATTTTATCAAATTAGAAATGTAATTTCTTAATTGTAATTGCCCTAATAAAAATTACAGGAGCCTATTGACTGAGGTTGTCTTTCGTGGCATGTTCTTTTAGCAACTCGGTTTTCCCCCCACTCTCTTTGCTTCTACAGTGTCCTGGCAGGTGACTAGCATAAATCACACCTATCTTACTGTCTAAAGTGTAGAGTCAGAGATTGCAAACAATAAAAATCACTGAGTCTTTAACACATTTGGAGTGAATTTTACGTATGAACAAGGCATGGTTGTCTCCTTCACAGCTTTGTTGCCCCTGACCATTGACGTATTTTCTCAGTAGTGTCTTCTTCGACTTTCACCACAACTTGACGGATCCGTGGCCTTGGGGGTTGGAGGACAGGGTCCCGTCCACTCTCACCCGCCGGGTGAGTCACGCAGGCGGCGATGTAAACCAGAGGCAGGATTCTGGGACCTTGTCCATGCGGGGCACTTTCGTTCGGGGACACTGCTATCGCGCGGGGTCCCCAAACTCTGGCTGCTTCTCCCGTACCTCTGCTTGGAAGCCTGGGAGTGGGGTGGAGTTTGGGGAGTTAACCCTGAGGCAGAGGAACAGCGCCTTCAGTCCGGTTCTGTTCAAGGCCGCGCGCGTCGCTTTCTGGAGAGAAGTTTGTTAGGAATTCAGACTGCGGGGTGGATGGACAGGACTCAGACTGGATGTTTGTCAACTTTGTGTTGGAAGCAATGTCTAGAACTGAAGAGAGGGTCTGCACCCTTCCTTACTCTCCGGGGAAAACTTTTCCAAACCCTGGGTGCTGGACCCGTTTAATTCTTTGCAAATGTTCTGAGTCGCGCGTTTTTGTTTGGAGAGGGCTCCGTAAAGCAGACCGGGAAGGACCCTGGACAGTGAGGTCGGCTTCCACCCCCCGCCTACACCACAGACCCGGCTGCAGGATCCGCCCCGCCGCCCTCGCCCACTCGCGCGCTGCGTCCCGCGGGGGGCAGAATCCGCTCGGCTGCCGGAAGCGTCTGCGAGGCAGCTTGCTGAGAGCCGCGGGGGGGGACAGCAGCGCTCCGGTGTCTGATTGTGGGTGTCTGATTTTGTGAACGGAGGGAAACAATCTCACTTCGTAGGGAGCGCAGTGTGGCCGTTTGCCTGCTGCTGCGTTCTGGAGGAGTTCGAGTCTTAAAATAAATGCTCAGGCGTAGTTCTTCCCGAAGCAAACGGCCTGTCCCTCCCCAGCTCGGCCCTGTCCCAGAAGCACTGCTCACTCCAGGGCGGTCTCTCCCACCGCCGGCCCGG
>NW_022900930.1:30602728-30620406 GCF_012274545.1 Fukomys damarensis
ATCCGCGCTCCCCGGGGCTTTACGGCGGCGGGAGCGGACGCGCTTTCAGTTAGCCCAGAGGTCAGACGCGGAAGCCAGTAAAGGAGGAGGATGACATCCCTGAACCTTCCTCGGCTGGGAAACCTGGGGAGAGCTGTGAGCGCTGCAGGATCCAGAGCCAACCCCGGCACTGTTTCCAGCAGCTCTGTGGCCGACGTTTAGGGTCGGTGTCGCCTGCTGTCACAGTCGGGCAGGGCAGTGGGCTCTCCCGCTAGCCCGGACCACGCAGTCCTAGGCGTAGGTTCTTAGGGGTTTCGCCGCGAAGTTTCCCAGCCCGCGGTCTTCGCCTGGAATTTGTCCGTCTGAGTCTACTAGACAGCTCCGCCTCGCGCTGGCTCTCAGAAGGCGCTGTGGAGAAGTTCTCGGGACCCACCGCGTCTGTTCTCGAAGGCTTAAAATTTGACCCCCAGTCAGAGAATGTGAGACTCATCCTCCGGTCTCATTGTGTGGAGTGTGTGTGTGTGTGTGTGTGTGTGTGTGTGTGTACCTGAGCCCCTCAGGGTTAAAGTGACCAGTTCAAGATTATACAAAGCTTCAGTGAAACTATTAAACTCTTCATTTCCATTCCTTCTCTTGTTCTCTGGTCCCTTCTGTCCTCCCGCTTCGAAACTTCATTCTGTTTTAGAGATATGGACCTGAGCCTGCCAGGGAAGGGTTCGATATTGCTGTCAGTGCAGTTTATCAGCATAATTGCAGTATGATCGTTTCCAGTCATGGTCCCAGAAATGCCCTTCACATCCGCTCTCTCCTTGTACCTCACAGACGGGTTTGGACACCCAGCCGCGGGGAGTGGGCTACCTGCACCTAACTGAACCGGGAAACGGGTTCTGTGTTGAGCTGGAGGACTGACAGGGGTGTGGAATGGGACTTAGACAAATGCTGCAGTGAGGAAAATAGCCAGGCGATCAACTTTCACCTTCTAGTAAGCTATCAGAAAAGGGACTGGTTTTTGTCCATCAAACTCTCCCCTCAGGCACAGTTTGATGTTATTGTGATTATATCTCACTATTCACATTCATTATTATTGGACAACACTACGCATTTTGAGTCAATGAAAACTCAGCCATTTCAGTTCCTACAGCCATTAGTTCCTATAGTCTCCTGTATGTGTGTGTATTTATTTAAACATGGGATAGAAAGTAGGTAACGCTCAAACAATTGATTTCTGAAGTGAAGAGCCACCAAATTGTCTCTTGCCTTTTAACTCTTTCCAAAGATCTCTGTCTCCACCACCCTCTTTCTCTCCCTGTTCCCCTCCTTTCTTTCTCCTTCCCACTCTCTGAGTAGAAAAAGAGAGAAAATCCAACCTTCAACTGTCAACTGTTTTCCAAACACCAGATTAATGTTCCCCAGGACTCGGTAGTAATGTGACCTTTCTGTTTTCAGATGTGTTTTCCAACATGTAATCGTTTGTTTGTTATGTCTCTCAGTATGGAGTAAGGAAAGCTGGGGGAAGGGGCTGTGAATGTGGGGGCTGTTTTTTGTTCCTTCGAGGCTCAGAGCATTTCATTTTTATATTTAGGAAGATAACCCCAGAGGAAAAATCCACAAGACTGGCACTGAAAAGAAACCAAGGCACTGGAGCAGCTAGACATCAACTTCTCCCAAAATGAGAATCTAAAAATTTGACTTAAAAAAAAATCTGTTGCAGAAGGGGGCTCCTGGTGTGCTGGTAATGCCCTTTATCTCCATCTAGGTAGTTACATGGGAAGCACTTTTAAAAAATAATTTATCAAGTTTTTACTTATGAATTATGCCCCCTTTGGACTATTCAATTTAAATTAACATGTTTTTTAAATCTGAGAAATAAGAAATGTCTGCTATATGTATATCACTGTTTTCTAAACCTGTTACTCTTTATAAATTTTAAGCCAATATTTTTATGAAATTGCACTAAAAAATTTACAAATAGCTTGATTTCAGAGTAATATAGATTCTGAATCAAAATGAAAAATGCTTCTATCAGTTATTTAGAAGACAGCATTATTATTGCATTATTGTTTCTAAAACTCTGCAAAAATAGGCATTTGATTTGAAAAGACTTTTTAAGCTCAAAAATATTTACTTAAGGCTTGAGACTCCTATTAGAAATCATTTTATTCCAAATGAAATATTTAAGACGTTGAATTCAAAAGTGAATTGCTGTCATCAGAGAGATACTGGTTTTAAACTTTTTATTTTTTCTCCGTAAAATATTATCAGGCTGCTTTCATAGTTATTTAGTATTTCACCAAGAAACCAAAGACTAAATTGACCTCATTTAATCAACAGCTGCTATTGGTGGCATCAGACCCCCCAGCCTCTCTTTGCCCCTTTCTGCTCGCCCCATTTCCCCTACCCAGTCCAGATGAGAGAAATCAGGATTCCCAGCTCAGGAAGCCATTTCCTGGTGATCCCCTTTCTTAATGCTCCCTCCCTGACCTCCCTCTCCTACGCTAAGGGACACTTTATCACCGGGGAACAGTGGCCCAGTCCAGTCGCACTGCGCACCAAGAGGAGGCTTCGCTGCTGCCTTACTTTATAGGCCCTTCCGCGGTTTTATGATAGGCTGCAGTTGTTGGAATGTTTATAGATAATAAACAACTAATCCATTTCTTGCCTAATGAATTGCCCCACCCGCGTACCAATTTAATACTCGTAACTAGCTCCAGAATCAATCTGAGCCAGCGACGGGGGTGACAGAGGTGGGGTGCGAAATCTCCCAGCGATACCTGCGGTAAGTCAGTGCCCTCTAATCCCAAATCTGCACAGGCGGATGCCCCACTTTCCAGCACTTCTCTCTCGCGGGGCCCGTTATCAATTGGGATTCTGTCCCACCCGCTCCTCTCTCCACTGCCCCAAGGGATGGAGTCAGAGGGCGCTCGGCTTGGCGTCTGAACGCGCGACCCACGCTGCCCCTCGACTGGCGGCCCAGACGGACGGGGCAGTCCGGGTGGCAGGCTGGTGGCTGCTGCGGCTCCTAATTCGGCCCAACTGGCCTCTTCAGGCTTGGGTAGCACTCGGGGCTGTGAGAATTCTCCTTGCTCTGGAAGGGATTCTTTCTGACCTCGGCCTGAGCGCGCGCTCTGGCTCAGCTATTTCCTTTGGGAGGCAGGATGGGGAGCGGGAAGTGCACCATGTAGTTAACACTTCCGAATCCTGGCTGAAGGCAAGAAACAAAAGTGTGTTCAAGCGCCCAAGGGAACCGGAAAACGCGGAGCATCTGCCAAAAGCCTTCCAAGAACAGAGGAAACCCACGCCCGCTCCGGGAGGGAGAGGCTCTTTTACAGCACTACCTCTGGCGGTAGCCGGGGCCAGCGGGGGTGTGACGAGGCTGGGGCCCGGAGGCCTCGGGAGCCGGGACCGGGGCCTTAGACCCCATGGCCTTTCCCGTTCCGCAGTCGCCCTTGGACCAGTGGGAGTACAAACTGCGGGGCCCAGAGGACTCCTTTGCTCCCCTACTAGAACCATTTCCAAGTGACACTCGCTGTGTTTCGAATGCAGAGAGCTCTTGTGCTTAATAGTGTGAAAATTCTGTAGTCTTGTTTTCGTAAACTGAGTTTCTAAAATTAATTTTTATACTACTTTCCAACTGAACTGTTTTCAGAATCTCTTCTATGAGCCAGAGAAAATATTGTTAGAAATATCCTCTGCATACCTGTTCCACCCAACTATATGTGATTTCTTTAGTTATAAAGAGTAAGTGCAGACTTTGTTGGGCCAGTATTTATTTTCCTAGGTGGACAATTCTCCCCAAAACTGTGATAGAGAACACTTGAATTGCTGTCAATTCCTTTTTCTTTTAACTAATCTAGGTCGGCAATCCCATTTTTCATTGGGGAAGGGGTACTTCCAACCTATCATCCCATTCACAAATATTTATTTAATGACTACAGCTTTAGGCATTGGAGACACAACAGTTTAAACACATGCACGCAGGCACACACACACCTTCTAGAGCTTCTTTTCTAGAAGGAAGGGTCGGAAATATGTCAGGACTTATTTTCTGGTAGTTACTGAGATGTGACTTCTGATAGAAGTACAAGACAGAGTCCCAACCTCCTGACTCAGACTCTCTCTGTCACCTAAGAGCTTCCTTTACTTTGTGTTGTTGAAATGACACTGCCTTCCTCTTCCCATCCTTTTCACAATGTAAACGATATCATCCTTGATAGCACATACAAAAACCCCTCTCTTTTTCCCCACAGACGCCATTCTCTTCTGTAGGGTATGGGAAGAAGGGCACTTCCTGTCATTCCCAAGTAGTCATGGTCATTTTTCAACCCTGAAGTCATCCATTCGAGACTGTTAGGCTTCTCTAAGGGGCATCTCAACCCAGTGGATCTTCAGCAACACCAAGTCAGCTTCAAGACAAAAAGAGGTTGTGTTCTTCACTGAAAGAGAATTTCCTCCCCACATCAGCTCTTGAGTTTGAATCTTGTGCTTGCTTGGGATTTTCCAGTCCTTGTCCCCTAAAAAAAGGTGGAGTTATGTGGAGAGCATATAGCAGTTTCTGAACCACTGGGTTTCTTCAGGCTTGGCTGGGAGATAATCTCTCTCTTTCTCTCTCTCTCTCTCTCTCTCTCTCTCTCTCTCTCTCTCTCTCTCTCTCTCTCTCCTTCCCCTCCCCCTTCTGAATAGGAGTTGGTCTTTGAACTCCTGAGCAAGGCAACCTGCAAGGGGGAGTAGTTTTGCTTTGGCCTCTGCTTCTGCCTTTACCGGATGCTAACACAAAAATATCATTTTAATTATTCCTTCATGAAAAAGAGAATTAAAAATGACAAGCAAAGGGAACCTCTAATAAGAGACAATAGCAAAAAGCCCACTGTCAGCTGTTTCTTTTCTGTTTTTTATTTGTTTGTTTGTTTTATTAGAACCTGCCTCACCGGAAATATAAATAAATAAGAACACAAAACATTGACTGGTTTTTCTAGCAGTGATTGTGTGCTTGACTGATACACAGAGAAAAGAAAATTCTCGGTTGTTTAATCAAAGGAAGAAGAAAGCAATTTGTACAGAGTTTTAGAAAAAGGAGCACAGCGCACAGGAAAAGGCTGCCTGGACGCTGAGTCTCTTCGCGGAGGCAGAGGGCTCGAAGGAGGAAGTCTGGGAGTGAGAGGTGCGGCCGCCTCCGGGCCACCGAGAGAAAACAGACAGAGACGGGAGCCCACAGTGAGGAGCTGGGCTCGGTTTTATTTGATCACCAGAGAAACAGAAAACTCAGCGAGGCATCGATGTCTGCATTCTAAGGAAGCGCTGAGAACTTTGAAAAGTGTGTGCGCTTCGGGAGCCTTCGGTAGGTGATGGGCCGAGGAGGTGCCTCTTACCTGCCGAAGGTAGAGCAGCTCCTGCCTGTAGACCGCGCCACAACGCAGATGCCGTGAGCGCCCTCACTCTCCAAAAGCTGTGAGGGCGCCGGCCGGGTCGCCTCTCTGGAGGTGCCTCAAATGGAACCCAGGGCGGCATTCTTCAGCCACAAATGGCGTCCTGGATCTCTCTCAGAAGGGTCTTACAGCCCGCAGAAAAGAGAAAATGCACTTCAAAGACCTTTGTGAACTGTAAATGGTAAAAGCTTAGATGGCAGTGTTACTACGTACATTTGAAAATATCCTATAGAAATGCAGAGACAGTCTGTAAGAAAACACTAGGTAGGGAGCTGGTTTTATTTTCTTACTGGTCTCTGTCACTCCTTTAAGTTCCCATTGTCATCTGCAGTTAGAAATAGTCTTGTTTTCTTTGTAAAAGTTAAGTTGTCTGCAAACTTGGCTTTGAAATTAGTCAGGAATCACTCCCCATTCAGAAGGACAAAGCTACTATATGTTCAGAGGAACGTTTCCGGGCCAGTTCTTCCAGGGCAAGCTGGAGGATGTAAAATAATTTGAACATAGTGAGTCATAGATAACTCAGTCTTACTTCTCACTTTAAAGTAATGCAAATACTAGCCCCAGTAGACATTTTCCTTTCATTTAAAAAAAAACTGCAGTCGTCAAGTAATCTGCCCATTCATTCTTGTAGAGAGAATATAATTCTAGAATTGTATCATCACATTTCACAGTAACTTTCTGGGCAAAAATAGAGGCAGTGAATTTCAATGTGTAAAATAAACTAATGCAGCGATTTGAGGGCTTTCCTGCCTGAAAGGAACTCAGGATGAATAAAAGTTGGGTATCATTACTGTTACTAGTGACAACAAAAGACTTTTAGAGTAAAAGTCATTCGAAATAGTTACAGTTAACATGATCAGAAGAATGAAATACTTATATCAAAAAAGGGAGATCCATGTTGATTTGGAAGGAGGAACTCTGTCCAACAAGGTGTGAAGACTGCCCGCTCTCTACTGCCTGTCCTAACCGGGCATCTGCCCTTCACCCTCTAGCCTACAGCCTCAGTTGTCAGAGCCTGAGTTTCCCATCTCTGCCCTTGGCTGTTCACTGCTGCATCCCTTGTCTTCTTCAGTAATCCTTCCACTGCACTCTCTAGCACCAGAGTACCTTACTAGTTCCCTGAAGTGATGACCTAGAAACATTTCTCTACTTTCCACTGCCTTTCTAACTTACTGGGTTTTCCTCAGGCTCCCACTAGGTCCCCAGAGTCATCAGCACTCTGCTTCTTATGGAGGTGCTAGTGGGTGGTTTATTGTGTTCTCTGGTCCAACCTAAGAGCTGCCCTAAAGATGATGCTTTCAAGGCTTAAGAAAAGGTAGGTTTAGAAGTGGAAATTTTAGGAAGTTTTGCTACAGGGAAAAAGATTGAGAGGGGAAAGTTTGCTTGTAAAGGCCCTTTTAGCTCTAATAATGTCTTGTCTTCTGAGGCTGCTTCTACTGGTTAATAAATTCAGTTATTATCACAGTTAGAAGTAAGAGCCTTTCTCTAAATGGAATTTTAATATGCTGGGCATGGAATCCCTGCTCTCACCTATTCAGGGGGCTCAGATGGGAGGATCAAGTGAGCTTTGAGGTTTATCACCAGCCTAAACAACACAGCGAGACCCCATCTCAAAAAAATACACATGAAATTTTACTTAGAAGTCTGATAACTTAAATCAGTTAAAATTACCTTCCCCAATTAAAAGGAGAGAGATGGACTTATAACCTTGAAAAATAGCCCAGTAACTTTCATCCATTCTCTTTCACTCCTTTCACTTGGGCTCCTAGGAATACAATTGGAAAATTATCATTTTGCATGAGGCCAGTATAAAAGATATCACCATCATTGTAGACATAAGAAATAACTACTTAGAGCTAGAAGTAAATTGTGTAATTAGTAGATTTAACAGTGACCATGGTTGAGAGCAATCTCATATATGTATGTAAAAATGTATAGTTAAAAGATCCTAAATTCATAGATTATTCAATATATTTATGATTTTGAAAAGAGTTCAATTTTATATCTTCCTTGAACTCAGGTCTAGTAATGTGACCATCTGTGTTGAATAATGTACACTGGGCAAGTCACAATGAGAGGTCTGGGAAGAGAGCCACAGGAATGAAATGCTGTGAAAGTTGTGAAGATATTTCCCCTTGTTATCCCCATTTGAAACAGATCAGGCTGCAAAGATAACAGCTGCAGGAATAACTGAGGACCATATTCATAAAATCAAAGGCAAACAGGCCAGATGGCAGCCAATCAAAGGAACTCAGGGCCGAGAAGATTACCAAAAGGCAACAAAACTTTTGTAGAGTAAATATCTCTGTATTTTTGCTAAAATGTAGACATCAAATTAAACTTGCAATCAATAAAGTATAAAATAAAAATAAGAGTTTTTTAATCTATGGGGAAAATAATTTTCTTGGTTGAAGATTTCATGGGGTGTTCAAGTTGATCTGTCGTTGATCTTGTCTCTCATCACAACATCTATGCAATCCAGAAACAGCAAGTAAGAGAAGAGAATCTCTGCTTCAATTACTTCCTGAAATTTTAACAAATTTAACAAAGCCTCATTGTCCATTCTACTTCGAAGTGAGCTACTCTTTCAGAGATGGCATAATTATTTAGGGATACCCTTTTCTGTATGTCATGCCCATCAAAACTAAGTGCTTCCTACCAACCTCAGCAGCATTTTAATATCTCATTTGAACAATATGTTTATCTGGTAAATGTTACTTAATGTCTCTTTGAGTAGCAATTTAATTCATTTGTAATAATGCATACCCAAAGTCTGAAAAAAGATCCAAGACAAAATTTATCAAAATTGAAAATAAAAACTCAGTTGGTGATTCAATTCCTGTCTACAGTTTAATCTCACTCATATATGAATAAATTGTAATTTATGAAGTTTATATTTATGAGACTCCAAGTGAGAGACTCAAAATAAGTTTGAGTGTGTATTTAGTTGGGCAGGAAACAGTCATCAAAAAAATAACATAAACTAAAACTATATTACAATTCTGGTGGTTTAATGAGCTACTAAAATCTGAGCCTAAAATATTAGTATTTTTCACTGCATTCTGGGAAAAAAAACTGAAAGGATAAATGCTGGTATAGATAGAAGTAATCTAAAAAACTTTTAAAACTTGAGTTTTCTAGGAATACTTATTATTCCTACAAAAACGGGCCCACTGTGATTAATATTTAAACCTTAGACAATACAAAATTAATCAGAAAAAATGTTTTATTTTGTTTTTTTGTTTTTGTTTTTGTTTTGTCCCAGGGATCAAACTCAGGACCTTGCACTTGCAAGGCAACTGGAAGAAACGTTGAGCTAAATTCCTGGTCCCAGAAAAAATATTCTAATTCAAAAGGCACCTACGGGGGATACAGTAACACTCTATTTTATATAGTGTGAAGTAAAGGGAATATCTGGTACCTAATCAATCAGTTTGAGCCACGAAAAACAGTCAATGTGATAGTTAAAGTCTCTTTAACTAATAGATTTTTGAGGGATTGTAATTTACCTGGAATGGTTCTCTCCTAATCAAATAAACCTTTTGATTCAATACATCAACATTATTATGTATTCAATGACACTTTAAATTAGAATTATTAGGCACAATATTTAACTATGAATGAAAATTTACTTTTAAAGCTTGATTTTAGATATTACTTTTATATGAAAAATTATCTGATAACCTTAGCATTTTGGCTTGAAGCATACATTTGGAATAGTTATAGGAAACCATAGGATATTTGGAAGCAGTAACAAGGTGGGTGGGCTGTCGTGTCATTTCTAATATGTCTAAAGTGAAATGTAGATGGTCGCAATTATGAAAAAACGTTTCAAAGCAAACATAGTTTCAGTGAACTTGGAATGCCGCAGCAATGAGAGATTTCTAAAATGAAACAGAATCATCCATTGCAAATCAGTGATTTTGTTAATTTTTGTATCAGCATATGTATCAGAACCAAAGGAAATATGGTAATATGTGCTGGGATCTGGAACATATTAAACTATTGCAGTAGAACAATGAACATCTGCATATGTAATTAGTCATGCCTTAATTTCCCTTTAATGGCTATGTATGGGGAGGAAGTGTTTGCAAAAGCCCACTGCTTAGTTTTTTACCCTTCTTAATTGAGGAGGATGGAGGAGGACACTCAGTCTTACCGTTGAATAGTCTGTACTGAACTGGAAAGAACAAGTTGAACAGTTGATCAACAAATATTTGTGTGAAATATTTCTAGAAAGAAAACAAGGCACACAGTGTCCATAAATGAAAAAAGGCTATATAGCAATAAAATGTCAACTATCTATACAGAAGCAAAATGCATAGCATATTTTATATGAAATATTAAATATTTATTTGCTTTTAATGAAATATCTCTGAAAAGCTATACAAGAAAAGGATAATACTGGTTGCTTCTCGGAGGGAACCTACTTGGTTGAAGGATAGATTTGTGAGAGAACAATTTTTACATACACTTTTAAAGTTCTTGGATTGCAGATATGAAGAAGTTTTCACAACCGAATAATTTAAAACCAAGAAAAATAACATAATTAAGTACATAGTTTCTGACCTAATGGTTTAAGTAAATGGACACCATTTTACATTAGAATTCTATGGAGGCCTTAATAAGGATAGGGGAATCGGGATTGAATATTAATAGACAGATAATGTTTGTATAGATTGAAAGTAGTAGGGAATATTCTAGGCAGGGAAGTTGACAATAAGCAAAAGTTCAAGGGAGGGAATTATAAGACACTGTGGTCTCAGTATGCAGGACAAGCTGCAAGTGATTTGGGAGCTATGGCTGCAGATATTAACCTACAGATTTTGAAGGCCTTGAATGGCAAGATAAGAATTTTAAGCTTTAATAATATAAGCAGCAAGGCAAAGAGAAATGGAAGCAATGTATCTGGAGTAATGTTGTAGGGACACATGAAATAATATTTTTCCTCAACTACATCCTCTCGACATTAAAGGCATACTGGAAGGAGTCCGTCCATGGCAAGGACAAGAGCAGATAACTGATGAAACAAAGTCCTCAGCAAAGTACAAGAAAATGGAATTAACCACAGGTGGAGGGACTCCTTTGTAGAAAAGATGGACACCCCCCCCCCCCCGTAGCAAGCATCAAGAAAAGAAAACTACAGTGTAGAGGTAATGTTGATTACAGGTGAGGAGAAAGAAAGCAGATAATATTCAAGTCTGGGCCCTTCCCTCTCATCATGGTGTTGAGGATTATGACGTTGGAATAGCCAGTAGGGGAGTACGGAGAGTAATCAGGGACATCTCCCTCAAGGTTACAACTGCAGTGTTCACCACCACCACCACCACCACCACCACCAGGCTGAAGGCAGAGGCAAAAATGCATGCAAAAATGTAAATTAGGGTTACATAGAGCCTGGAGCAGTGAAATACAGTTAGCTGTATATCTGCCATTTTGAAAACCCTCACAGAACATGAGCTAAATGCAAATGTTTAAAGTCAAGAGGAGGTCGGGGATGTAGCTCAGTGGTGCCCCAACTGCCTGGCAAGTGCATGGTCCTGAGTTCCATCCCCGGTACAGAGAAAAAACAAAAACAAAAACAATAAAGTTGTGTAAAAGGGATCACATTTGTCTTTTATATTACATGAAAACAGGATATATGATTTACTTATGCATGTAAACCTCATACCCAGTAAGCAATCCTTGTATGGTAAAACATAATTTTTAAAAGGCTTGAGGTATAAAAGAAAGATTTTCAGTTAGTTTGGGAATCTCTCTAAAATTGTGTGAAATACTCAAGAGATTTTGGTGACCACAGATCGCCTCGTGGGAGCGTGCCATGAAACGGACATGGCTAAGAGTTCGTCTGGTGACTCCTGTCCTGTCAAGGTGTTTTAGAAGGATAACAAACCAGGAGGGGGCGGACCTGGAGCGCGACGAAGGCCACAGGTTTTCTTCCCACCACCAGTTTCAGAGCTAAAGCAAGAGGAATGGAGAAAAGCTTTTAACGATATTGGTGATAGACAAGGTAGAGCTGCAGGTCATTATTAAGGCCACTCTGGGGCAACCAGGAAAGGAAAAGGAAATTTAAGGGCCTGCTGCCAGGATGTCTGAGCTCTCCGCTGACCACAGGGAGGCCACCTTCTTCTCTCTCCTTCCGCCAAATGAGAAGCCTGCCTCTCAACAGGCCTGAGGGGGAAAGATACGAATCCAAAGCCATGTAGATGGTAATCAAGATTTATACTAGTACACTTAACACGTTTAATAGTTTTGAAAGTGTAATCCAGATATGAGTATCCAGATAAAGGATAACTTCTGGTCAGAGACTTGGCGGCATAAATCAAGCAGTTCACAGGAGGCAGTGTTGATAGGACCACTGTAATTCACAAACAGACGTTTTAATAAGAAAAGGCTACACATTGTGTTGCCATGCACTTCCTACAGAAATCTCTTTCTCATTTAAATATGAACACATCTCCATTGTATTAAATAGCATCACGTATCATTTTATTTAATGTGATAAATTATAGTTCAGTACAAAAATTATCACAATTTAAAAAGAGGTATATTTCTGTGATTGCTATGTTTTACAGAGGATCAGAAGTCAGTCTGTCCTCCTTACTATTTTTTAATTAAATCTGTCTATCAGATAGCCTAAGCCTTTAAAGCCATATATCCTATTTTAATTTTAAAAATTCTGGTTGTGATCATTGGGTAGGGTTAAACTTTCATGTAAAATATGGGAAGAAAGGAGGTAAGAGAAGGTCATATAGTGTTACCTGATAAAATGAGACAGTAATATTTAAAGTGAGGTAAGCGTTACACCGATTTATGATGTATTTTATCTACAGAAGAAATCATAGTTTATCGTGGTGTCATTCAGTTCGAATCATCCGCTGTATATCTTTGACTTTTTGAATGTAACTGTTGAAAGGAAAAGACTTTCAGAGATGTGAGCTATGAGACAGATCAAAAGCTTAAAGCAATTTTGCTTTGCTAGTTCAAATATATTTTTATTGAAACATATTTTGTTGTCATGCATGCATAAAATTATCCAGCATTAGTCAAGGGGGTGAAGGTCCCAGAGTCACTGGGTGTTGCTAACAGAAAGGTAAGAATTTAGATATTCCTATAAATTTTATAATCTCCAAACTCTGCTTTATAGTTTTTTGTTTTGCTTGCTTTAACAGTTCTTTTCTATAGGTAGTATCTTCTATGGAAAATAGAAATAAATTCATTAGAGTCACCGACTAAATTTAGCAGTAAACTTAAGGAACATAAATCTTTATTAGATAATAGAAAGCATGAATTAGAGTGTTCCATATCCTACATATGCCAGTGTGTAGTTTTTAGTTTTTTTCTTTTCATTCATATTTCTTTGTTGTTTCCAACTGATAGCACTGTAACTAGTCATGAAACACTTAAAATTTCTTAATTATAAGTTTTTTATTTTACTTTGATAATGATTTGCTAATTTGTTAGGACTATTTTATTACTTCAACTTCAGATTTCCCCAGTATATAATATTTCTTCCCGTTAAATATTTTCAGACTATTGGAATAGTTTAAAATTATAGGTTCCAAGTTATTGAATTATTGAAATAGATTTTATAATTTCTAACATTTCCATTTCCAAAGTTGACTTTGGACTAGAATTTAATTGTAAAAATAAACTCTTAGAAAGGGTCATTAGAATCTTATATACAATTATAGTTTTGCACATCAGATAAATTGTTCAGTATTGATATATGTGTGACTTATTTATTTCACTTAAGAGTATACCCTCGGGGCCGGGGATTTAGCTCAGTGGTTCGGTGGTCTGCCTTGCAAGCATAAGGACCCAAGTTCAATCTCCGGTACCCCCCCAAAAAAGAGAGTATACCCTCAATATGAATCTGTTTTCCTATAAAATACTCTAATTTCTCATTCTTTATGGCTGAGTAGTATTCCATTTTATAGAAAAACTACATCTTCTCTATCCAGTCTTCAACATCCCAGTAATAAATGTAAGTGTGCTGTATACCTAAAATGTACCAATAAAATCAATGAGGAAAAAAAAAGAAAGGGTAATTAGAATTATTAGGAATAGAATTAAACTAAATGAAGTCTGAACACAAGAAGTTAAACAGTCTGAAAATTAATGCCAAAATTTATATTATATAATTTAAGAATATCAAGTTAATTACTTAGCAAGACCCTATCTCAAATTTTAAAACTTTAAAAATGTTGAAAAGGGCTGGGGATGTAGCTGAGTGTGAAGGCTTCGGACTTAATTCCCAGTACCAGAAAAAACAAACAAAAAATATTCAATAGAAAAGACAGGTGAGACAAGAAGAAACATTCTACTGCCTCCTTCTGCACTTGTAAAGTCTATCATCTCTTCATTGCAGATTTTAAAGGTTATAATTAAAAAGCCATCAGAGTTAGTTGGGTTTGCTGGTGTCCACTTGATCACCTTCATCCTTAAGAATAAAAGCCTAGGATGTGTTTTGCTCCCGTCATCTTGGGTGTTTTCAGTAGGGCTAATAATTTGAGGTCTTAGGAAGGGAGAACAAAGAATTAGGGCTCACACATTAAGTGCACACTTTCCAGAAAAGAATTAGACACCTTGTAAAATAGAAATTCTTCACTGCTGTGTTCTCACCTTCTTTAAAGTGGAACAACAACATAGATTTTCTTGAAAGGATTTAAAAAGCAATACAGTAACATAGCACTTTTAGTTGATGTAGCAATTTATACAAGGACGTTGGAGATTCATATAATATTTAGCATTTAAAGAACAACAGCTTGAAAGGATCTGATGCCCTGTATATCTTATCCAGGCTTTATTAGAATGCTTAGTAAAGGGCTCACTTCATAACTCACATCCTTTCTTAAAGCAGTAACTATAAAGCAGCAAACATGTGACAGATGTGTGTCTGTGTCTGTCTTTTCTGCCTTGTTTAAGCTTTTTAGAAAGTTTTAAAAAAATTTAAAAGAAAATATCTTATATTAACATACATTCCTTTCTGTTCTTTAGAAAAGCTTGCTTAAATGTAATATTTTCATTGGGAACATCAGAGAAAATATTATAAAAGTTTCTGCATTCAATTTAGGCCACTCCATTTTCAAGTCACATGTATTGCAGCTTGACAGTCAAATCCTTTTAAACATTTTGTCATATTTTATATTTTGCAATTTCAAAGATTTGCTTTCAAATCTTCTCCCCCCTTTTTGATACTCTAGTAAGGTGAACATATTATTGACCAGAGGTTTTAAAAACAAAAAAGCATCTTATAAAAATTTTTAAAAGTAATGAGTCCCAGAACATCTTACATCTTATAGAATTCTTGTAACTGATGTAAGTATCCAGTATATATTCTGAGTCGAGACAGTGCACATAGAGTATATGCTAAAACAAAAGCTGAGAACTAGACTTTATAAATAAAAACATCCATTTATTAAGAGAAAATTGATTAATTCATGATATATCTCGAATATCACTTCTGTGGCTGATGGTACATTAAATATTTTCGTTTTAAAACCTAAATAACACTGTGAACTCTTTTGATTTCTTGTTTTCAGATATGAATTAAATTACTACACTGCTAAAATTTCTCTAATTCATGTTTTGCTCATTTAGTCCATAATTAAGTAGTAGTTAATTATTCTACCATAAACAATAACAATTTAGAGCAAACTAAGTTTATGGAAGTGGTGAAAATAGTTTCAAGAAAAACTCCCCTATTTAAAAAAGGTATAGATATAAAAAATGAGAGATTTCTACTCTGCTTTCAATGTCGAATAGAGCACATATTTTTTCCCTTTTCTCTTAATTATATTGATTATGTTACATTCTAATTTGGACTCTAATATTACATTGTAGTATAAATTATAACATGGCATAATAATTACTTATAAATTTAAATATTTTATGTTCATTATGTTAACTATTACTAACACTGTAAACATTTAATAATTTCATATTTTGTTGTCATAAAACACTATTTCTTGCAACATAATACGATTGTGACTTGAGGAGCTGCTTGGCTGCTTCACCATCCCAATTCCCTACTTCCTATCTCTTCCTCCTTCATTTTCTGGGAAAGAAGTTTTTCATTTTCGTCGTGGTTTTATTTATAGGCTTTTGCTTTTCACGTATATTTTAAGGTTTGCTCAGTTAACTCTTCAAAGGTCTTATGTTACCTGTTAGTTTGTATTTTGTTCTGGGAACTGCTTTATTGTTTAGGAAAGTTTTTGTAAATTTTACCAATGAGTTCATTAAGTATCTTCAGTATATGGGCTGCAGAAACGAGCACTTCATTAAGTATCTTTAAGTCAACCAAGTCCTCCAAACTTCTGATAACTCTTTACTACCAGAGAATAGCACTTCCTTTTATAATAAATTTTGATTATAAAATAATGGCTATAAGTGACTTTAATGGTCATATTAATGTTTCATTACTGACATAATCTTTTGGTGTATTTTTCTTAGAAATTTTGGCTGTAGTTATTCAACAAATATATAGCTTGGTTAAAGCATATGCAGTGATAGACTTATTTATGAGAATGCATCAAATTTTAAAATTTCATCAGCAAAGGACAGGATGTTTTATAAGTAACCAAAAGGAAAAATAAAAAAACTCTAATGTTATGAAACTGAACCAAAATGGTGAATCATCAAAGAATGTTTTCAAATATATCTTGTTCTGAGGACTATCCTCCAATATTTCTTCCATTTAAACATTTTAAAATTGTAAGTAATTGTATTTTTAAAATAAACACAAAGCAAGAAAGTCCCTTCTTTGTCTTAATTTTTTATCTATGCCTACTTATTCCTTCATCCATCATATACCTTGACACTGGTCAAAAATCAATCACTTGCTCATGTAAAAAAATTATTGAAGGCTTCTAAATAGCCTGAAAAGTTGATTTATTGTTTACACTTCACTTTAGTAATGCTACTTTTCAGAGAAATATCACTGTGACCTCATAATTCCAAATGAACAGACATGCTTTTATTTAAAAATCCTATTAAATTAATCCTATTAAAATTATGTTACTTAAACACTTCAGTAACCATAATAAAATATTCGTAATAATTAAGCCAACTAATGGCTCAAATTAAACTATTATTAAATTTTTAATTAGTACCTGATGTCAAAATAAAAACTCAAGTCCAAATGATGCATAAGGAAAGGTTACTTGAAACTAACCAATTGAATAATTGCCATAGGACCTAATGCATTTCCCTGTAAGAGAAAAGCCATGTTTCCCCTGTTATTTTGTTATTATGTATACATTTCTAATCACAAGACATAGATGTTTTGTAATGGATGATGTGTTATGGATTGAGGTAAACCATCAGTAAAAGTGGCAAGATATATTCAACATTCATTCGGTGAAATAGTGAAAATAATTGCAAAGCTATTATCATTTTGGATTCTGATAATGTGTTTTTTTATCACTGTAAAAAAAAATCTAAACCTTCCTGCCTATTACATTACTACAATTCTTTCGTCAGAAGACAGTACAGTGAAAATCTGCAATAGCTTTCAATGTGACTTGATGAATAGCAAGAGACCTTAGTGGAAATGTTGAACTCCTTCATGATTAAAAAGCAAACCTTTAATGTAGTTTTTGTTTACCATGTCATAAGTGCAGTGTTGGAAGTTACTGCCAAAGAGTCATTGGAACAGGCTTCAGTAAGGCAATGTCAGCCAGCCAATGCTTTGAAAATAATTCAGTTCCTCTAGCCTTATGACTAAAATAATATCCAGTGGCTCCAGCCCCAAGCCTGGTTAATGCATCTGTCCAGAACACATAATTACTTGGTCATAACATTCTCCCGGCCACCAGCCAACAAACCAATCAGCATTTCTTCCCAACTCACTAGAATTTTTGCTGTGTCAAAGTGTTTGATCTCTAGGTTGTAAAATGCAAAAAAAAAAAAAAAAAAAAAAAAAAAAAGCACTGGAAGGTTTTAATTTAGAATAGTTTTTCATGGAAATTAAATTTGAAAAGAAACATGTTTTGTTGTCATGACTAATGTTGAGATTTTAATTTGCTATCTTTTTGCATATTGCACAGTTTATGTTTTACAAGACAAGATAACATCTTTAGCATTTTAGTGAGAAGATAGTCTAAGAACAAAATAATGATGTATAGCCAATTATTATTTATTTTCAAAATATTAAAAAACTGAGTGACAAAACATTACCATTTTGTTTAAAGTAAATATATTGTATTGCATGATCTGATGTTCATGTATGTGCATATATATTATATATATATTATATTTATATATATTATATAT
>NW_022900930.1:30620434-30701556 GCF_012274545.1 Fukomys damarensis
ATATAATATATATATATATATAAAACTTCTGGTATCAATTTCTAAGACCAATGAAAAAGCATATACTCCTACACACATGTCTGTGTGTTGTAGGCTTTTACATAAGATATGGGTAATATGATCCTTGAAATTATTCTAGATTGTATTATTCTGTCTTCTGTCTAAAAATGCTTTCAAATGGATTTTTGAAATTATTCTTTATAAAGTGAAGTTTGACTGAGCATGTGAAATGTGAGCTTAATTATAAAGAATAAATAGATTTAAGCCACCCAAGAAATGAGGAAGAATACTCCAAGCAGAAAAAAAAGCATGCAGGAAAAAGTGTAAGTGTGAAAAAGAAATGACACACTAAGGAAAGTTTAAGAAAGTTTATTTTCTGTAGTGTAGAAGGTCCATGTGAGAGTATGTAAAATGTGGTTGCATTGGTGGTATGGATCAAGCTTTGAATCACTTTAACATGAATGCAATATAGAAGCATAGCTGTTTATCCTGATTATTTGAAGAAATGATATGGGAATGCCTGAAAGCATTAATTTATGGACACATGAAAGCATTTTCTCAATTGTCACCACTCAATTTCAGCATTTGTTGGATTTAAATGGCCATGCACACTTTGGATCCCATTTTTGCCTTTCTGTCTGTCTTACTTTCTTGTTGCTGTAACAAAATACCAGACACCAACAAGTTAAAGGAATAAAGGTTTATTTTAGCTTACATTTCTTAGATGTTTCAATCCATAGTTAGCTGGCTCCAAGGCAGGACAGCCTTGCAGAGGGGCATAGTGTAGCAAAACAGTCCATAGCTTGGCAGGCAAGAAGCAGCAACTTTTCTCTGCTTTATCTTTTTATTCCATCCAGGCAACAAGCTTATTGATTGATGCTGTTCACGCCCGAAGTGGGTCTTCCTTGTGCAGTAAATCCATCCAGCCAAGCTCAGAACTATGTTAAACCAACCAGTGGACTAATCCAGTATCACATATCTATGACCCAATATCACATTCCTGTGATCCAGTCACTCCCCAAAGTCCCACTATGAGCATATAAGACTTTGAGGGGACATCGAGATATAAGCCACGGCAATGTGTACATGAAGAAAGTATAAAACTACTTCATTTCCACAAACAGTTGGTAATGCTCATATAGAATCACTTATTTATCTCAGGTGCACACTGACCTGCAAGACAAGACCAATAGTGAAAACAAAAGATGTCACAGAAGAAAATTTACTTTCTAAATAGCTGGTTACTGAACACTCGCAAGGAGTGGCATATTAAATATCCTTTTATCTCAAGAGGAGAGAATTATGTATGTACATGTATCTTTGTATACACACATTTTCTGCCTATTTTCTCTCTGCACTGTTTTATCACATGTTTGTATGTGGACATTCACATTTACAGAGACTGATCTTCCTGTCTCCTTTCATTTCCTAGTGACAGTATTGTTCATATATCAAAAACTATGATAAATATTTATCACAAAAATGTGATAAATTGTGCAAGTGGAACATCTCTAAAATGTCATTGTTTTCTGTTTTATGGCTTCCTTTTGATAATTTTAAAGGCAATTTAAACTTTCACTAATGATAACATGGTCCACTCCTAAAAGACAATGTGATTTATGGACAGAATTCAGAGTTCTAAAGCTACTGCCATAGTTGTAAGTTTACAATTTACCCTTACAAGTACATCTAGTTAGAAAAGAAAACTTGTTTGAAGGAAGGTTATAATACTTAGAGCAATAAAGTTGAGAATATATTTTTACATAGAATAAGATATTGTGCTTATGAATTATAATCTCTGCTATTAAATTCTGTATGTGATTTCCTAGAAGTGGTATCAAATACAGAGCTTCCCATTTTGAGGTAATGAAATCCATTATTTAAGACAGTACTGCTCAATGAGAGTGACATCCATATTTATAACTCTGAGATTTCTAATGGTTTTAGTACTTACCTTAAGCCAAGTATGGTGGCACGTGTTTGTAATCCTGGCGCTCTGGGAGGAGGCTGAGCAAGGAGAATTATGTTTGATTCCAGTTTGGGCAACAGTGATTTAGTGAGATGCTTTCTCAACAAACAAACAAACAAATAACTGGGCATATAGTTCAATGCAAAAGCCCTCTGATCAATTGCACTACTGAAAGAAGAAGGAAACAGAAGCAGATGAAATTAAAAATTTATTTTAATAGAACTTTAATTAACCCTATATATTAGTATTTTTCAAGAGTTAATAAAAATTAATATATTTATATCTTTTAAGAAATTAATTTCTCTGAATCCATATTGTATATATTAATGTGCATTAGCCATATTTCAAGTGCCCGCTAGCCTTAGGTGACTAGTGGTTGCCGTATTGGACAGCAGAGGTCTAAAATGAGATCAGCTGGACTCACGATTATAACATGCTAATTTGAAAGAAAACTGGCAGATACCTCTACATTCTAGCCTTGGATAGCAACATCACAAAGACATTCACTGCAGGAGATACTTAATTCATTTAGATTTTAAAATCAAGTTTCATGCCCTTCATTTCTTATTTAATTTCTGAAATTTCCCTCAGGGATAAATTTTGCTTATCCTAAAAATTATTTTATGTGCATATGAGACACATTTTAAACTCATTTTGAGTCTTTTTCTTCTAGAGGTCTAGCAGCTAAAATATGACAGGAGATAGGAGGCCCAGGATAACAATATTGTTTAAATTTGAAAGTATCTCACTTACCAAATGTCCTACTAAAATGAATAACTACATATTTAGAATACATTTTCAGGTCAAATGAATTCCAAAAATTTTTCTTAATTGAGGCTTAAATTTCATTAATTTCTGATTTAGAGGCATGTCGCTAAATATAATTTAGTCATGTTTCTATGTAAAAAATGATAGTACGAGTCTTCTACATTCATTGCTCCAGACAAATTAGTTTAAAGTTTTTCCAATATTGTAAAAGATTTATTTCAATAAGTTGACTTGAGGTAGAAAGTCAGGATAGATAATATTAAACAAGGAACTGCTATAAAACATCTATTTCTATTCACATTTTTCTCCAATCAGAAAAACATCAGTTCATTTATTTTGATAGTTATTCCAAATTATCAGTCTTACTAGTTCTAATAATGATAATGATAATTTTATAGATTTTCAGTTGTGCAATATCATAGATTATTTAAACTCTCCAAATTTTCTTAATATATTGCAATTTACAGCATTTCTTTCAAGTTTAAGACTAAAGTTTCTGATATGTATTTCTTTTATTTTTGCACTCTTCACAGAAACAAAGACTCTCCTTCCTTTGTTGTTGTGGATGAAGATTATAGTGTTCACAGCATGAAAGTCCTAATGTTAAATGTGGATATAGATACACTAGAGATTTCCTACAAAGGTTTGTTAGGGTAAAGAATAGCTAGAAGATTATGAAAGGTGTATGTCTTCCTCTGTCACCTGTTCTAGATCTCATTACTTTAGTAAGAAAGAATCACAAGGCCAATAAGCTAAATACAATAAAAATGTAAAAACAAAATAAAACTTTGACAGATACTATAGTTTATGGGTGAAAACTTAAGTTCTGAAATTAAGTCCCAGTTCTGATGCCAGCACATGAGGCATGTTGCTAGATGTTGCTAGATCCTAGATCCTTTAACTACTCGGAGCCTCACTTTCTCCATATGTAAACACTGGATTAATATTACTATCAACCAACTGGATAACTGGGAATACTAAGAATGATGGCCCTTGGAAAGTATCTATGACAGCGTCTGGCAGGCAGTCAATTGTCACTAAATCTTTGCTCTTAATACTGTTTTGAGCATTAATAGGCTAATTATCTTTGTTAAAAGATTTTCTAGCAAACATAAGTTTTGAATCAATATTGCACATGGGTTTGTCAAGAGCCTACAAAAGCAGCAATATCATAACCATAAACATTTATTGTTTTGCTGATATAGTCTATCTTAGCCACATTCACTGGAAACAGCTCACAACAGCAGATGTGCTGTTGCTTTGGTTGGAGTATGCCATCCAGAAATGCAGGAGTGAGGAAAAACACAAAGAAAATGAAATACAAGGGATTGCATTATTGTAGTAGATACAGCTTCATAATGAACTAATTATTCATTTTTACCAGACATCCTCACTGCCCATTTATGAAGCTACTGAGTCTCTAAGTGGTCTTTTCTGGGTATAACAAGATAGTGGATTTATCTACCAACCCTCCACATATTCACAATTTGCCCCAGGAATCTTAATGTTTAAGAGTTGTACATACATGGGCTCACATTGGATATCTTAATATATTATTTTAATTTCTCTAAATCTAAAGCCACAGGGCCAGATCTAGAAATGTTTGTTATGTTTTATATTTAAAATGGTCCCCAAAAAACTCCTGATTGTGATTGACATCTTGCGGGAGGAGGTATGTCACCAGGAGCATGTCCTAGAAAGATTTATTCTTATCCTGGGACTCTGTCTTCATGATTCGCTTCCTGGCTTTCATAGGTTGAACAGCTAGTGTTGGCCTTACCTTTCTGCCATGCTATTTTTACCTTGGAGCTAGCCAACAGTGAACTGAATCTTCTGAAAACCATGAGCCAGAATAAACCTGCCTCCACCTAGTTAAATTATGAGTGTCATGTATTTTGCTCCAGCAAAGGTTAAGTCACTAATACAGATTTTGGTACCTAACAGTGGGATTGTTGCTGAGACTGTATCTGAATGTGTGGTTCAAAGATCTTTGGAACTGGTTTGTGGGAGTTGTTTCAGAAAGATTTAGACATGCTGTGGAGAGAAACCTTAGAATGCTGTAATCAGACTAAGAAGAGACTTATGGATGGTTCCAGATGGGGCTCAGAAAACCAGAATGCTGATGAGAATGTGGACAAAACAATTCCAGGCTCAGTAAGTTTTAGTTTGGAGCAAAGAATTCATTGGAGTTGTCCATGTGCATTACAACCATTGTGGCAGAAAATTTGTCTTCATATTCCCCACTTTCTATGGTTGGTGAGAGACTGAGATTAAGTATGGTAGATTAAGTAATACAGCAGAAGAAATTTCAATGCGACCCAAAATTCACGCTGTGAGATGTGTTGTGCTGGATGCTTTTAGCCAAATCTATAGCTAAAATCAAGGCCAAAATACAAATGTGAAAAGTTTGCAGTTTTATCAAAAAAGAAGCACCTACAAACTTAGAGCAATGGGAAGAGTGTTTGCTGGAAAGAGTGGCGCTAAAAAAAGGCTTGAGTATTTTGAATCAGAAAAAAAGAAAAAGGATTTGAAGACATCTCAGAATCAGCAAGACCACATGCTTCTCAGGTTGCAGAGTGCAAAACTAAATCTTTCACCTGAGAAGAGAATCCCTAGGCTCTCTGCTAAGGAAGTATTTTGTAGGGAATTTATTCTTGGAATTTTTTTCACAATGCTGAACCAGTCAGACATTCATAGGCTTCTGCAGCTGTGATAACAGGGGGCCTATCTACTGTTTGAGCTGGCAGCACACCTTGGAGTCATCCCATGGTGCTAGTTTTTTGGGCATGCAGGATGCAAGAGTTATGAGGTCATGGAAGCTTTCAACTAGATTTCAAAAGAAGTTCTGGGAGGCCAGGTAATGTGCCCCTCAGAAGATGAAGCTGTGAGATTAAAGCCAAAGGTGCAATGGAGATTCCAGGAAGTTGAAGATGTCAGGAATGTGGATTTTCAGACAAGGAAAGTTGCAAGCAGTAAGTAGACCCAGAGAGAAATTGTGTGGGTTACAACCAGCAAGGGCATAGGGATAGAGCTACTAAGATCCTTTGATACTCACTCCTCATCATAACCTTCATTGGGTGCTGGATATGGAATATTTAATGTTTGCCCTGAGGGGTTTCAGTCTTGCTTTGGTCCCATTCATTTCTATCCACCTGTTTTTCCCTTTGTTGAATATGAATGTTTACCCTGTGTCATTGTATGTTGGAAGTATTTAATTTTTAAAAAATTTTACAGGGGCTCATAGGTAAGAGTGCCTTGAGTCTCAGAGGAGATTTTGCATTTGGATTTTTCAGTAATTGTTGGAACTGTTAAGACTTTGGTGTTATTTAGAGATGGACTAAATGTATTTTACATAATAAGATGGGCATGAGTATTTGGAGTCAAGGACAGAATGTTACGGTTTAGATCTAAAATATTCCCTAGAAGTTTCATGTTTGGAAGTGGGTCCTGGTTAGAGGGCATGGGTCACTGGGGGCTTAAACTAGAAGTCTGCATAATTGTCTCTGGCTTCTGTCTTTGCTTTCTGCTTCTGGGATGCCCCTCCTTGAGTAGCTTTCCTTCACCATGCCCTGTTGACATGCCATTTCTGCCTTGGAGGCAGCCAACCATGGAATGGATCTCCTGAAACTGTAAGCCAAATGAAATGAGTGTTTTGTCCCAATACAGAGAAGTGACTAACAGATCACTGAGGAAGATAATCTGATGCTGTGCGGGTATACACACCAAGGACATGAGAAAATGAGTTGCAAGTGTCTCAGCAGTCTCCTTGTCTATAGAGAAAGGAACACCTCCTGCCAGAATGCAAGGTCAGTACAGGAACCTTAGGATGGTACACAAGCTCATACCTACCCACCCACCCCACACACATGCACACACCAAGGAAGCTCACAATTAAGGGAAATAAGACTAAGTATTCCTAGACTAATCAAATCATATCTTTCTTCTAAATTAGCCATGCCTGGGGTATATCAAGTTTCTCTGAATATCTGAGGCACTTATAGATTGGCATGCTGTAAGCATTGCCATTAGACGCCAAGAAATCTGCAGTCTTTTCAAATACCATTTCATTCTCTGGCATGTGAATGAGCACAATAACAAATAATGAAACATACACACAGTCAGCTAAAACTATAGCAGAATACTAAAACATGCTACATGTGAAGAAAAGAACTTGTCAGTTATTGTTTTCAAAAGCTATGTTAAAATTGCTCATACTGAATAATATTTAGACAAAAGTATCTTTAGGGCTTCTGTGCAAGTTAATATTTGACATACATTTTACTGAGTTGTCACAATCCCTAAACATAAACCAGATCTACTTTTGAGTATATCATAACTTAACTAAAAAATGTAAAATAATTGGGAAAACCTCTTAAGGTATATTTTAATTAAATTTGAATGTAAAAGAAGGGAAAGGAGTGAAAATATCATGATTCAAAAATATTTAGTAGACAGGAATTCTACTTTTTTTTAGATCAGCTTCATCCAAAAGCATATAAATGGCTACTGTAATGAGGTAAGTTAGTTGCTAAAATACTACACTTGATCTCAGCCAAAAGGCCAAGAAGAGATGGTAGTTGCTAAAATGAGCAAAAATAATGTAAGTTGGAAGAGTAATGTGGAAGAATTACAGGGAGAATGGTAAAGAGTCTAGAGAACTTCTCTGCTTTGTGCTAGAAAATCTAGAGGAAAGCACATAATATATCTGATCAAAGGGATAGGTGAGCAAAGGTGTTAATGAAAAGTTATGGGTTCAGGATATTGGAGTATAAAGGAACCAGAAAAGTGAGCCTAGCTCTGTGACCATTTTCACTGGTGTGTGTGTGTGTGTGTGTGTGTGTGTGTGCATCTGTGTGTGTGCGTGTGTGTGTGCATTTGTCTCTGTATGTATGTGTATAGGGGGATGTTCTTAATTTGGGAGAACAAAAAAAGTAAGTGAGAGAGTAGTGTTCTTAATTGAGAGAAGAGCTATAGTCCAGGGACTGCCAAAGAAGTTCTCAGTTGAACAGCCCTTACTTTGGGGAACTAAAGGGAACAAACCATTACATGATAAGGGTAAACGGTAAGAGTGAAGTAGCTGAGAACATCACTATAGGATTACACTTCAGCTTAATATGATCTGAAATTAAATTAAGATGATCCCCATCTTGCCTGAACTCCCAGAAAATATAATTCTCCTCTGTAAATTTTAACATTATCCTCTTTTCCAGAATATTTTTGAGAGAAAATTTGAAAACACAGTTTTCAAGTTTACACGACAACTTTAAAAACAAACTCAATAAACAAAGAATACTGAAAAATAGCAAAAATAAACAATATAAAAAGATTCACAGAGAGTCCAAATCTGGATTTAATGCTTATTATGTCTAAGGATACAACTGAGAAGTTTTCAAATTTTTGTGGAGAACTGAAAAGTTTTCTGAAAACTCTTGAACAAAAAATTCAATTACCCAAATTAAAACGCAATAGGTGGGGTCTATAGTAAATTAACAATGGCTGAAGAGAAAATTAGTGAACTGAAGTATAAGTATAAAGAAAATATTTAGAATAAAACATGGAGAGATTAAAGGACAAGAAATACAGGATATAAAATAAGAATTATAAAATGATATAGCATAATAGCCCAACACAAATGGGAGACTCAGAAAAAGAAAAAAGAGAAAATAGAACAGCAGTTATAGTTAAAGAGAAAATGGCTCAGTATATTCACAAACAAATTCACTAAAACAAACCATATATTAAAGAACCCATGGAAGAAATTAGAGAAATCAATATCTACTCACACCATAGTAAAATTGATGTTAAAAGCCATGCGGAAAGCAATCCAAAGAGAAAATCTTAAGTGCAAACAAAAGACAGAAAAGCACAGATCACTTTCACTTAGACTGCCACTACTCATGAGGAAAATATGAGCAATAAAATAAAACAAAAACTCAAACCAGAAGCAAACAATAACACAAAACAAAAACCATAATGCTGTCTTGGAGTAAAATAATTACCTAAATAGAAATTACATGTATTACAAAAATATCTTCAGAAATGAAGATGAAATTAAGATATTTTCAGGCAAAAAGAAAAAAAAATCTGAGAAATTTCATCTGCATTCTACTGAAGGAAATAATCACAAAACTAAAATAAAATATATTTCCACATTGAGATAAATGTTACTAGGATTTAACTATGGTGTATCCCCTCTGATACCCATGTTGAAATTTGATTGCTCTAAGATGGTGTTGGGAACTGGGCTTTAAAAGACGATTAGGTCATTAAGAGACATTAATGCCTTTAGTGAGGGGCTGGTTTAATTGTTGGAGTTCTCCTCACAGGATTGGCTAAGGTCCTGGGAGAGCAGATTGTTAATTAATTGCTGCAATAAACAAAATGGACAGGTTCAGTCTGAGCTTCCATCTCAGGGTAATCAGAGCAGTGAATTCAGTGGCATATTCATGAAAAAAAATTAAACCTCCTTTTCTAGGAAGGGTTGGTATTATTGATAGACAATTCTCCATGTGTCTTTCATGTTTCTGTACACCTTGTGAGCAAAACACAGTTATTTTTTCTGGGCTACTTTCATAGAGATGTTTGTATAGCTGAGATCCTTGGAAGGAAGAAATAGTATTGCCCAGCAGAGCAAACAAAATATATGATTACTTCCAATATAGAAAAGATAATGTCTCCCTCTGGTAGAAAAGTCAGGCGAGCTCACTGTTTATTAAAAAGAATTTCGGTTCCCTGAGCTCAGATTTCTTTTTCTACAATGGAACATACTGTGCATTCCACGCCTTTCTTCTCATCATCTTGTGGGAATTTAGCCTTGGGAAAGTAGTGTAATCTGGTACTTCGGTTACTGCTTTCTGTGAGTGATAAAGCCCTTTGACCTGTCCCAAAGGAATGGACTTTCTGTCAGAATCTATGAAATATTTCATGTTAATTTGTTAGTTTGCAAATGGGGTAAGTTCTAAGACCCTCAGAATTCTTGACATTACTGTCCCTACCTTCTTTCTTTTTTATTTATGTTTTGGTAATGCATTACACATCTGACTTACTGTTTTTATTGTTTCTCTCCCCTACAAGTCATTGCCTTGTTCACTGCTGCAGCTCCTGTGCCCAGAACAGTGGTGGGTCCATACTAGACCACTCACAAATATTTTTGAACAGCTCAAATTGCCATACTGCATCTTCAGCATTCATGCTGATGTTGAGTAGTCAAATGAATTATGATCCAGCCTCAGCACATATGTTGTTGATAATATTAATGTGTGAACAGAATGGTACTTAAGGACAGGAGCTGATGCAGCTTTATTTGTGCTCAAACACACACACACACACACACACACACACACACACAAAAAAAAAATCTGTACCGTACAACATTAGCTCCTTTGAGCTTTCTCCTCCTAGATAATCTCTGTGTAGCATTTGCCTTTGCCTTTTATTGCTATGGAGATAAGGAGTTTGCTGACTACTTGAAAAATTCAGACTTACCTGTACTCTTGTTATCCTCAGTGCGTGCCCTTTCAGAGTTTTTCCTGATGTTATTTTATATCTACTGTCCTATAATTTTTAGTTTTTTTCTTGCAATCTACCACGTAACCTTTTGCCTCATATTTTAAACCATCTACAATTTTTCTAATCCCTGAAAGTTCCTGAAGCTTCTTTTTCACCATGTGTGATATTTACTATTGAATTTCTCAAAAAGGTATGCTATGTGTCATCCGTAATGGCTTAGCCTCAGTGTCCACTTGGTTGGCTCGGGAGCTGCCTAGGGGATTAGTAAAGCAGAGTCCTAGGTGTGTCTGGGTGGGTTGTGGAGGCAGGACCCTGGGTACTGCATCTGGTCCCTGGCCCCTTTTTCTGTAGCACTGTTCACCTGCTGTGTGTCTTGCTGCCACGAACTAAGCATTTTGGCTCTGCCACACTCTTCCACCATGATGTTTCTGCATTGGAGCCAGCCAATCAAGGATCAAAATATTTAAAATAGTGAGCCAAAATAGCCATTTCCTCCTTTCACTTGTGGGTGTCAACAGGTACTAACAATGAGAAAGCTAGTACATCATTGCCTTTTTCAACATTGGCTTAATTTTCTACAATTTGCTATCTGGTTTCCTTGCTACCACCAAAGAAATTCTGCAATTATCAATGATCTTTTATTTGCTAAATGCAGAAATTTCTTCTCAGATCCTTGCTTCTAAAATTGTTCAGTTCTATCTATCAATTATTACCTACGCACTACTCACCGAAATTCTTGTTTTTCCCTTTGGCTCTGCCATAAAGGGTGATCTTGTTTCTATCCTCCTATCTTTTAACTACTCTTTTGGGGTTTTTGTTCATATTAAACACACTAAATAGTTATTCATTAATTCAACTAATAATTTTGAGTACTGTGTTCCAAGTGCTTGAGCTACATTTGTGAACAAAATATTCAAAGAACTTGATCTTCATGGACTTGTATTGTAACATGGAGAGTTGGGTAACAATAAATATGGTAAGTAAAAAACTAGCATAAGTCCATATACTTATATAGAGAATAGATACAGTAATGGTTATCATAAAAATCCAATAAAAAAATTCAAGCAGGACTACAGATATTCAAAAGGATAGAAACAGAGGGACATTGTAATCTCAATAAGTGTGTTCTTCCTAGCACTGTTCACTAGGAAGATAGTCCACCTGCACATCCTTTCTTTGTCACTTATGCCATATTCCTTGGGGAGCTCATCCACTTTACTTCTGCAGCTAGTGCATCTGTGTTTCCAAATAGTAAAATATAATCCTTTAAAATCTTAGTGTTATTTATTGATTTAACAAAACTTTGAGCACTGCCTTTGCACTAGGATTGGAAAAGCAATAATGGGAATAATAAATACAAAAGAAATGATATGCTAAAGAGTTATGTCAGATACCATATTTTTAAAATTCCACCCCAATTAGACAATATCACTTCTTCCTGTGATCCTCATTGCCAGTTCAATAGTAATTTATTTATATTTTCATTCATCTCATAAGAGAAAGATATAATAGTACGTGCATCTGTGCTAGGCTATAAGGGCATGTCTGTAACTTACCTATTTTTGCAGTCAGTGTGTACCTATACTTGCACAGTAATTATAAATATTTATGAGCGTGCATCCGATAAAGAAATAGGCTAATGAATCAGAGGAAAAATGAGAAATTACCAGGTATGTTTTACTTGTTTGTCTAAAGATCCAAATGATGCTGAAAGGGAAAGACTCTTATTTAATGTAGACAAAGATGTAAGTTTGTTGTAGCAATCCTAGGCAAAAGTGTTGCAATTCTCTTGCACCCAGCTTCCTCAGAGTTCTATTATCATACATTCAAGGAAATCACTCTTTTTTTGCTGAGCTCTTGACTATTCTATGTGATGTGGCAATTTATAGTTGTCTAGGTTTCTCTAGGCTGAAATGATGTCTAAGATAATTTTCATGGAAATGGTTGTGATTATATAGGTCTGCTTCAATTGAGAAATTACATGTCATGTAATAGCTGTCATCATTCATATTATTCAATATGAAAGTAGTTCAATTTTACAAGGAGTACAGTGACACAGTGACTCACCTCAAAGAAAAATACTTAGTCATGAGTGACTATTTTCAAAGATATATTATATTTTAGTATGAATCTGAGTAGACTGTCAACATTAAGAATAAACAACAATTAAATTTGCTACCAGCTGGCAGCACGTATCTATCACCTTCTCTAATCTAGCACATCTGCAATGTGTGGAGAGGTTTTAAGTGGTAGTGGAGCAGAGCTACTGTGATAAAAACAGCATGGTACTGGCACACACACAAAAAAAAAGAAGAAGGAAAGAAAGAAAGAAAGAAAGAAAGAAAGAAAGAAAGAAAGAAAGAAAAAGAAAGAAAGGAAGAAGGAGATCAAGAGATCTGTGGACCAGTGGAACAGAATAAAATCAACTCCAAACACACTCAGCCACCTTCTCTGTGACAAGGGGGCCAAACACCTTCATTGGAAGACAGTCTCTTTTTTGGGGGGAGAAAAATCAGTGTTTATTCAGTTCTTATTCTGTGTAATGCACTGTACTGTACATTTATGTTATGAATTAAATATAACAACCAAATCAAACATATGCTGTGACTATTTAAATATTATAGACAAAGCACAGAAACAGAGTTTAAGGATGTCTCAGAAGTTCAACATCTAATAAGTACTGCAATGTAAACTCATACTCTCTGATACCAGAGCTTCTACTTTTTTTTTTCTTCATAGAATTTATTGCTACATTTTTAGGTATACAGTATCATTACATTCATCATTGGGATCTTGTACCTTTACATGACAATCTCTTTAATACGTGGTGCTGGAAAAACTGGCTTTCCACATGCCAAAGACTAAAACTAGACCAGTGCCTCTCACCATGCACTAAATAAAAATAAAAAAGGACCAAAGATTTAAATACTAAAACAGAAACACTAAGGGCCAGGGATTTAGCTCAGTGAAGCCGCCGCCTGCCTTGCAAGTTCAAGGACCCGAGTTCAATCCCTGGTACCAGAAAAACAAAAACAAACAAACAAACAAAACAGAAACACTAAATCTTCTGGAAGAGAGAATAGATTGAACTCTTGAAGACATAGGTGTAGGCAAAGATTTTATGAACAAAACACTAGTCTCACAGGAAATATTACAAAGAATCAACAACAGGGATCTCATCTTATTAAGAAGATTTTGCACAGCAAAAGAAACCACCAACAGAGTAAAGAGGTAACCAACAGAGAGGAAAAAAATTTTGCCGGCTGTTCCTCAGACAGAAGACGGGTATCTAGAATAGATAAAGAACTGAAAAAAAAAATCACCCCCCTCAAATTTAAAGACTCATTCCAAAAAATGGGCATCTGAGATGAATACACTTCTCAGATGAAGAATGGCAAAGAGTAAATAAACACATGGAAAAATATTCAACATTGCTGGTCATGTGAAAGATGCAAATTAAAATAACCCTGAGATTTCAACTCATTGCGGAAAGAATGCCTATTATCAAGAAATCAACCAATAGCACATGCTAGTGAGGCTGTGGGGGAGAAGGGACCTCTCTCCGCTATAGGTGAGAGTGTTGACTGAAGCAACCACTGTGGAAACTGGTGTGGAGATTCCTGAAAAACTAGGACTACAGGCTCCGTTTGACCCTGCTATTTCCCTTCTTGGTATCTTCCCAAAAGAATTAAAAGCATCACACCACAGTGGTATATGCACACCCATGTTCATAGCAGCACAGTTTATAATAGCTAAATCTTGGAAATAACTCTTACGCCCATATACAGATGAATGGATAAAGAAAATGGGTTTTTTTTTATACAATGCAATACTGCTCAGCCATAAGAAGGATAAGCTTGAGACATTTATAGCTAATTGGATGCACCTAAAGACCACACTATTAAGCAAAATAAATAGTACACACATGTAAATATCGTATTGTTTCAATGGTATGAGAAACTGAGTATAAATAAAGACAAAAGAGTATAGTAGATATTGTGGAATAGGAAGAAAATGTTCAAATGGGAAGGGGCATAAGGGATGGGGGAGAGAGAAAGGAGGTAGGGGAAAAGGAAAAAAGAAAAGAAATAAAATGGAATCAAAGCTTATGTAAATAAGAAGTGGAAAGGGGATAGATGAGAGAGGAGGGTAATGGGAAAAATATGAATCAAGACATATGAACAGATACAAATTCCATATGATGAATGTGGTCGTTATGCATACCTAAATTTACCAATAAACTTAATTAATAAAAAAATTATTCTAGAAATAATTAAACACTTTTTTCCTTCCTTAGTGTTTGTGGTCATGTAAAACCAATCAATATTAAGGTATTAAACAATTGCAAAAATTCTAGAGGATAAAAGTATTACAGATGAGATGATAACAGTAAGGCTTAAGAACTTCCAGGTGGGATTTAAATATAGCTGGAGTGGAGGCCCTGGTGGATAACATGTTGTGTGTGTACTCTGAAAGGCTAGGATTTCAATATAGTATAGAGGAGAGAAATTGGTGCTGGTATGGTAATAAGCAGATTGGCCATCCCGAGTTCGATCCCCGGTACCACACACACACACACACACACACACACACACACACACACACAAACAGATTGGCCATGAATTAGTAACAGTAAAGGAATGACAAGGCACCTAGGAGTTCATTGTACTGTTTCATTTTCATGGGTTTTTGAAATTCTCCATAATAAAAAAAGATAAAAATAACAAAAGCAAAGTTATTAGCAGTGTTTGCTGTGTAGTATGTGTTAAATAAATTGATTATTGCTTCTCGTGATCTTAACAGATTAATGGCTACCAACGAATAGTGAGATACATATTAAATGTCACTTTAAAATGAATAGCTCTAAATTTTGTGTTTTCAACAAGATAGCAACTATGTATGTTCTTGCTGTTCATCAATTGTTTGTTTTATTTGAGGAAGAAATAATTATTTACCAAAGTGGATGAAAGGCCTATTAGTGATTTCTTTTTTATCTTGTCATAGCCAATTCATCTAGAATGAAGGAAAAGAAAAAAAAAAACCATCTGAATGTTATGTCATGATAGTCACAAAATTAAAAATAGCAGTAAAGTGACAGCCAAATAAAAATTATTTTGTGTTTAATTAATAAAACAATAATTGCATGATATATTTAACCTGGCACAATGACAATGAAATTTTAACATTGTTGGTTAAAGTATTTAAGCTAGTGCTCATTTTTTTTTACAATCCATTTTTTTGTTGCTGTTCATGTGATGTTTGTGTGCGACGCTTTGCCCAAGATAGAATTTGGTCATCACCGGAGAATTTCGGTGTTTTGGAAAAGTTTTTTCTTCCCTTTTGGCACACTTCTGGAACTCTCCACATTATTGGGATGACTGCTGAACAGCGCGCTTTCTCATGTCCTTGAAAAGTTTTCTGACATATGGTAGTTTTCTCATGGTCTAAGACCAAAATGAAACTGTAAAATACATAATTCCCGCAGAACCTCACAAATCCTTCTTTTGGATATTTTCACTTTTTCTCACTGTCTGAAAGTCAAACAAATCTCTAGCACCCCATGTCTTCCAGGGCTGTAGCTCCTTTCAGTGGCTTCTGGAAATGATTATCTTTGTATTCCAGAGATGAAAGCTTAGCTCAACATGGGGGAGACCGAGCAGATGTGGCAGAGCCCGTTATGCTGCACATCGTCTCGTGTCATAGCTGTGCGGTTGATGAAGAGCTTGCCTAGGACCGTGTCATTGAGAGATGCTAGGGAAGGTGGGTGTTTAGGAGAAGAAAATTAGCATCACTGTTACCACATGATCTAGTCACGGAATCTAAGGTCCGAAGATCCAAATTATATGAATCTATCTTTTCAAAAATTAATTGAAGCGTGGATACAAATAAAGCAAAGTAGAAAGTTGTTTTTATAAAATTCCCGTTGGTGATACTTTTAATCACACATGAAGCAGTCATTGAATAAGAAAAAATTGTGTCATTAGTGTAACAAAGAATAATGATGGTGCACACATTTATTTATCAGATTATTTTTATTGAGCCTAAGATATATTTTTATACTTTTTTCTTTGTATAAAGATCTCTTATTCGTTAGAAAACTGTACAAGCTAGAATGGTAACAATGCATATACAGATAGTACTTTACACTGTTAAAGTAATTTTATGCCTATTATGTTGCAAGGTAAATTTAAAAATATGATACATGGTAATGAAGAGTTCCTTTTGTACCTGTCATGTCCCAGAGCATACTTTAATTCATAATTCATTAAAGGCTGAAATGAAACCCTTTTTGTTTTTAAGGCTGCAAATAAGAAGCAAGCAGCACACATAATTCTTCATACTGTATTTGGATGTCAAGTCTCATTGTGTGATCTAGAAAATTGGTCACTTTATCTGGAAGGCGTCAAAACTTTGATTAAAATGGCCTATCTGGAACCTTGGAAGATTGCACCTTTAGATGTTTGAAGGAAGGGAGAAAATATCCCATTTTCATTTGTAGGAAACTTACCTTGCTATTATCATGGAAAGACAGTTTCCTTAACATGGCCAGATACATCATCTCTGTTAAAAAAGAAAAAAGAAAAGGAAAGGAAAGAAGCAGGCATATGTGTGTTCTGTAGGAGTACTATTCTGCCATAAAGAAGGATAAGCTTAAGTCATTTGTAGGAAAATGGATGTACCTGGGAACCATAATGTTAAGTAAAATGAATCAGACACACAAACTGCATGTTTTCTCTTACGTGAGAAAGCCAAAATATAAACAAAGAGCAAAATAAAAGATATATGATAGGAAGTAGGGAGCAAGTTTTTTTTTTTTTAAAGGGAAAGGGACCAAGAGATAAAGGGAGGGAGGAGGAAGGGGAAGGGAGGGAAGTGAAGCAAGAATTAAGATGTGTTATGTACACGTACCAAGTCTCCATGAGAAGTATAATAATCATGTACTGCAAACATGTACTAATAAAGATGAAGTGAGGAATGAAAGCATTGCTTTTCAATACAATACATGGGTAGTATATATTCACGTATAATATTGCTGTTATGTAACACATTTTGAAAGGTGTTTCCTTTGTATTCTGTTTTCTTTACTTGTTCTTTAAAACTTTTCATCTGCACTGTGCAGATGAGACCCAAAGTGTCAGATAACTCTCCCGAGCCACTCAGCATATGGCTATCAGAAATAATACTAGATTTGGCTATGCTGGTCCTTGTTGGATTTGCTGTGTTCACATTAAGAGGAATACTAACCACTTCTCAATCTTTAGAAAAGATTGTGTTGTACTCGCTTTTATTTCAAATGGTTGTTGCTGGGCAGCACACATTTGATGTGTTTTAAACAGAACCTCCCTTTGCCTCAATATTTATAGAATTTGTCAGCTGCTGGAGATTTTCTAAATTAAGACATCATGAATTTAAGAACTGATTCATTTCACGTTCATCAGTTCCTTTTGGGGGAAATAGTCTACTTTGTCCAACTGATCATCTCCTGACCATCCCAGAAGCCCAGCTGAGCTGACATTTCAGCTAGAAAATCATTCTAATGCCCTTCAGGCAAAAACTACTCTTTGACTCATATAAAATTTTGTTTTAAATATTATTACCATCAAAAATCATAAAAGGATCAATAATCCATAACAAAAATAATACTAAATTGCTTTGAGAATTTAAAAAACTTTTTTGGAAGTGTTGAATTATAGGATCAATTTTTTATCTCTTTTACAAGTTTAAATGACTATAAGCAAGACTTTCAATGAAAGTTTCTTAATTGATTAGCTGTGAAATATTCTTAGCACTGATATAACTAATGTATACTACAAATAAATTACATTTTTGGCAAATCTTACATTTTACTGTGAAAAACACTGCTTTTAACTGATACTTTTGTCTTGTGGGTTGTCAGGTTTTTAGAATATGTCTTTCTGGAATCCTAGGGCCTCTCCGTCACTCCTTCTTCAGAAGGTGAAAAATAGCTATGGGTGTATTCATTGATCAAAATAACCATTTCTTGATATATTTTACTTTAGCTTGAGGTAAAAAGACAGTTTCTTTCCAAGGACTTTGTTAGACTGGAAATATTCTTCCTCCTTCGAATTTTTAAAAAATTGTCAGTTTGGAAATTCCTCCAAATTTTGAAATGTTTTCCAAAGAATAAGGGTGAGGTGATTCTTCTTTTCCAATAGATGTACTAAAATGATCCTATGAAAAATGACCTCAGTGGGTAATATTAGGAGTGAAAAATTATTAGTTGTGTTTGCTTTTCTACATGAAGATGTAAGTTTCTAATTACTATGATTAATCTATAAATTGAAATAGTTTTTTTATTAATGTGTGGACATGATATCATCAAAGCATAAAGTGAATTTTGGGTATAAAACCTGTTTTAAAATATTATTGTGAATGACAAAAACAGAAGTAAGCCATTTAAGAGATAATAATAAAAAGGTGACATTTTGGAATTGGAGATCAAACTCAGGACCTTGCACTTGCAAGGCAGGCGCAGTGCCACTGAGCTAAATCCGCAGCTCCACAGTATATTTATTATTATTATTATCATTATTATTATTATTGCCATGGTAGTTGGTATATAGAAGGTAGTTTTTCAATAATGGTGAGGGTACTAAAGTTATGAAATTCAGTTACAACCTCTAATCAATACAACAAATAGACATTTTTTATAGCATCAAATTTTAAGTAAGAAAACAATTTCAGTGGTACTTTGCATAAATTAATACTCTAAAAAACTTTTTAATAAGTATTCAAAACAGCATTCTTTTAAAAAATTAAATATTCAATAGCGAAGTAACTGAAAATCACTTAAATAACATCACATCAAAATACATAAATATTAGGCCAGGGATTTAGCTCAGTGGTTCTGCTGGCTGCCTCTCAAGTGCAAGGACCCAAGTTTGATCCCTGGTACAAAAAAATCAATCAAACAAACAAAAGTACATAAAGAGTAACAGGTCTAGAAGATGATGAAAAATAAAATTATTAACTTAATCCTGAAATGTGCAAAAGACTTGCAGTGCATCTGTTTTGTTCTTGATTATCTAACTTAAATATTGGCTTCAAATTTATATTACATAAATTAATCAAGACTCCAGATTACATTATGCAAGTGAGAAAGAAGAAAGGAACACACTAAAATTCTAATTTTTAAATATATTTCTTAGACAAAGAAGTAAAAGCACCAAGTAAATATATGAAAAAAATACTCCACATCACTGGTCATTTGAGAGATGCAGATGAAAACAACAGTGAGATTCCACCTCACCCCACAAAGAATGGCTGCTATCAAGAAATCACACAATAACAAATCTTGGCGGGGTTGTGGGGAGAAAGGAACCCTTCTCCATTGTTGGTGGGAGTGCAGACTGGTGCAACCACTGTGGAAATCAATATGGAGATACCTCAAAGAGCTGGGACTAGAGGTTCCATTTGACCCAGCCATCCCTCTGCTAGGTATCTTTCCAAAAGAACTAAAAGAATATCTCAGTGATGTATGTGCATCCATGTTTATAGCGGCACAGTTTGTAATAGCTAAAACTTGGAAATAGCCCATTTGCCCATCAGTTGGAAACTGGATAAAAAAGATGTGGTTTTTCTATAAAATGGAATATTACTCAGCCACAAAGAATGAGAAAATAGACTCATTCATAGGAAAATGGATACATATTGATGATATACTCCCAAGTGAAATAAATAAGTTACACATGTGTAAATACCAAATAGCTTCTCTGGTGTGAATAAACTGTAATGATACATAAGATCCTAATAAGATGAAATGGGAAGGAAGGGGCTAAAGGTGTAGGGAAGGTGGTATGGGTAGGAGAAGGGTAATAAGGGAAAAAATGTGAGATAAAGAAAAGATGGAAATAAAGTGTTTGTAGATGGGGAGGGGAGGAGGGGTGAAGGAAGGGTGGGGCCAAGGGGAAAAAATGAGAACCACGACCTGTCATGTAGAGGTACAAGATCCCAACAATGAATGTAACTATACTGTATCCCTAAAATGTACCAATAAACTCAAAGCTGAAGAAAAAAAAATATATATATATGCTAGACTTGTGCCAAATGTATTTAGCGATGGCATTTAAAACCTGGATGTAAATATCTTAAAGTCCTTTCCCTGTTTTTGCTATTGTGCCAACTAAAAATATGTATAGCTGCATTTGGTAGATGTATGAAATGTTCTATCTTTTGATTTATGAGGCCTAGAAATAAGTATCTTGGGCAGGGGTTTTTAGTCCTTAATAAAGTCTTTGAATTCATAAACACCTTGCAAAATCCTGTTCACATACACAATGTATTTAGCCAACACTGCTTTGCAGGAACCAGAGGAGAGCAGACGTAGTTAAGGAAATTAGAGCTAAAACATTTAGTACTAAAGAGTATTATGTGGTAGTGGTGTACTCCCAGTATTTTCATATCTGAACTTTCTTTTAGTTGAATTTTCCTGTTTTAGCCATGAAGACAAATATTGTTTGCCAAAGAGTTTCTTAAGAAATGAAATTCTGTGGTCCTAATAACACTTAAGCAAATTCCCGAGCTTAACTCAGTATGATTTTGTATGTTATGAATGTATATCTTTTTTTCTCTCCTAGTTGAAGGCATACCTTATCTGGTGAAAGGGTCACCACCAGCAGATCCCTAGATGTGTCCAGGCACCAATGAGCAAACATATTTGCTGAACAAACTCAGTTCTGCAAGCTGAAAGTTGGTCCTATGGATAAGGCTACCAATTTGGTCAGCAGGTGGCTACTTAGTGGAAATGTTCCCCAAATCTGTTTAATACTAAGTTGGATGGGGATTGGGGCATCCAGGATTGTAATAAATGGAATAATTTGAAGGTTGAAAATCAAGTAAATATGCTCACAAGTATGACCTAAGTCTTATATTTCGGTGAAGAACCAAAGACTGATAGGAAGTAGAAAGGTTTGATGCGAGTTATCTGGATCATTTTCTAGCTGGTCGGTGGGTTCTCAGCATCTCTTTCCCTTGCACTTTCTGTTCTTGTCTCTGTTCTTTATCCAAGATGTATAGGTCTGCCAATGCAGAGCTGTGTGCCCCCATCTTTATTAGTCGGAAACTTCATTTTAATTCATTTGTCTTAGAACCTTGATGTAATTTATAATGACAGTGGGCCCAGAATCTGGAGGAAGTCACTAATGTATGCTTTAATTACTCTTCTTCTGTGAGACCTTGAGCATGTTACCTAACTTCTCTAGCCTGAATTACTCATCAGCGAAACTGGGATAATGCTAATACCTTTTCCCTAGAATTATCAAGGTGATTAAATGTCATAAAACATCTAGAACATTTAACTTAATAGATAGCTAACACAAAAGAAGTGGTCGATTAAAGATAACTTTTCTTTCTCTTTTTCTCTTCTCCAGGCTGAAACATCCTTCCATCTCTCAAGCACATTTCCCATCTTCCTCCCTGGCCCAAGGATGATTTTCCAGAATGATCATCCTAGCTTCCTAGCACATCTCCCCTTTTCTGATAGCAACCTGTCCCTTTCTTGCCTGACACCTTCATAATCCTAGTCACTTTCTGCCTTATCTTGGTTACTGCTCCTCATTTGAGTTCAGATACCTGGAAAGTCTGTGGATCTGTGGGGAGAAGCATTGGTATAGCGAACTTGGCTATTTGGGGGCAGTCAAAGAGAGAAAGAGAGAAGGTGAAACTGGAGAGATTGGAACAAAGAAAAATAGTCTTTAGGGGGAGTGGATTAGCTTGCTAGGGTGACCATACAAAATCACCATAGACTAGGTGGCTTAAACAGAAATTTATTGTCTCATAATTCCTGAGGTTGCAAGTCCAACTTCAAGGCAAGAGCAGATTAGTTTCTTCTCAAGCCTCTCTCCTTGGCTTAGAGATTACTGTCTTGTTCTTAGGTCTTCCTGTAGTCTTTCCTCTCTTTGTGTCTGTATCCTAATTTCTCCCTAAACAGACACTAGTAATAATGCATTAAGGTTCACCTCACTTAAATTAATTCTTTAAAGACCTCATCTCTAAATACAGTTACACTCTGATGCACTAGAGATTAGAATTTTAAAACATTTTATTTTTTGAGAGGCAGAATTCAGCCAATAGCTGGGCACAAAGTAGACAAAGAGGACTCGGGGTCACTTTGGAAGAGGCAAAAATTTCTAATGAAAACCTGGTCCAACAGCTTAAACCTGAAATCAGTCTCTCTAGGCTGTCCCATCCAGGTAAATCTAAATAAAGGAAGAACTAAGCCACTCAAGAGGTTGCCAGTCACTTTCCCCTACAAAACATATTTTACACTCTTCTTTCTTTGCCACTCATCAGCCTCCTGCATGGGAAGTAGTTTCCTTTCACAGTCTTTCCTCTTCCACTGAAAATTGCTCTAAACCCTTATCTCAATGGGACCAACGTTATTCCCATAATATACTAATATAGTAATTGCATATATTATACTTTATTTTACTAATTAAATAATATTACCTGCTAATACCAATACTATTTGACTCTTTTTCCCTCTCCTCCCTTTCTGACTCTGTTAACTATTTTCTTCCTCTAATACACTTCCCATTTCCACTGTGATCAATGTGCTTTCTCTCTTCTTCAGTTCTCTGTTGCTTAGTGTAATAAATGAGTCCAAGAGCCAAATATGCAAACTATGTAGGAAAAGAAATGAGACCAAATCTTCTGCTCTCTCTTCTTCTCCCTATCTTAAGAAGCAGAGCAGATGTCACTTCATATTATTCATAAACAACTGTTTCAACAGCTGTTTGTGAATATTTGTACTTGATGCTAACGTACTTGATAAATCTTCCCTTGGGAGAGTCGGTCTCTGGATATAATCAAACTTATAACTACTGTAAAAGCTGTTCCCATGTTCAAAGAAAAAACAGCTATACTTGCCCCTTGTTTGACTTCTTAGAAGAGGAAAGTCTTAACATTAAGTGAAAACAATTTAAGGGGAAAGAATGCTTTGAGTTCAAACTATCTCTTTGTTTTAAAGATTTTTATTAATGTACACCAAATGTAAATTTGAGATTTTGAATACTGCTTTCATCATTCTGCTTTGGCCCCCTCTAAAAAGTAGCCATCCACATTCTAGGTTTCCACCAGCATTTAAAGATTTTTTTTCAATGGGTGCTTTTGACAAAATTTATGTGGTAGTCTAATTTTTGTGTTGACAAATTCATATTCACTGAGAATATGTTTTGCTAGACCTGAGTCTGATATTTTATTATATACTTTATTTAAAGATGCTTTTATTATCCAACACATTTTTGGTCAACAAATTTAACAGGGCTAAAAATATTAGGACCATTATTGGGCAATCAGTGGATAATTATGTACTATTCATGTTTTCATACTCACTGAGGACATTATATTAATGTGACTGTTATAAAATTTATTGCTTCAAAATATAATATGTAGGTTGGGTTTTAACATGAAGACATAATTTTTAGTTGTTTATGAATAAAGAAAATAATGTATTTCTTATTAAAATGTAAACATTTTACTCAGGCTAGCATTATTTTATATACAATCAGAAAAATGTACCTAGTAGAATTTTATAGAGACTTCTTACTTCAGTAAACATCAACATCCTTTACCTTGAAAATATATGAGGATGTTTGTAAAGGTAAGCTTTATTTACAATTATAACAGCATTACTAATTTATTTTTTGTTTGTTTGTTTTTTGAGACAGGGTCTCACTGTATAGTTGCGACTGACCTGGAACTCACTACGTAGCCCAGGCTGGTCTCGAACTCACAGCAATCCTCCTGCCTCAGCCTCCCAAGTGCTGGGATTACAGCATGTGCCACTACGCCCGGCCATTACTAATTTCTTAAACACAGTAGTTATTAAACCTAGTTTCAGCCATTAAAAACTAGATTCTAAACATGGTTGTTACTAAAAATATGGTGAGAAGGAAACATTTTGAAAAAAGGGCTGAATATTATAATTATAGAATTTAATAATGGTGGCATTTTGTTGTTTACGTGATTACTTTGTATGACTTATCTTCTTGACAAAATGATGCGTGAGTCTGTCAACATTAATTTGCCCCCTCCCTTATGGTACTGGGAATCCAACTTATTTCTTTGTGCTTGTGAGACAGGCGGTGGAACCACTGAGTTAAATCCCCAGCCTGAGTCCTCTCTATTTTATGGCACTCATAGTGAACTGAATTCTGTCCCTCAAAAATTAAAATGTTCAAATCCTAACCCCTAGCACCTCAGAATGTTACTATTATTCAGAGATAGGATCCTCAATGAGTTAATTAAGTGAAGTGAGCTTTGATCCATTATAACCGAGCCTTTCAAGAAAGGATATTACGACACAGACATGCAAACAGGAAAGACATGGAAAGACATTAGAAAGTAATGGTGATCTTTGAGAGCGAGTGAGGAGAACAAACAACAGCAACAAAAACGGTGATCTACAAACCAAGAAAAGAAGTCCCAGAAGAATTCGATCTGCGGTCACCTTGAAATTGGTCTTGCAGCCTCAAAAAGAAGAAAGTAATTGCCTGAAAGTCATCCACTGGGCAGGCAACAGCTACGCATTTCCTACCTGTGAAGCTCAGGAAAACACTACAAGCAAATTGTAAAGCATGTAGTACAATGACTAATATGCTTCTAGGCGTGTGTGTGTGTGTGTGTGTGTGTGTGTGTGTGTGTGTGGCATCAACCTCATCTGGCTGAAATATAGTGTTTAACCTACATGTGTACCTTACTGTAAAACCTTGAAAACATCAAAACATGTCCCAGGTGAAATCTATTTTCCTCTATGCTGGCTCCACACACAGCCAGAAAAGTCATGAAGTCAGACTGCAGATATTTATTTATTTTTGTTACCGGGGATTGAACTCAGGCCCTTGCATTTCTGAGGCAGGCGCCGGAACCACTGAGCTAAATCCCCAGTCCTTTTGGCCAATTTTTAAAGAGGATGAGAAATTATTTCTTATAAAGAAAAAAGAGGTACCCTTACCATCTAGTGGCTCTTTCAAGACCTCCCACATGGCTGCTCTGACTGACGAGTCTCACACCGCTCAATATTTTCACAGCATTCCAGCTAATTGCTTAACAACAGATACAACCACCCAAGACCAATCAGTAAGTAGGAACGTATGTGAAGAGTAATCTCATCTTGGGATTCTCAAAGAGGCAACAGAAACAACAAGGGAAAGGACAGAAATCGATGGTTTCAATTTCAGCCATCTTCCATTTTGCCTTCTTGCTCTTCTGCTTTAATTTTTGATATTTTACAGGAGACATACTTTTTGAGAAACCATTAGTCTGTGCTAGTTGTATAGTTATTTGATTTCATTAAATCACTCAGCTTTATCAGAAACGATAGCATTATAATTTTAATAGGAATTATCTTGGAATGATATTTATACCATTGGGAATGTTTCTAGAAAGTTAAAAAGGCATAATTGTGGGCAGTTGCGTAGGGTAAAATTTTCTGAAGTTGGTGGATATCAAGAATTTTTAACATAATTTTTAAAAAACTTTTCCTTTTTTATGTCTTTTAAAAATTAGATTTAAGCACAGAGCCTCATTCACGCTACACAAGCTCTCTACACTGAGCTACAACCCCAAGAAATTCTTTCCTATAAAAATATGACAAATATGACACAAAAGTTTTACAAAAGTTTCTAAAATCCTGATCTTTGCTTTTTGACATCTGTGTAGTAAAAAATGAAGAATGTATTTCTGTGCATCGAGTGAGGTCACTCTATTGTACCAGTTGGAAAGGAGACGGCCTCCTTGGCATCACTGCTGTGGTGGTTTGTTAGGCCAAAGCTGTGTGTACTAAGCGGTGCCTCTGTGAACCTGTGGTTGTCTCTGAGCTCTTCACACTGTTATTTCCATACCTAGAGTTAACCATTTCAGCCCTTCTAATTACCACTTGTGATATCTGCTGCATCACTGTAGCTTTCAGGGTCCTCTAGTGGAAAAAAATTCACAAGGTGATCCTTGGGTATTGTGTTCACAAGTCGAGTGCTCCTGGTGAAACTGACCAGGGGATGATTTGGTGTCTCCTCTCCTCCGAAGCAGATGCACCTTGTGAGGCTCCACTTGGGTCCCTACTGGCCTTGCCTCACAGAGGCATGGGGAGGATCTGCATCTCTGGGAAGACAATTTCCAAGGGGCCTGCTGCCTACTTCATATATCTCAGTTACAGAGATTCTCAGCATCTTCTTTAGCAAGGATATAATTAGACTGCCCTGTTTGTTCCCTGAGTATCTTGTATAGCTGTTTATATTTTTACATTTCGATGATGCATTGTTTCTTTTCAAAAATACAATAGTTCCCTTCCTCTTCGGAGATTAAAATGAATTTACTATATTCTCACCTGTTAGTTTGCATTAAAGACTCTGGCTCTTATTTACAGATAGCCACCTGCAAAGTGAAGAAAGTATGTATTTTTACCACTGAAACAAATATATTTTTATTAAAAATAAACTTCTTGTGCTCACTTCAGCAGCACATATACTAAAAAATAAACTTCTCTTTATCCAGCCTACAGGCCAAACAAAATGAAACAAGCAGCTGCCCTCCAATACTCCACTGAAAGCTAATTATACCATTAAAATTTTCTCCAGGTTTCAATAATATTTGGGATGATTTTGCTTCTTCCATTTCCTTAATTTTATATTTACATGTGTATATCAAAGTGTACAACTGAGATTTATTTATTTATTGATTGATTGATTGTTTGCTTTTTTGAGACAGGGTCTTGTTATGTAGGTTAGGCTGGCCTCAAACTCTTGGGAAGCCTCTTGCCTCAACCCATTACCCTCCTCTTCCTTTAATCCCTCTCCCATCCTTATTTACAAAAGCTTTCTTTCCATTTTATCTTTCTTTACTCTTCTTTTCCCCTTCCTTCCTTTCCTTTTCTCCTTTCCCTAATTCCCCAGTATCACACTGTCTCTCTGGTATGAGAAACTGAAAGTGTAAAAAAGAACCAAAATGTATACTAGTGTAAAATAAGAAGAAAATTCACCAAATATGTAATAGTAAATATATGTATATTTCAATATTTAAAATATTAAATATTAGGAGTTCAATATCTTTTTACTTTTCTATTAAATACATTATTTGTGTTACTAATCAAGATACAATGTTTTAAAAATAATGGATAATTATTTTGTAAAATGGCTTCAGTTTTAAACCATTGAAACTGACTGAAAAATCACACACAATAGATAATAATAGAGTAGATTGTAAGGGAATGTTCGGAAAGGGAATAGTGTTCCGTTTTGCTCTTTCCTGACTCTAGCTCATTTAATGAATTGAACACAATATCAAAGTAACATCATATTAATTTCTGTAAAATATTCAGGAAGGAATTATTTGCATGCTATGTTACGGGGGTAATTTCATGATTAACCCACACCTATGTTGAATGTTGCACAGCTAAGGTAAAAATATCATGCTTACTGATTTTACAGAAGGCAGGTATGAGGCTCTTTCTAGTTTACTTTATGTTATATGGGTTTATTTACAAAATTATTCTGTAGTAGGATGAAACTGGGTTGAGGTCAGAAGAAGGGCAGAAGATAAATTTAAGGACAAAGGGAAAGTTCCAAAGAAATATTATTTTTGGTAAAGCGATGAGAGGAGCATAGAAAGATAGAAATATCTCAGAATCTGAAGGGTGAATCTAGATCCTAGACCTTTTGGAAAATGAGAATAATCCTAATTTAATATTTATTATATGATACTAATGACTTAATACGTTCATCATCCTTTAGCTTTCTATTACTGTCCTTTTAGGCTTCTCAGTGGGAACATTAGGTTTATTCTCCATGATGAGGGACTTCCAAGGGAGTATAACAGAAAGGAAAGCTGAGGAAGTAACTTTTGTAGCAGAAACAAAAAGTTTCAAGTGAGATTGAAAAAAATTGGAGAAGAAACTTTGATGGGAAAGAACAAACTTAAAGGTGAAATTCTGCAGTGAAAATCAAATCCCTACCAATGCCAAAACTTGAAGAGATTTAAAACAGGCTACCATGAAAATATGGTGGATGATAGAGCAAAAGAAAACTAGTATGGAAGAATTATGTGTTATGTCTGAAGGAAAGGAGCAGCCAGATGGATAAAAGATTATGGAGTTAGTATGTTTTATCAAATTGGGTAGAGCATCTCATGAAGACTCCAAAAAGGCAGAACTTTCTTATGTCCAGTTGCTTCAGCGCTGCATTTTGGATGAGTCATTCTTTTGTCTGATTAATGTAATAATAGTTAATACAGAATAAGCAATGATATTTTTATGTGATGATAATACAAAGAATTTGGCCTTGAATATGGATTATCCAGAGCATTTATGTCATTCAAGATCTGTGCTTGATATCAGTGTAGCCAAAAGTACATTCAATATACATTCAATGGGTAACTGTTTACTGAAAAAGAATTAAATACCATGGGTAAAGACATTAGAATGAAGCCTTAATTTGTCTTGAGCTAAGTCAAAGAGATAAGAAGAAAGTTCTGCTGAAGAAAATGTTAGGTAAAAACTTCCTTTCTGTTTTGACATTTTCTTTAAATTTTCTGTTGGTGACATCTAGAAAGAAGCACAGCATATTGGATGTTTAACTGACAAAGAAGTCTGTAGAAAAAAAAAAAAGAATTTTTCTTAAGAGGAAAAGGAACAAGGAAAAGCCAGGAACTTTTTTAGCAGAGACAAAATATTCATGTAAGAACTTAGATCAATTTTCTCTACCCTAAAGGACAAAAAAAAAGGCAAACATAAGGTAAAAAAGAACAGAGAATATCAAGTTCTTATCCACGCTAAAGGCTAACAGGTTAAGAATAACAATAATAGCTGCTGCAAACATATGGCTGGAAATGAAGCAAGAGAAAGATTGAGGAATAAAAGACTTGAAGAGCTACATGCAATGCCTGAAGAAAAGAAATAGCCAGATGTCATTAATTTTAATAAATATTCCTTGTCTTCAGCCATATCAAATATAGCAAATTAAAAGTAAAACGTTTATTTTAATTTGGATAGCTGTACTATAGTTTTGAGAAAATTTACCATTGCTGAATTCTGCACGTTATCACTGATTTTACTTATCTTTAAAAATATTTCAATGTTGACCCCTACAAATGTCTTTGCTGAAGGGTTTTACTATTTATTTATGAGAAAAGTCATTTTGTTGGGCATGCACAAACCACTTTTTAATATACTTTAATGTTGTGCCATTTAGACTTGCTTCTCCAAGAGATATATTTTAGTAAGTGGCCCATTAACATTACAAGGAGGAAGAGACTCATTTTTCCCCCGCTGCAACCACTGATTCCCTTCTTAGATATCCCCGGAGTTTGTACTGACACAACTACCACAAAGCTTTTCAGCGCACTGCAATTCCAAGTCAGCACCAATTGCAGTACTCAATCACCCAATCTAAGCTCTCAGCAGACATTGTTTACACAGTGGTAATCAACAGAGTAAATTTAGAATGCCCTAGAATAAATTGAGAAGTTTCCTGCTGTAGAATGATAACTTAATGGATCAGACGCTATCTCCTTAAGAGAGGCTGCATTGATGAACATTCTTTTCAGTGCACAATTATGATGGGACTTCTGGTGACTGCAACAATTCAAAGTAGGATATTTTGGGCCATCTTGTTTTGCAAATTCAGAGCTCCTGTTTTAATAGTCAAAAATAATTGTAGCTCTTTGTAGGTCAAGGAATAAACTGTTTACAGCAAAATAATGGCAAGGTCTTGTGGAAAGATTTTGCCTTTCTGGTGTTCTTCCTCCCACCAGCGTGGCCTACTGATCTCTGGAAGGAATCCTGAAGAGTGTGCCAGATACACAGTTCCTACAATTTTTTTTCTTTAGACATAGGGTGACTGGCTAATATCTCTGAAAATCTATCAAAGCAATTTTTTGCATCCCCTTTCTTGGAATTATATTTCCACATGTGAGACTATGTAGTCTGTGGTGAATTCATAGGTCACCTTTGACTTCAAAATCTGCACCAGCAGCCTCACAGATACATCCAGTTCATTTCCGTTTCCATCTGTCTCTAACACTTTGCAATTCCCATCACTTCACTTTAATGATTTCCTTTTTCATTCTAATGCCTTTATCCATTTGATCAGAGATTATGTTTCTCAAAGTGTACATTTTCCACAGTTGAATTTTTTAAATTGAGGTCATAGAGCAATGTTTTTCTTATTTCCAGTTCTTAGTTTCCCAAATCTTAATTTGTGGAAGAAAAACCTGAACGGGATAAAGTCAATATTAATTAAACTTATCTGCCGTGGTAACACACATGTTCATCCAATTTGCAAATTACTATCCTTGCTAATTCTTTCAGGAGCTTCACAGGCAAGAGGTATTTCTCTTTGTGTGTGGGACAGCAGTCTGATACAGTGATTAAACAATCTGATTCTGGACTCTGGCAGAACTGAGTTTTTTTTTTTGTTGTTGTTGTTGTTGTTTTTTGTACGGGGATTGAACTCAGGTCCTTACGCTTGCAAGGCAGGCCACCGAACTGCTGAGCTAAATTGCCAGAGCCTTCAAGAACTGAGTTTTTAAAGTTACGACTTCACCACCCAGTGATCTTGGTCAAGTTATTGTGCGATCCTGTGATGTTGGCTGAGTTAATACAACATATATAGACCATATGTGTGGAGTAATATTAATAAAAGTGACTTTGAACAAATGCTTGGAGTGTAAATAATAATAAAACTAAAGAATATTGTGGTTAGTGAATGCTCAATTAATATTCAGTCTAATGTATATTTTCTGTTTTTAATCCACAATGCCCATATTTTTCTGTTGTTCATTGTCTCTTGAACTGTTTCCAATATTGCTAGCTAGTTATTTAAAAAGCCTGCTATGTAGAAGAGGCAAAAAAAAAAGCAAGAGTTTTGAATGTCAAAGAGCTTTGTAAATACCAAAACACTATACAGATATCATAACACTTGGGTATGTTTTCTTACTGAATAGTGATAATGATAATAGCCCATCCTGAAATGAATGCGATGAAGTGTGGCATCAACATAGATAGTGGGAGGATTGACAATGGCATAAGAGAATGGAAATGGCCAAATGGTCCCAGAAGCGAAGTGAGCAGGTTAATGTATCAGTGTAGCTCTTTTGGTTGCAAATGGTAGTAGAAGGCTAACTCAGAAACTCTGTGATGATTCTCTGGTTCACTCAGTCTTGGAGAAGGTGGTAGAGACAACTCTACCAGATTTACATGGAGCAATGTACATAGATTTACATAATACAATGTGCATTTGAGGGAAAATTGAGGTGCTCTTCTGAGCAAACAAAAATGGAGGTTTCTCTGAAGGGCCCTTCCTTTCACAGAGGACGCTTAGCATATAGAGTAGTGTCTTTCAGTAGCAAAACATCTCTATGGTTCAAGATATTCTTCCTAAATCTGTGGAATGATACAGTGTTCCACTGAAGTCTGATGAGCGCACTTGATGAATTAATAATATTTCCTTCATGTAAAAACTTATAATGAAAAATTTTCAGGACAAGAAAGTTACTGTTCAGGAAATAAATAGATGTATTAAAATTAGCATATTAAGTGCTTCTAATGAAGCGAGATCTATTTTTCATAGCTATGTGAACAGATGAAAGTTCTAATAGATGGAAAATAATTTTGTTGATTAAATGGAACCTCTTCAATACAACATAAAATATGCTTTAATTTGTGGTGTCAGAAAACTTATAAAATGCAAATTATTATATTATAGAGGGCTTCAATCACAGAAGGTATAAGTACTTTTTACTCTTGTTACTGATATTTAACAAGTATCATTATATCAATTTAGAGGTCTTATTTAGCTTACTTTCTAACAAAACACATATATGTTATTTAATTAAATTTTAATTACTGGTACATATTCACACTGAATTGCAATATATTTCAATTCACAATGAATTTCAATTGCATTTGCTTTACAGTCTTCTTTTTCCAGGAGAGCATATTTTGTTTTACATGTTTATCTTTTAACTGTGACTTCTTAAAAACATCAAGGTATTCTTTCCCAAACAGATCCTGATCTGGAAGCTATTTCCCTGGATAATTATTTGCTGTGAGATGGCACTGGCAAAAGAAAATATTGGCTGCCCTGCCATTGAAGAGATTGGCATTGGCCTCCACGGAAGTAAAAGTCTGTGGTACTGTTTGCTGGGAAAGCAGGAGGCTTTAGCCAGATCTCCGGCAGGAGTTAATATTTTGGGGATCACAGAATCTATTGAGATTCTAATAAAAGCTAGAATTATTTATCTTAGGAAAATCTATGTGTTCACACCTTACAGATAATTTCTTATGATTGTAGGATCCTGTGAAGGTGTTTAAGGAATGCTCCAAGGTGTCTCTCGGATTTGATGGAGCATGAGCTCATCTAGGATTTACCACCATAGTTTGGAGAACATGTCTGAGACCTTCAAAAGCTAAAAAAATTTCAGTCTTGGGCTAAGTCCTAGTTATCTATGTATCTACGTATCTATCTATCTATCTATCATCTATAATTTATTCATCCATCCATCCATTTATTCTGTAAGTTATATAAATACCATCATGAAAAGCAGTTCATTGAAGTGTAGCACATCAGGAAAAGTTATTCATTCAACAATAAGCATTTATTATATATCAATGTTACAATATTGAAGGAAAAAGAACTAAGGGAATATAAACCCTTAATAAAAGAGACAGAAAAAAAAACTATTAAGTGCCTTCATCTTATCACATAGTGCTCTAGGTATCTTACTAAGATTTTCTCTTTTAATTGTATAACAACTTTGGGAGATCAACATTATTTTCACCATAAATCAATAAGTAAGACTAGTTTCATGGCATTTAAGTAACTTGCTTAAGGTTGTATGTGGCAGGCAGGTGAGGATACAAATTAAACAATCTACATTGCCAAAACCAGCATACTTTGCTATCTCCCCAGGATAACACAAATTTAGGTTTACTAAAATGACGGAACTACATCGAAACTTTTTGTCTGATTTTATGCAATGTATCACTTTTATTGTTAAAATACTATGTATATGATGGAAAGATCACTTGACTAGAGCAAGGTAAACTAAGCCAGCAAATACATAACTGTCAGTTGGATTCCATATTTATAGTTATGTTTATGAAACTTTGACAAGTAATTGAGCCTCTGAAGGTTTTAACTTCTGAATCTGTAACTGATGTTGAACTAGATGATCTTTCAAGACATTGAACTTTAAACTTTTATTTTATTTATGTTATCAGACTATTAATAAAGTTTAATGATTTGAAGACTGATTATTAGATTCTATCTGTACACATACTGCACATACTTATTTCCCAATCTAATTAAAAAGAGAATAGTTTATAATATTAGATCTTAACATATCTAAAACTCTGGAGACAAAAGGCAGAGAGTTTACTCATGTATAAGTCATTAATTTCTCTGAGAATTCACTACTTAAGAGTCTATTATTTACTAAAAGATCACTTAGGTCTCTTTAGCATTTAGTCAAAGAACTATTGAGGCAATAAGGTGTTTTTTTTTTTTCTAGCCAGAAGTATCAATAGTAACATAATCTAGTCACCTTTAAATAGAATGATCACTACATAAGAATGGGATATTTAAAAGCATTTTGCCCAATTTCTTCTCTTTACAAATGAAAAGATTAAAAGTTAAATAGTACAAAATACTTGCCAAACTTATGATCTGCTCACCCCTTCCATAGAAGCTGAACCAAAATCCTGCACATTTCATTGTAGGATTTTTTTAATCTATTCCCTCCAATAGATATCTACCCTGGTTTGTCTGACAAAAGGCTCGCATGTATATTCTGCACCTCAACACACCAAATCACCATTTTCATACCTCTACTTCATCTCTTACCACAAAGTACGATTTAAGTATACTGTATTGGTTTTTATGCTAATACAGTCTGACTCTATCTCTGCTGGGGCATCTCTCTTTAGTCACCTCCAGTTCTACACAAATGTCAAAAACTGACAGGGGCCTTCGCTTCCAGCCTTAATAGCCCCAGCTAAAGTCCTGTCTGTATGCTTGAGAATTTCCTAACATTATAACTTCCATGTAGCAACTCTTAACTTTTACCTTGTACTACAGTTATTGTTGTGCTTTGTGTTTCTTGCACTACAGACTTCTTGAGTATGAACTCAAGATCAAAGCGATTAGGATAAGATGTGGTTCTTGGAAGAGGGTCAGTAAATATGAATTCTCTTCTCAAACGCTCATTCCTCATGATTTTTCCACAGTGTACTTTAGGAAGGAAGGACTCCGTAGATGCTTGTTTTTAGATTCCAACTTATTAAACCAAGCACATTATCCAGACCTTCTGTGCCTACTGTTCCTCCTGCCTGATCCAGCTTCCCTATTTCCAGGGGTCCATGTACTCATGTCTCTTCCAGATCAGCTTAGGTCCGGAATCTCTTCAGTTTGTGTAGCTTTGCCCGTTACTATTTCCCCTTTCTCCGAACTTTGCCAGTGTATGTGGTCTCTTTAAGTGAAGAGAGGCAGAGAGGGAGAGGAAATGAGTGAAGGAGGAAAGAAGGCAGGGAGCGAAGGTGAGAAAAGGAGAGGGGGGAAGGGGGGAGGGAGAGGGAGAGAGAGAATGAGAGTATTTTTGTGCATAATATTGCCTCATTTATTTGCCTTTTCTTGGAAAGTAAAAATTTCCCTGTTTATTCAAAGAATCTGACAGCAGGTGCTATGTTTACCTTGCCTATCTAGCAGAGTATCTGGCACACTGCAAGCATCCTATAAGAATTTAAGAGGGGCAGTGGACAAAAGATACCCTGCAAGGGAATACCCACAGGTGCCTCCAGTGAACTACTTCCTGCAACCAGGCCACAGCCCCAAGTTATCTACCAACAGCAATGAATTGACCATTGAATAAATTCATTGATGAAGTTAGAACTCCTATGATCCAATCACGCCAAGGCTTCACCTCAGAATACTGTTGCTTTGAAGGTTAAGCCTTCAAAACAAGAGCTTTTGGGGTTAATTTTAGTTCTAAACTATAGCAGTTGGATCCTGTGGTACTTTTATTTTGTGAAATTTTCATTTGTCCAGTGTCTCAAACTCAAGGAAGAAACTACTATGGTTAAGTTTCTTATATTTTTCAGTATTTTCAAGCATGAAAGTATTCAAAATTAGTTAATTTAGAAAACAAGACATACATGTGTAAATAGTGAATAGTTTCTCTGGTGTGAAAAACTTAAAGTGTAAATAGGATCCAAATTGTATAACTAACCATGTGAAATAGGAAAATTTAGTAATGCTTTTAGTCTCATTAATGCACTTTTTTTCTTTAAGGTAACTTGCTAGTACTCTGAACTCCTGAAATATTTACTAAATTTCTCTAATGCTTCTTGGTTTGTCTTCATCCATAAAGCATTTTTAATTTCACCTTTTGTCTCGGCATTTATTGAGCCCCTACCTATGTCCATTACAATTAGCACACTAGGACATACATGCACTGCCCAATAAGAGACACACATGGGCTCCATTCTTACTGTTTTTCCAGAGCTATGGCTCATTGAAATCTCCTAGAAACATAGAGAGTAGTCTGTCTAGTTTTTCTCAAAGAACATGGAGAATTTTATTTCTATCATGATACATGGCTAAACACCACAAAATTTGGGAGTAGATCTTTCTTTCTTTCTTTTTTTGTTTTCCATTAAGTTTATTTGTACATTTTAGGTATACAGTACAATTACATTCATCACTAGGATCTTGTACCTTTACATGATGTATCTTGGTTCTTATTTTTTCCCCATACCCCTGCCCTCCCTTCATCCCCTCCACACCTCCCTATTTACAAAGACTTTGTTTCCATGTTTTTCCTTTTCTCAGATTTTTTTTCTTTTCCCTTCTTTCCTTTCCCCTACCCCTCCCACTTCCCCTACTCTTTTAGTCTTATTCTTCCTATTTTCCTATTGGGAGTAGATCTTTCTACCTGGTTCCAAATTGTTCTTAAGCACTATGTCCTTCTACAACTAAGATATCCAAAGTCATAAAAAGCATGTAGGTTCCAGATCCCAGTAATGAATGTAACTGTACTGTCTACCTAGAATGTACCAATAAATTCAATTAAAAAGCATGTAGGTTCCCATGGTCACTTTTACCCAAATTTGTGATGTATTTGGCCTAGAGAAACCTAATTCCACATGCTTGTAATGAGCTGAATGTTCACCTTCTCCCGGATTCATGTGCTGAAATCTTGAACAGCTTCTTGTGATATTTGGGGGTGGCCTTCAGGAAATGATTGGATCAAGAGGGAACATCACTCTGCAGTGGAATGAGTGCCCTCGAAGAGATCTGAGAAAGCTCTCCCCGTCCTGTCCTATATAAAAAGAAAAACACCATCTGTCTCTAGAAAAAGGCCCTGACCAGAACCTGCTTGTGCTGGCATCCTGATCTTGGAGTTCAGCCTCCTGAACTTTAAGGAAATAAACTTCTGATATTGAAGTCCTCAAATCTGGGCTAATTTGTTACAGCAGCCCAAAGTGACTACGACAGAGCTTGTCTACCTTAAGCAGTTTCAAAATTAAAAACAAATACTAACTTAGAGAGAAAACGAAAGGAAAATACCTTTGTGGTTTGGGAGACACAGTTGCGGGGCTTTTGCTCGTTTTGGGGAGAGCTGGAAAAATATTAAGGAAGCTTGATAAGAGTTGTTTTGCGAGTTTAATTATTACCCCCAAATCCTAGCTGCAGTATCTCGCTCAGGCCTTATTTGTTCACATTTTTGTTGCACTTCTGTGTATGAAGAATTGGCACTGGTCTTCCTTCAGCAATGTTTTTTCATTTTTTGGCTATTATTCTCACAAATATACTAAAATTTCATCCAGTTTGTCTTATTGTCATATTTTAACCAGTGTATTGGTGGTGTGGATATTTATAGCCACATAAGCAATGGCCTGGACTCAATTTTGCAAATAACTTATTATTTAGAAAGAGTATAAGCCTTCAAGAGAGTGCTTTCTATGTAAAAATATCAAATGGCAAAAATCTATGGCTTTCTAGTTAGTCTCAAGCAAATAAATACCATATTTTATATTTTTAAGGACAGATTCTTATGTGGCATAATTTTGAGAAAAAAGTTAAACAATAGAATGTCTTCATTTCTAGAGTTAATAGTATTCATATGAATGTATATATAAATATACTTTGTATATATAGTGTACATATATTTCTAAATTCTCCTCTTGCTATTTTTCCATTACACAGATCACTTTACACTAAGAAAAGTGAAAAATACATGGCGTAACCACATATGTAAAAGAGACATTTACAAGCAGATAAGTCTCCCACTCTTGAAATCCTGCCAAAGCCAAATTGTGCATTTTATTTTCAAAGAAGGAGTGATTATCACTTGCACACACCACTCCAGCTTGCCTCATAACAGATAAAATTAATGGCTAAAATGTCAGCTTGACTTTAAAGTAAAACTTTAAGTACCGAAGTGATCTTTATCAGGCTATTACACTATGACTTATCTATGCCAACTTCAGATATCTTTTCATAAAAGAAAAGAGTTGTATTTGACAATCATACTGCAGACTAATAAAACATGAACCTGTACCACTCTTTGAACCGATAATCTACATGACCGCATTATGCTCACAACATAGAAAGGGTGAAAAATAAGCGATATTCAAACATGTGTTGAATTAGATAATTAGATCACAGCTATGTTGGGGCACATTTCCAGGAACTTTTCACTAATGTGATTTCATTGCTCTGTTGAAGCTAGTTAAATGTATCCCATTGGTTTCTTATTTCAGTGAATTGCTGGGCATATAGATGTGGGTCAAAATGAAGAAGATTGAAGAATGATACAACAAACATTCAATTTCTAAAAGCAGAATTCTATTATCAAGTGGAAAAAGCCCAAAGCACATAAAATGTTTTACTTAAACTGCATAGATTGCTCTATATGAAGTTAGAATGTGAAAAAAAAATTGTAATATTTTAAATAAATATCAGTGAAGTGAACTTGACAGATACTATATTTCCTTGTCTTGCCATGGATTATACCTTCTAAATATTTATACCGATCCAATATAATAAATTAAATCTGAATGTGAATGCATGTCATATATACACAAATTAATATCTTCATAAATTTTACTCTTTAGTATGTGAATGTTTTGGTATTTTTATATATAGACCAGCTTATATAGTTATAGTGGACTGTGGGCTGGCCTTATAAAAAGAGAAAGATTTAGAAATTAATTGATTGAGAAGTATTTTAATTTACCTTTGCCCTTTCAAGGATTGTGTTCCAAATTGCGGGACAGCTATCAGGTCAAAAAATAGTTCCGCTATAAAGTTAGACACTAGGTGGCACTAGAAACCCCCAAACCGTATATATTGTGGGCCTTTCTCATTTACTACTAAATTTGAAATGTAGTCTGTGACTCACTTTTGAGTTTTACAGAAAAATTAGTATCCAAAAACGGTAACATTTCTGTTTCTTCTCTCACAATCATTATTGTCCCTTTTGTTTTTATGAAGAATTATATTTCAGGTGAAACAATATATCACACGTGTTTGACACAGCGTTTAGAAAACAACTTCAGTACATTGTTTACATTTACTTGTCTTAAAGATAGTTAGTTACAAAAAAGTACCAAAGATGTTACAGGTGTTTATAAGTACCGGCAAATGTATTAAAAGTTTATTGTGCAAAGTTAAGAACATACCTTTATGTCTGCATCTGTGAGAGAGAACAATATAATTTCTAGAATATTTTAATAGTGTTGGTGATTTGAGTGTCTTTTTAAAGCAATGTATTTCTACTTAAGTGAAGATTTGTCTCCCAAGAGGAATGACAACAGTGAGTTTATTTTTAATAAAGATGGGCTTGTTTTAAAAAATGAGAACTGGCAGGAAGAGGAGTATTCTGAGAAGGGATGTACGTTGAGTATGATGACACCCATTAGTACATTTATAGAAATGCTGCTGGAATATGTTCAGATTCTTATGTAAAGTGACACTTAGGGTTTCAGGGAGTCGGAAAGGCAGAGTGTGTGAGTAGTGAGGTAGCAATCAAAAGAAACATTTACTGTTTTGGCTGGTCGAATGCATCGTGCACAATAACCTTGTGTTGCACAGGTAGGGTGAACGCCACCAGTTCATTTCTGGGTCAGCTAAGAGTGCTGAACGTGAGCTGTGGGGGCTGTGTGATTAAAGGCACTGGCTACTTTCAAATTTGCTTCTCTTAGTTTTACCTCAAAACAGTGGAAGTGAATTGAATTTGGAAGGAATATTCCAGTAAAGTGATTATAGTTTTTCTGGATTAAGTGCAAGGCTAGATTTTAAATGTTGATTCTTAATTATTTGCTGTCAGTGTTAATTGATGATACCTTTCAGATTGAGGAATTTCGAAAATATGCCTTCTCATTTTATCAGACTGAAAATTCGTTACAGGTTAAAGGACTCTAAACAGCCAACTAAATATAATATGCAATTCTTGATTGGATCGTGGACTTTAAAATACAACAAAACATCAAGGAAGAACTGTGCATTAATTAGATAATGAGGTTTTTGAGTAAGTGGTGATAGTGTGGTTTTGTTCTTGTTCGTAGGTGATACATGCTTAAGTGTTCAGAGGTAAAGAGTTATATTGGCTGCAGCTAACTTTCAAATGAATCGGCATTAAAAAGTATGTACAGAGATGAAGAAAGAAAAAGTAAAGGAAGCAAAATATTTGGAAAAGGAACGATGATGTTCCTTGTATTATTCTTTCAACAGGTCTGTAGGTTTCGTGCTTTTCAAAATAAAAAAAGTGAAAAAAATCAATAACTTTATCTGTGGGAATACACAATTGAAAATAAACTCATTACTATTTTCTTCTACTTGCCAGGAATGAATATGCCATTTTCTCTTGAAGAACTATAATCCCAGTACTCTAAGGTTAAACTTTACTTAATTTCCTGTGTACAAAAACTTTGATCTTATGCATAAAAATACTTGCTATTTGAATAGACCATAGCAATGAACAAGGGAGAAACCCCAATGTTATTATAAGAAAACCTATCCTTCTTGTTATAAATCCCAACAGTCCTAGGCTGAATCGTTGTGTATTTGATGCACAATCTGTCATCAGAGGCTGAGTCATCCTTACTGCAAATCCAAACCGTGATTCTAAAAAAGAATTTTCTAATCCGAAACAGATTTTTGGTCTCCTAAGTGATGTATTTTTATAGTATTATCAGTTTAAAGACTTTCCTATTGTAATGTATACTTATAATCTAAGTACCAATAAACAATTTTTAAAAAAATATTGGAAATATGGAATATATTCTTGATTGTATTTTGCTGTTGAAAATTTGAACTGGCTTTAGGGGGGTCATTTAAAAAAAAGCTGTTAAATTTATTAAATTTTTATTTAGTGACACAATCAGTAAAGTCTGTATGAACTATATGTTCTTAAACTTGAGGCAAACACATAGTAAAATAGAATATTAAAGATATGAGTGGTTTGAAAGGAGAAATTCTATTCATTTACTACATTAGCAAAACATTAAAATTTGTATGTCAGGCTTTTAACAAATGCATATAAATTCATTTTTAGTCTTAATGTGTCTTCTGAATGGAGTCATAGAAATATATTTTAAGCAATTTTTTGTTGAAATAATAGTTTGAAGTATATGCTTAAAATAATTAATTTAAACATTTTAATTGTCATTACATACTTGTGCTTGTGATAGTTACACACCTACAAATGCACTAATTTTAAAATTAATTTGGCTTAAAATATGTCTATATTTAGAACAATTCATAAAATATGGAACTTTTCCTCAGGTTAAATGACAACTTCAGAGAGGACTTATTAAGCTGTCTTACTCAAATGCTGATATTTTTGCATTTTTTAAATGACGCTTTTTATTAGGTTTCTTAAAAACTGAAGACAGTCTTCTCATTTCAAAGGACTCCCATGTGCTTGCATTTCTGAACTCTAGATGCAGACGGGGTGTGTCTGCTTAGTCATGGCTCCATCCCCCTGTGGAAAATATTTGTAAGAGCTAAACATGTAAGTAATTTGCATATCATATATGTAAATCCTATTGCAAAAGACTTACATGATAGATAACTCAAGAAGGAGAGCAAACAATAAAATTTTAAACAATTTCAGGAATATGCTTTTAACCATATTTAAAACCTTGCATAGAAGTAATTGAGTAAAAAGCTTCAACATTTTACAAACCACAGTGTGTGTCTCACATCAGAATACTTATTCTTTAAGACAGTTCCAAATGTACATAAGCAGGAGTGAGAAAAAGGGGAAAATATCATGCTGTCTAATGGAGAAAAGCCTCTGCTTTATACTTAGCTGTTAAACAAAGTGATGAGTTTGTGATTTATATCTTCCCAATTAAAAAAACAAACCTAAAATACCACGATAGAAAAGCTTAATTTTGATTCTTCTACATCTTGAAATTACATGTTAGAGGAAGCAGAGAGATTTTTGGTGTTATTTTTGGTTTTGCTTTTGTTTTTTCTCTGGTTGTAAGCTGGCTGCCCTCTCCGTCTGCAGTGGTCAGAAGAGTACCCCGCACCCTCCCTAACTTACATCCTCCCCCTGGTCCAGTTCTACTTCCGGCCAAGTTTGCTGCAACACCACGAGTTGGGACATCTGTTGCTCCTCACACGAACACATGTGACAGCGGCAGTACATCGGTGTGTCTGTGTTGCCCCGTTTTGGGGGACTGAGCATGAGAGATTTTTTTTAGCAGAACGTTGTCATTTTAGGAGAGAGAAGACATCCGGATTTAGATCTCCCATTTGTGTGGATGACATAGAATTTGTCTTCAGAACTTCGGAATCCATTTCAGTTGGTAGCATCAAGTCACGCACATAAAAGCTGAATGCTTACAAAAGCCATGTCAATCTTTCTTTGCGCAGCTTTGGCAGAGGGATCTCCAGGCAGGTCACACTGTCTGTCACTCCCCACGCACTACATTTTTCTTAATCACAGAGCCAGAGCAAATATCCCTACAGGCAGGGAAAAAATAGAAACAAGAAGACTTTTTTGAAAAAGGAGTTTGACTTGCTTATTAATCTGAACTATTTGCAAACTGTCCATTTAGAGCTGATCATCAAGATGAAGACAGGGATTACCGATAAGAAAATGGAAAGAGGAAATTGCAGCTTGTACTATTTTGAGTGTGATCTGGGTTGGCCACGCCCAGTTTAGCTTTTCATCTTGCTTCTTTGCTGATTTGGTTGCTGGGCTTGCTCCTCTCTCTGCTGTCAACATTTACTGTGCATTTACTATGTGAAGCTTTCTATGGCTTTCCAGGTCGAAGCTTTGTAAATCAGCAATCTGTCCAATCTTTCCTTAATCTTCTATACTGCCAGTGCGTTTTCATGTTAAATGCATACTCTGGATTTCTCCCCAGGGAAAAATATTTATTTTTGACATTTATATTCATTTTAGTTAGGATGATGTTTCTCTAAATCAGAGGAACGACCTAAATGGTAGAAATTTAAGTTATCATAACATCAGGAATAATAACTTAAAAAAAAAACAGATCTATACTTTGCTTTTTTTTAGCTGAAATACTCAGAAAAGTTTCTATCAAATCTCTTTTCACTTTTATTTTTGACCGAGGAAAGTATAAATTAACTAGTCACAGATGTTGAGTCTTTGTTCTATGTGCCTAATTATTCCTTTGAGTTATACTATCCTCTTTTATCGTTGTTATCAATGGGATAGGGAGGTAAGTTTTCTTTTAAATAACATGTCCTTAAGTTTTATTAATTTATTTAATCTTCATGATAGTGCTTCCCATGTGGATGAAAGATTACCCCAAATCCTGTTCCTCTTTACAGAAAATATTACATCATGCAAAGTGAGACTGCAGTATTTTTTCTGCAGAAGGAATCTGACTCTACATGAATAATGCAGTTATAGACTTAAATTAGGAATCAATAAAAGCACATATTCTTAGGCTAAGTTTTTGAGTTATGATTTTGAGCTGGGTTTTTGTTTTGTCCTTTGGCAGCAGTTGCAAGCAGAGAGTTTTATATCCCACAAATTTAAGAAAAAGTAGTGTGAGGGAAATTGAAAATTGAAAACATATTATCCTTACACAATGCATCTTTCCTTAGAGATGGAAAGATAGTGGTTACTATGTCAGTAGGAAACCTGTGTCCCCTAGGGTACCGGTGTCTGGCCACGGTGGTTATCTTTAGACTTCAAAGGAGGCAGATGGGAGAGCAATGGAGGTAATGGTTTGGTGCTGCTGCTGAGTGAATGCAACTTGATTACTTTTTTAATATTAATTATTTTGAGTTATTTTTGTACTGGAAGAAAAAAATAATTTTATTTCCTTAGCACGTTTTTATCTTACTGCTTTAAATATTTTTGTTTTAAGTTTTATTCACAACTCTGACAGTTCATATGAAGGAAATGGAAAATAATATTTTCAAAGATAATAAAATGAAGTACAATGAACAATAATAGGCCTTAAATATGTATGTGGAAAATTTTTTCTTTTATTATTATATAAATTATGTTCAATTCCATGTTTTATTCCTCTAATTATTTTACAGTTCTTTTGAATCATTGTTCTTTGTATCTATCAGTTTCATCACAGTGACCCAAACCACTGTTTCACAATTGCTACCAGTTATCATGAGCTAGTTCAATTATAAAAATTTCAGTGTATACCATTCAATTATCTAATTATTTGCCATGAGGTTCCTATTCCTCTATCTCACAGCCAATACCCTATTAAAAAAAATTGTTTTAGGGGAAAAGTGCATATTTTAGCAAAACTGAAAAACCTGACAATTTCTATGGACAGACAAACTTAATTTTGCTTCTTTTTCAGAAAATACTGAGTACACTGAGGGACCAGTTTAAGCTTCAAACAAAATGCAAAATCTGCCCAGTGCCTATTTGCAGAAGTTCTTTTGAATTCAGTGGTAGGGTTGTTGCCAGTGTAATGAGCCCTGATCAAAAAAGATTCAAGAAAGTTTTTAAAATGAGCTTTACTTTAAAAGACAATAAAAGTAGGCTAGATCAAGGTTGCTGGGTGAGAGAGGAAATGAGCAAAAAAAAGAAAATATTTCAACTTTTATGCCTTTTATGTTTTAGCTTATTAATCATCATATCAGCATTTGAAAGTGAAAGCTATCGCTCAGATTTTTGCCATATTTTCCCCTTTTATTTTACTAAGAACCTTCTGTTGCTCCACACTGGAATCATTACAATAAAAAAATTCTACCTTGTAATTTTAAGTGAAAATGGAATTAAAATAAAAAGTAGAACCTAACACATATCCTGAATAAACACAGACTTACTTATCCCAAGTTTTTCATCCTGTCATTTTTTAGGGGGTGTTCATTTTATCTTTTTTATATAGTTTTTTGACTTTATGATGACTGTTCATCAAGCCCATCTTTCCACTTTTTACCATGACACACCTAACTGATAATATTCATTTAAAATGAATAGTTATAAGAAATGACTTCCATAGGATTTGAATTTTAGTTGTATACCTACATTGACAGAGAAAAACAATAAGCTAAACAAACTATTCATTGACAAAAGTGAAGTTTGTCCATCATTATGGCAGAGAAAAGCAATTGCTGTATTTGTCTTTATATCCATCAATAAGATTTTTCTTCTCTGTAATTGAGAACAGCATGTATGTTTTGGGTCCAGAGTCAGCCAGAAGTAACTGGTATCTTGAGCAACGAGCACAGGCGTGCTTGCGGATGGAGCTCATTTCTATAATGTGCAACTGGAGAGGTGCTTTTGAAAAGTAATTGCAATGAGTGTTCAAGTATTTGTTCTCTTGTGGGCATGGAGAGATGTACATCACTTGCAACGTGGCCTACCCAGTACTGAAGAAATAAAACCTCCTCCTCTTGTGATCATTTCTTGTGATCTTAAATTTTACTGCTGGATGAAATGCCATGAGAATTTAAAAACAAGCAAGTTCTACAAAAAGTGTACATCGTAAAATAAGAGAGAGAGAAAAGAAATAGGATTTTCTAAATAAGAGACGCAACAGGAATGATGAATTGGATTTATTTTGATGTAAGTCTATTATACATTTTTTTAAAAATTATAAGAAAATTTTATGCCAAGAAAGCATGAGGTGTCATTATGCCGTTGTCTTCCAGATTATAGTTTACAGCTGAATTTATGATCAAGCAAGGTAGATGGTGGCTCAGTTTACTGACAGAAACAACTGATGAAGTTCAAATATGTTATTTAAATGCTAATTGCAAATTATCTCTTGTTTATGGATAAAGAATGCCTGAAAAGAAAGTCAGTGTTTACATGGGCACTGGAGTCAGAAACAAGCTGTGAGATTTTAATCAAGTTAACTTCCCAACTATCACTTTGAATACCTACACTGTGAATTTTGATGTGAGCCGAATGTGGGTATTTACTGAATTTTGCAGTGCACTTCCTTTTCCACAAGACTAAGATGACTACAACGTTACAATGTTAGCATAAAGTTCAATCATGAGGAGTTGTACTCTTCACAGATTGATTGAAATTTAGCAAATAATTTAGTCGTAATTTCCCACTGTTCCTAAAGAAAATGCTAATATTTTATCTCCTTCCCCATGAAATCTTTATCAATCTAGGAACTCTCCAGATATATTAAACCATTTGATAAGACCTTCAGTGAATGTTAGAACATTTTTGTTGAAGACCTAAAATACACATAATAATTCCAAGTATTTTCCAAAATACCATGAATACATTTTTTCATTAATACTGTTTATTTTAGGTTTATAAAATCTGTATCTACAGCATGCTTCTGTGATACAGCTGCCTCTGAAATAGTACATTATCAGATGATGTTTAATTAATTACTTAACATGTGTTTAATTAATTACTCTAACTGGTAATATTTGTCAACTTGAAATATGGATCTTGCTTCTGCCTTTAAGATAGATTAGCTAGTGTGAGAATATCCTAACATCATCAGAACTATTTTCTGAAGAGTAATGTAGTTGGATAAAGCAAATCTGTTTTTGATATTTGTCTTTGGGACTTTCCCTAAAATGTTACTAGCCAAAGAGCTCTTTGGACGGGTGGCATAGACTTACTTATTTTATTTAATGTACAAAATGAAAACCAGTAACAGATGATAAGATGATGGTTAAGAAAATTCCTCACTGAAATTAATAACTCCATATTTTATTGTTCAAGCCTCAAAATTCGAGTATAAATAAATACATAAAACCTATTCATCCCTAATCACTTCAAAACACAGTCGCCACGCTGAACCAAACCTGTTTTTATCCAATAAATGTGCACAGGTAGGGAATAAACAATTGATAGTATTTCAATGTTTTAATGAGTGAAAAATGTACACTACTTGCTTTGTCTTCTAACAAAAAATGACCGAAGTCAGCAGGGAAACTTTTTAAAAGAAAATACTAAAACAGAGAAAAGCTGACATCTCAGATTCAAAAGAAAGTTACATTTGGCAAGCACTTTACCCTCATGATGTGTTCGTTATGTTTAACTCTAGTACTTGTCTTTTTTTTTAACAACCTGGACCCTGCGTTTCTTGGGCCAAGACATCTTTTATGACACATTTCTACACAAACATATTCCCACCAAGGTCATCGCTCACCTTCTTAAACACCAGGGGTGCACAAGCCAACATTTTGATTTACAGAACAAATTTATACAGAAGACTGAAAGACACGGAGCTCCTATTGAGGGCTGCCACTAAACAACAGGAGCGCGTGGCGCAGCTCAAGGCAGTTTGGAAATTCTTTTATATTTTGCCCAAGCGTTTACCCGTGCATTCCTGTGCCTTCTTAATCTCACTGCTTCCGTCACTGGTTGTAACCCGTGCCAGCACTCTGCTTGAGAAAGGGCAAAGAGTGTGGGTCAAAACACACAGCGCTGGCACAGAGGGTCTTTGCTGTCCATGAAGCAAAAAGGGAAAATGTGCATTGGATTATGAACAAGAGTACTGGGGTGACATGCAGATGTACGGGACTGTGAAATTATGGGGAATACAACCTTTACAGCTGCTAGTTTAAAACGTTCCATGACTTAAGAATATTGCTGGGTGCGACTTTATGATACACACAGTTTTCCCCTTCCAGTGTTCCTCTGAAAATCTCTTTCACAAGAAATATCTGTGATCCATTTCCGTACTTTTCTGATTCTCTCTCCTCTAATGACATTAAAGCGTCTAAGCATCTTCGTGAGAAAAGGAAGCCCAATTTGAAAAATAACCAGAATAGGGAGTGGAGTAAAGTAGCATAGAAAGCACAGCATAAAAGTTTTGTGGAGGAAAGAAGAGAGAAAGATGTATTTGAAAGAAATAATTCACAAGGTGAATGATCAATGGCGCTCTCTCATTCCTTATTCCATTCTACCAACCTAGTTGTCCAAAATAAATTTTACACAGTTGTGGTTGGATAATTCAAAACGTAATGGAAAGCTCTCCATATGACATATGTTTTCCTGCCTCCAACAATTTCCCTTTCATAGGGATGAATAGTGAAAATTTTTCAAATATTTGTCTTGGTAGATTATGGAAACTGTTCAGAAGGCTGTCTAGATTTTGGTATATGTGTTGCCTGTGAATGTGTGTGCAATACATGTATGTTCTATATTTTTAAGGGTCTGCCACTTAGCCTGTGAATCACTGTTATTTAACCACACACTCCTCCTTCTTCTTGCTATGGGATTCTCTCTATTCCTTTGTCAGATATTTGTTAAATAAATGGATAGATAACTCTTCAAACATTTGTGCGTGAGTAACAATTTTAATAAAGCCACGCTAATGTCCTTCTTCCTTTGTAATTTTGATTCTACATAAACTGAGAAAAAGAATTTGGTGATGCATTTTCTTTAAGCAGAAGAGCTAGCTCATATCCATTCATCAGTTCATGCTTTAACATGTACTTATTGAGCTCCTGTCAGAAGCAGGGGATGAGTCTAGCCACTGGCCTGTGAAAGCTACATCGTAAGTATCTCTATTAAAGCACTGTTCTTAGGTTTCTAAATTCCTCTTGATAGTCTGATATTTGTGTTAACTTGTTTTCAACTTTTATGTGCTTTCCTATTGTGTCTGGTCTTTTTTAAAGAGGCAGAATCTTCTATACCATGGTCTGTTGAACAATAGCAGCTTGGGGGATGCTAATGGGCAAAACCAGATCTTGTAGTAAAATATATTTGACATGCTGATAGGCCCCATAACCAGTCAGGAGATACTTAGCAATATTGCTATATTGAAGTCCTAGTAAGTTCTAAAGCAAAGGAGCCAACTTAACATTGCCTATTCTAATGTTTCTCAGTATCTTTGGCCTCAGAAATTATCTTTAGAGGACAGCTATTAATACCTCATTGGATGTGTAGGTTCAGAAATGGGAATCGAGGTCCCCATGGTTACCTAGTGCTTGTGCGTCACACTAAGAATGACACAAAGTGGGGTAACTGTGATAAGGTGTCCTTAGAAAGTAGATCCACAGGTAGGTAGGTAGGCAGGTAGAGAGGTGGCTGTAGGGATTTTATACATAAAGTTGAGTGTGTCACAACTATTAGTCCTAGCAATTAGTTTCAGCATAGGTAGGCCTTAGAAATTCTGAAAAACCAGATTTAGTAATGGTCAAAAGTATGTGAAAGGCAAACATCTTTTAAAAAGTTTTTGAGGCTCTACTATGCTTGGTTGGCAAGAAGTTTAGTTTATTTTATTTTGATACAGGGGAAATCATACGTCATTCATGTAGTTCATTGGAAAATTAAATGGGAAATTCTATTTTAAAAATCATCTACTACAGTGCTTAACTTATTGAAACTATTCCATAAAAGGTTATTTTATTTCTTTCTTTCCTGCTTTTCCACAGGAGACACAAATATCTAGGGTATAGTCCCTTCTCCATAGTATTCTGAGTGAGAAATCAAAATATTTAAAGACACACTACCACAAGAGATTTATTTTGGCTAACAAATATTAATATTGATCTTTTTGTGTGCTAGGCACTATTCTAAATGCTTTACAAAAGAAACCCGCTCATTTAACTCTTGAAATAATCCTCTGAAAAAGGTATAATTATTATTCCCATTTTGCAGATGAAGAAACTGATTAATATCATTTATCTGAGATCAGACAGAAGATGTCACAAGAGAAAATAATTATTGTGGAGATCATGCACATAATATGAAAAAAAGCAATCATGGAGTGTGGTAGCATATATATCTTGGTTAAAATTTTGGAAGGAAATTAAGATGCCAGGTAATATGCTACATACTTGTGTGTGTGTGTGTGTGTGTGCATGTGTGTGTGTAGGGAGAGAGAGAGACAGAGGGAGACTGAGAGAGAGAGAGAGAGAGAGAGAGAGGGAAAAAGAGAGAGAGAGAGATAAAGGAAAAAATCCTTCAGTATTTAAAGCTCTTAGCAGATGGTACTTCCCAGCTAGTGTTTAATATTATTTCATTTCCCGTGTGTCACGGTTTGCAGAGAGACGGTATTTGGAGAATTCAGGAAGGTTTATAAGAATGAAGGCTTTCTCTGTTCCCTCCTATATATACCTTTTTTAAATTTTTCTTCCCAGAATCACCTCCAACTCCCCAAAGATCATGCTTCCATTGGCTAAGAGCTTTTAATGGCTCAATTAATCATTCACAATCACCCAGCTAGAAAGACTCATAGCCAGGACGAGTACCCAGGTATGTAGTCTAAGAAGCAAACCAAGCCAGCCACTGTCCGCCTTCACACTTGTTCTTCCATTTTAGGACGCCCCGCCCCAGGTGCTTACGCTAGCTTGCTGCTGTGCAGATGGAAGCCTGAGGTTTACAAAATGGAGGATTTTTCATCTGAAGGGACATTAGAGATGCCATGTCCATTCTCTTTGTTTATGGGTAAGGACAGAAGTAAAAAGTAAAATTTCACAAGATTGGGAAGTTATCCCTTGTTTCCATATTCAGAGCAATTACTTCTCCATTGTGGTGAGCTTTGGAGAAAATTTATATTAAAACAATAAAATGTTCTAAATACATAGTATAAACATCTTAGAATGTTTACTAAATTTGTAAAAGCTATATTTTTTAAGCCAGAAAAGCCATTAACAAAATCCTGTCCTCCATTTTTTTCTAATTAGTCTTTTGAGTACAGATGATGTCTTTGTATCTTGCAAAATCCAAAATGCTCTGATGGTTCAACAAATGGAACTGTTTTTTGATCTGTCTTCACAGTGAGCTGTGAGACTAGATTGAACCATGTCCAAAGGAGACTCATAGCATGATAATTACAAGAACACGCATAAGAAAACTTATATAATTAGGTAATCTCTTGATAGACCATCATATCTTTGGCTTGCCAATTGTTTCCATTCATACAACATGATAGATTTTCTTTTTGCCTTTTCTCTCTTTCTCAATTTAAATAATGGGATACACTACATAGAATGTCTTCTGTGTTTGAAATTTACTAGAAGACCCAGGAAACCTGGGTGAACAAGTTAATGCTATTCAGAATGCTTTAGGAAAATGCATTTTCATCAGGAGAATGGTGTAGGAAAAATGTGTAATTAAAGTTTTAAATTCCTTATTTTATCTTAATATCTTACAGAAATATCAAATGTAGAGAACACTCACCCAGGTTCCCAGGGGGAAAGGAGTAATAGTGCACGCATATATGGGTAAGAGTGCTTTGTCTCTGATAGTTTGCTATTCTCTTCTGTGATCATGTAGGAGTTCCTTGGCTAAGACCTTAGCATTGTTTGCCATCTCTCTTCTTTCTTAATTTGGGTAATAAATGTTCCAAGGACATGTGAGAACAAATGCAAATATACAATTTATTAAAAAATTCTTCAATATTTATTAGTGGCATTAAGCTTTTGGCAACTTTGCTTAGTTTTAATACTCTAATTAGAAAGGTCATCAGCTTAAAAAAAAAACACGTGTTTAAATCCTAGCTCCAGTAATTATGAGCTGTGTTACCTTGGATCAGTTACTTATCCTCTATGAGATTCAGGGTTCTCACTGATTAAAGAAAGATGGGTAGGTGAGCTCTTCTGAGAGACCTCTGAAGCCTGAGTGAACAATGTGTGACTTAGCATAGGACACCTCTGAATTGGTCTTCCATAAGTATACAATTTCTACCTCAAAGTAGAAGTAAAAGGAGCTAATTAAAGTTAAGCTAAATCATGAAACAACTTAAAGTCATTTTCCAAAGGAGGACATGGACAATATATATTGTCCCATCCTTATTAATCACCAGAAAAAGTACAACTGCACAACTGCGTTCCAGTACACACTCGCTAAAATGGCCATAATGATGAAAGACCATTTCAAGTACTGATGAAGATACTGAGCAACTAGAGGTCTCATATACTGCAGTAGAAATATATTTTATAATTTCATTTTGAAGAATGTTAGCTTTTCTCTTAAAGTTGAAGATGTATACCCCTTCTCATCTGGAAATTCTACTTCTAGATATACCCAACAGATATGCATAAAAATGGATGCCAAAAGATGAGCACAATTATATTTAGGGTGATATTATTTGTAGTAGAACAAAACTAGGCACCAGCATATGTGAATAGAGGTAGAATGGATGTGATGTGAAATATTCATACAACTAAACATTACATAACAATGAAAAATAAGGATGATCTTCGCTGGTATGATTCCATTCGTAAAAGTTTCCAAAAGAAGAAATTTATATTGTTTGATCATACGATCTGTGATCTTTTTAATTTCTTGTGAGATGAAGATAGAATACTGACTTGGAGGAGTCATGAAGTTGTCTTTCAAGGTATAGATAATTATATATTTATTGATTTAAATGTGGTAAATTACTTGTATCTACATTATAAAAATTCAGTGAGCTTCACACTTTCTGCATGTATTATATCATCATGAAATAGTTTAACTTAAAAAATACAAAAAACTAAACTGTGCTAGCAACCTTCAAATTCTATTATATGGAGTTACTAAGGATGACTAAGTATGCCCACAGGCAGTAGAATTTCAATACTGATTTCATCTTCCATTGTAAGTACAAGAGAGAGAGAGAGAGAGAGAGAGAGAGAGAGAGAGAGAGAGAGAGGGAACTTTTTCTATGACTAGTTAAGCAAAGACCCTTTTGTGGTGTTGTATACTTGCATCTGTTATAAACTCTTTGAGATAATATTGCTTGTGCCTTTCCTTTTTTTCTTTTTTCTGTAATTACCTCTTGTAACACTCGCCTCCCCTTTCTGGTGCTGGGGATTGAACCCAGGCGAGAGGCACATGCTCTACCATTGAGCTACATCCTGAATCTTTTATAAGATTCACCAGTCCTTATCAAGGGTAATTCAATGACTCTTGTGTGGTAGATATTTCTGGCACCCAGAAAGAGTTTAGATGTTTTGGAAGCAAAATCTCCTACACTGTGTGATTTACGGACCCCGTTTTTGGAAAGCAATTTGTTTTATTCTTTATATCATTCTTTTATTTATATATGGCTTCAGAACAAGTGAAACATATAGTCTGGTTATTGTCAGGATATGGAGGAAGCCAAACAGTGTGGAAATGTAACTCTGTAAATTCTTTCATGTGACAGTTGTAAGCATGATTTTCCAAGGTGTGTATATAGTGTGCTTGAATATCCTGTCTTGGGGAAGAGTCATTGTCACCTTCCAAAAGGAAGAAGAAATAAAATCAGCTCTGGAATTATGCCAAATTATGTTAGGGCAACCTCTTGGTAGTGCCAATTTATTTAATTTATAATCTCCAGGGATTCTTAAGACAGAATGTCAGGAAAGTTGATGCTGGTGTTCTGTAAAATAAATCTGCTTGCAGAAAAAAAAGAATCTTGATTCTTCCCCTTTGGTTTATTGGTTTCATCTTTGTGGGACAGCAGAAAATATGGGATTTGCCAGATCATTTTGCAAGTGTGGGAGCCAATCAAACATATAATCATTTCTAAAATATTCTAAGCTCAAAAACTTCTTTGCAGCTTGGCATTCTTAATTGACTCACTACAATAATCAAATTTAAACTGCGATTCATAAAATTTATGCTTTGTGCACAGTTTAAGGCTGATAACGTTTAATTTTATTTATATACCTTTCCCAATGTACGAAACAACTATTTCACCAAAAGCATTTTTACTGGAACAGCCTTCCATTACACACATCAAACGAAACTTGAAATCAGCTTGGAAAATGAATTTGCATATTGATTTATGTTTCAAATGTTGTGCAAGGATAAAAAGACTCAAATTGTAAGGATGCTGAAGTTACAAACAAAAGCACCTCCAAACAGCCAGGCAAAAGTGCAGCATTCAGTCTTTTCCTGTTGCCAGATGGACCACAACTATGGATTTAACATAAGCATGCAGTTTGCTACAGAATTCATTTCATCGTCAATACTCCCAATAGATGCTATGCGTTCCATTTCATTGTGAATTTTAAATAATGAGCCCAGGTAAAACTTTGAGGTTCAGCTTGGCTTGAACCAGGATCCACATGATTAAATGCTTATTCAAAACTCTTTCATCTGGAAGTCTTACAAGAAGGCTTGTTTTTGTTTTACTGCCTTTCTTAAAGTGTTTCAGTATTTCCAGTTTGAGTTCCATCTCATACCAGAGAGTGAAAAGACATTGAAAATGATTGCTCTTTCAGGGAATTTCAAAAGAAGTTCTGGGTTTGATTTTCGGTAAACATTTGGCTTTGTTTTTAATTTTCTGACCCGGATGGCTCAGCCTTGTGAGGTATCTTTATAATAGATATAATTTTATCATTCTGATTGTTACTATATTTGCAAAATATATTGGAGAACTGAGCCAATTATCCCCATAGTTCAAGATGGAATGTACTTTTGTCTTAATTATATAGGTATTGCATGAAATTGGGCATTTTGGGGGGGATATTTAATACTTGATCTAATGCTTTGTTTTGTAAAGAATGGAAGTACATTTTATTGTGATCCAATAATTTAATATAGCTTCAATTACATTTTTCATGTATGGACTAAAATAATGTACTAAAAATTAAGTAATACACTATCCTTCTACTTAAATATATTCTCCCTTTATAGATAATTTAAATGGTGAAGAAGATAACTACGTTTACTTTGTTTCTTTTAGAAGAATGATTTCATATAGCTTCTTTTGCATAATGTAAGAATTTCTAAGGAAAGATCTACATGTTTACAAAAGGATTATTGTGGTAAATATGCAGAAAGGTCCATGGAGGTTTATGCTGACAGAGGGAACCCTGCTTTGAGAAGGCAGGCTTGAGACAAAGTAGGGTGGAATGCTGCGGCCTTGGGGGGACAAAATAAGAATGCCATATACCAGGGAAAACAGAAATGGACATGAAGAGGGGAATGATTAGAAAAAGTAATGAGTTCCAGGTCTGCCAACTTTTTATCTTCTATTGTCTCCAACTGTGGAAACCCAGCCTCACTTGAAGAAGTGCAGCTGTCTAAAATTAAGTTCTCCCAATGACAATGCCTCTATGTGCATCTCTTATATTTATGTGTTGTTATAGTGCGAATATTGATTATACTGCCTGAATAATTTTTGAACTGTTACCATTGTCAGTAGTCCTTTATTAATATTTTAATGAACAACCTCCTTTTGAAGACATGATATACAGTTCACTTATGTGTAATTTCATCCAGTTAGTATTAATATGCTTTTATTTGGGGAGGACTTCTTCTTATTCTAGTTATTTCATTTGGTTTCCTCTCCCTCCCCTCTTTCTTTGTTTGTATGTGTTGAGGATTGAATCTGGGACTTCACACATGCTAGGCAAGTGCTGTATCACAGAGATACATCCCTAACCCTTATTGTATATTAAGACAGAGTCTCAGGGCTGGCGATTTAGCTCAGTGGTTCTGCCTCCTGCCTCGCAAGCACAAGGGCCCAAGTTTGATCCCCAGTACCAAAAAAAAAATGCAGAGTTTCACTATGTTGGACATATTTGCAATTCGCCTGCCTCAGCCTCCTGAATAGATGAGAACACAGGCATGTACTACCACACCCAGTCTTGCCAATACATTTTTTTGGTCAATTATTTCCTTCCATGTATATATATATATAGATAGATAGATAGATAGATAGATAGATAGATAGATATGAAGACTTTGAGTTTCAGAAGTTCTAAGTAATCTTTTGTTAATAATTCTGTTTTCCAAAATTTACTCAAGAATTTGATAAATTAGTATTTGAAACACTGGTTTCAACTGTGTGTAATTTTGGCCATGAAAACAAAATGACAGAATTTTATTTTTTAAAAAATTAAAATTATAAGGTACTGATAAAATATTGTTGTAAGGACAAATAGCTAAGAGGAAAACTTTACTTAATAATCTGAAGAAATAACAAAGAGTCAATGCTTGGATATGCAGCACTTAAAGGAGAATTTTTAGTTTAGTCTTGAAAAGACCAATCATGGAATGCTTGGATATGTTTCATTGTTGAAACTCAGATATTTCACGCTGATGGGAAAAAATTCCACTGGTGATATGAATTCTTGAACCTAAGGATAAACTATTTGCTATAAAACCTCTGGAGGGGATGAACCAGTTAGGCCTTTAGACCAAATAAACACTTTGATGATGATTTTGGAATGCAGCAATCAAAGGATTTCCACGGCTGCACTTGGGAGTTGGGTGTCTCCTCAGCATTCTGCAGGCAGCCTCTTACAGCCATCATATAAATCAGCCTCAAAGAGTAAATTCCTCTCCTTTCCCAATCATGGCTGTAAATAGTTATCTGTTATTTTGGAGCCACATTCATTCAGAGAAGCAATGAAAATTGTCCTTTTATGGTATATGCCTGCCGGTAATGCTGGAATGGTGTCACCCCATAACTAATAATGAGATTACTTATTTTGTGGCTTTTATGCCATGACCTCTCCAATCTGAATGGTTTATGATGAGGTGGTAATGACGATATGTAACATTTATTGAGCATGTGCTATATATTGAGGCCTATGATAGCTCTTCATAGATGTTTCCTCATTTCGCTCTAACAGCAACCCTTCAGGTGCATAGAGACTCGAATAACACTTGGTGATCCAGCCTCAGATAGCGGCAAGACTGGGATGGACCTTAGGAAGTGCATGTGATTCCAGTGCTTGAGTGGGTGTTCAATCACCAGGTCACCCTACTTCCTACCTGAATCATTTTCGATTGTTTGAGAACTCAAGAGTTAAGGTGGAAAGGTTGGGAATTTATCAGGAGTGTGTAGAACTGAGGGAGAAAGAAGGGAGAGAAGGCAGAAGAGAAAATGAGAAGTTTCCAAATAACTGAGCTATGTTGTAGATTTCCATTCACTCGCTGCAGAGATGAACTAGAGCTCCTCGATGCAGGAGTCCTTTTGGACCTTCCTTACAGCTGTTATGAAATATGTCAGCACTCTAAATATGGACAGAGGCAGTTTCCTTCTGCTTTTGAGGATTTGAAGGTAACAGTAGTTGTTATACGTGTTTTACATTCATGGATTTCTCCATGCTTAGAGCACGTGATTAGTTGGGAACCCAGGGTCCAGATGCCATTTACCTTTGGAAGAAGACCAGTGGTTCTTCCATTGTGTTGGCTCTTATCACTCTTTCTGATGTAAATAAAAGGGATGCTTACGTATCTGTCCTCTTTAGTTTCTTCAGTGAGTCATTTCTTCATCCTTTCAGGTTTTCTTTGGATGATGGAAAAGAATACAAATTAAATGGATCCTTTCAATAGACATTCAAAACATGCAGTTCTTCCTTTCTAGCCAAAAAATGTTTTAAAAAGTTTAAAACAAACTTTAAGAAAGAGTTGATAGGGCCGGGGATTTAGTTCAGTGGTTCCACTGCCTGTCTTGCAAGTACAAGGTCCTGAGTTTGATCCCCGGTACCAAAACAAAAAGCATTGTTAGCAAGACATTTTTTTAAAATAGTGTTAATAATTTAGTAAAGTTAATCAATTTTCTGTTTTTCTATTCAGTGATCAGCACAAAGTAGGTAATAATACGTAATAAACCATAAGTAAAGTACTAAAATATCATGAAAATATTTATATACTACTTTTATACTTTTTTTGTTTGTTTCTTTTTGGTGCTGGGGATAGAACTCAGAACCTTGCACTTAGGAGGCAGGCGGCGGAACCACTGAGCTAAACCTCTGGTCCCCTTTTATACTGTTAATGGCATTGTTTTGAACCAAATTTAATTAAGCAAAGACTTTTTATTAGTTGACTATAGCTACTTAATTTACAATATATCTACTTGGTGTACATTGTTTCTACTTAATTATATATATATGTATACATATTAGAAATGATATTAAATCAAGCACATATTATAGCTTATTTTCCTTTTGTATTAAACTGAAGCAATGGGTGTGGGGGTGCGCAAAATTTAGGGGTCTGGGGTATTACCTTTTTTGAAATATCGACTTTTCTGTGATAAGGCAATAAAATACCTTAACAACTTTCCTGGACTTACCAAGACCACTAGGGGATTAAGAAGACAAGGGTAAAAAGATGTGGGTACATGGATCTGCTCTACAGTTTAAAGAAAAAAAAGTTCATTACTAAATATTAGGTAGACATTCCTACTGATGTTACCTGCCCATACAAAATGAGTTCAGACTTAGTACTTGTAGCCTGAATATTTAAATTATTCGTGCAAAAATTTTTGTTTTAGTCTATTTTGTCCTGTTGATGAAATAATTTGGATAATTGATAAAATTATGAGTTTTAATGGGAAGATGAAGTCCAGAAGATGAGATAGTAATGCTAATTTGGGACACCAAATTAAAACTAAAAGTTCCAAGTTAAAAGATATTAAAACACATGCAACATTAAGAAGTTTATACTTTGGCAGAGGGACCTGGCTGTAATCTGTTTTAAAATAAATAGATTGTGTACAGCTGTCCCTAGATCCCTGACAAAAATGATGATTTAATGCTGATTAAGAGAGAAAGCCTTTGAAGCCAGCGAGGCAGCAGCCCCTAGGATGTCTTTAGTGATCATTATCACTCTTTCCCTGAAGGATGACTTGGTGCCAAAAGCTCTTTTCTCCAAACTGGTTAAGGTGGATTCAGGAGCGAAGGCTTTGTAAGTCTGAAAAGGCCTTCTCATTCACAGGCCTCTGGTGTCTTATTCCTTTAGGATTGTGAATGTCTGAGAATAAACAGATACAGGCCTTTTCACAGAAGGGCAAGATCGGCAACTCCACAGCTTCGTGGCATTATTTATTCATCATGAGAGCAGCGAGGGAACACGTACTCTGCAGAAAAATCAAATCAGTGTTCGTTTTGTTGAGCAGCTGCACTTGGCAGAGAAAAAGCATTTGAATCTAACTTTGGTGACTGAACAATTATAGGTGTTATTAAATTGGAGATGCAAATGATAACTATATTTTCATCCAAGTTGTTGTATTTCACTTATAATTCTTAAATTAAAAACAGCTCAGAATTTGTAAAAGTGGATTCCTGAACGCTTAGAGAAGTTCTATGATCGTCCATTTACCAGTAGTTTCACTAAAAATATTTACATATCAGTTAACCTCAAAGGACTAAATCTGCATTTCTTCGTGTTTAAAGTTTAAATGGATTTAGTGCCAAAGTCAGTGTGCCTTTGAATGCTCACCATTGAAGATTTGCTGTTAAGTGGAGAGTCAGATAGTATGACACATGCAAGCTTTTAGATGTTAATAAAATAAATGCATGGCTTTTGAGAAAATGCATAATGTAAACCCTATGTAGTGTGTATTATATATATTTTCTGATTTGTGAAATGCCCAATATTATATCATGTACTGAGAACTTTGCAAATTGTCTAAGTTTTTAAAACTCTCAGTTCTATTTACAAGCTCTGGGATCCTGGGTAGATTACCTCACTCTCCTCACTATGAAATGGGAACAATAAAAGCATGTAACTTTTAAATTGTTAAGAAGATTAAACCAATGTATGGCTAGTGCTTAGAATAATGTCTGACATAGTAATTGATGTTGTGTGGGCATAAATCACATACAGTTTTGTCAGAAAGTAAATTTGCATATAATAAGAATCTATGTCTACCTACCAACTTACTTTATATTTAAGTTTGGAAAAATTATAGCTTTGAAGAAGTTGTGATCTATAACGTTTATTCATTTGTGTTTATGCTATACACTGTATGTATTTACATAATGTAGCTTGTAAATTATAAAGCCAACTGTCCTGATTTCCAAAGATTTAGAGCTTGAAAAAACATTTTCAGTATTTCATCATTTGAAGTCCAAAATAACGCATTAAAGTTAAAAAAGAAATTATTGAATTAAGAAGAAATGATAGCAAAATAAAACTGCTGAGACAGACAGTAGGGAAGCAGCCCCAGGCTTCCTGTTTTCTTCCTACAAATGTTCATTGCCACAGGCATCTTCATCAAGTTCCAATAATAAACAATCAATGAATTTCTGGAAGTGTTTGATTCCTTTAATTCAGGTTCTAATCTGGTGCATGAATGTCTCCGATAGATTTTAAGTATTTTCAGTGTCTTCATTTTCCCATGGCTTATTCTTATCCACAATAACTAAGCACTTTATTATTATTATTGTTGCTGTTGTTGTTGTTTTTACATCTATAGCATTTTTGGTTTTCTCTCTGAATTGACCATGACTATGTTTTATTTTCACTTTGAGAATAAGTTTGAAGCTTATCAGCATGTGAAATTCCCATTAAAATACTCTGATAGTGTGTGTGTGTGTGTGTGTGTGTGTGTGTGTGTGTGTGTGTGTGTTCTAGAACTGCCTAAAAGATACGATGAAATTATGGAATGCAAAACATTTACTTATGTAGAAATGGGAATTTTTGGGAATCTTACACTAAGATATTAAAACACCTCTAATCCATATGTGAATGAGTAAAGCAAAACAAAACAAAAAACTACAGTTAAATATATGTGAGAATGTCTGCAAGTGTTTGTGATGTTCTATATGAGTTTCACTTGAAATTGCTGTGTGTAGTAGCAACATTTTGCATGATTACTGGATGTTTTAGTGATTTCTCTTACTGTTAGGACAAAAATTTTCTTATATTTTCATGTATCCTATTATACTTGATTTCACTATATCAGTTTTAATTTTCATTTTAATAATAATTATACCCCTTCCATTTTCATGAGCTCTAAAGAAAACACAGGTCATTATTTTAAAAACCTATCACAATATGGAATCAAGGCTTGCTACCTCAATAAACAATCTTTATTTAAGAGATGTATGTTGGAAGATAATTCAGATCTTTAAAAACTAGATGTAAGGGGTAAATGATTTTTTAATTACTCAATGATTTAAAAAAAAATAGTTGAGCAATACAAATTCCACATCTGCTTCCACTGCAGACATATAAAACCAGTGTGACAAGAAAGGATCATTAAACAATCTGATTTTCTTGTTGGGAGGGTTTAATGCTGTTGGGTATAGTATTAAAATGTAGAATTTGATAGCATGTCTTAAACTTTTAATGATGTGTTCATGAATATAAAACATGCTTCTCCTAGTGACTTTATGACTTCTCCTCTGCATAATTAGTGGTATCTGTTTTATGAGCTTACTGTTGTTTCCTTGATCCCATGAAAATGTGAAACCACTGTAATGATTTACACCATTCCAGAGCTTTAAAGATATGAGTTGTTCCTTAAAATAAATTTTTAAAAAAATCCAAAAGTGTATTTCTAGAATTAGAGTCATGGCAGGACCAGTGAATGTTAAAAAACAAACAAGATCTTTAATTGTGTAAATAAATACATTTTCATCATTTTGTTTCATAACATCTTACTTTTAATAAATACTAACAGAATATATTAATCTTTGATTATTTACATAAATGTCCCATCATTACATTCTTTTCTTCCTCTGTGTTGAATCATTTAAAAGAAATCTCCTGAAAAAATGTTTTTAAATAATTGTTTGGATCATTTATAATCTTGAGAGTTATAAATTGAAGTAACAAAGAGTCACTCATTACTCAGATGTTAAAGATTACACAAAACTTCAAGCAAATTAAATTTTTCACTCTTTAAGGTCATCATTTGTAGTCACAAAAGGGTGTCCTTTGACCATTGATTTTTAGATTTAAACTGGTCATTTTACTTTCCATAATGTAATACATATTATTTAACAAAATATAATTTTGTTATGTTGCTCCAATTATGGAAATAATCTTGACATTTTCTGGATATTTTCATTACTTAGTATCATGAAATGTAACTTTCTCAAAGATTCTCATTATTTCATGTGCTTTTTCTGAGTTTGATCACTGGTAGAGAAATTCTATAAGTAAATAAGTTGGATATTACAGAATGATATACAAATTTTATATTGCATCACTGTTAAGCTTTTTTGCTTGTTGAAATGGAACTGTATCTTTTGTCTCAGAAGAATGTATACGCATGAAGTTTTCCTACTGTAAAACAGGTGTTTTGGTTGATCTTTAATTGGATTGACTTTTAAAAACTCAATTATTTGATGCCTTATGCAACCTATTTAGTAATAAAAATCTTTTTTGTTGCTACTTTAATTCTATTCCTTAAGGCAATATTTATGGAATAAAATGTTACGGAAAGAACATGTTTCATGTACATACTAAATTTTCATGCTATCCACTAAATAAATACAGCATTGTAATTCTCAATTAAAATATAGACATTTAACAACAGTGAGTTATATGATCATAGAGCCTGTGTTACTTTCCCTAACATTGTAGTTAAGTTATTTGATGGACTTAAAATTAACTTGAAAATATTTGAAATAATTACAATTATAGAAGTGGTTATCCCTTGTTTTAAACAATGCTGGTGTTAACTGGAAAGTATATATTGGAAATGTGAATCCATTTTCTATTCGACTTTCATTAAAGAATGTTTCCTTCAGGAAATAATTTGTGACAGATTAATTTTTTGATGTTGAAGTCTTTAAGATAGAAGTAGGGACAATTCATTCCAGCCATGTCTTCTTGGAAATTTTTTAAATTTTTACAATTTTTGTGCTATACCAAAAGCAATATTTCAGTGTCTGAGACCAAAGGAATCCCCCAGTTTTATACTAACAACTGTTTCCACTCATTCTTTATTCTGAATTTTAGTTTAACACTATATTTACTGATAGCTCATTTAAAACTTTTCCTTTGTGATTTAAAGAGATTAGTGCCACGCATTCATTTAAAGGAAATATACTCCAAATTAAGGTATATAAAGATCAAATAGATTTTTAAGTTTTTATTTTTTGGCTCTAACCAGTAATAATTTATTTCATTACTCTTCAACCTCTTTTTATATGAACACTTAATAGGCATTATTCACGTTCACTATAATATTTTTTCAATGCATCCAACTCCTGCATCTTTTTCAACTTTTATTAATTTTACTGGTACATTTAATATATCCAATATAATGACATTCATTGTTGGAAATTTGTACCTTTACAGAATCAATCTTGGTTCTCATTTTTTCCCCATTCCGCTATCCTCTCTCCAACCCCTCCCTCCCTCCCAATCTATAAAGACTTTGTTTCCATTATTTTTCATTTTCTCATATGGATTCCATTCCCTTCTTTCCTCTCCCCTACCCCTCCCATTTCCCCTTCCTCTTTGTCCCTTTTCTTTCTATTTCACATTATCGATCCTGCATTTTTAATGGTGGTGTGATAATCAATGAGGAGAAAGATAAACTCTAATGACTACTTCATTTGATTTCAGATGAAGTGGCAGAATTCTATAATAAAATAATCATCCACAGAACATCACATCCTGACTTTAAAACACAAATTTGAATAATTAAAATTATTTAGTTTTAGCACCTTAAAAGTTTTAATTTTAGCCAAACTTTTCTGGTTAAGATACTATAATCTCTCATTTTTGCATATCTGTTACTTCTTATACAAGGTGCATGTGTATTAAAAACATACTCTTCCATTAAGCACATCATTTTGAGTTTTTGTAATCTGACAATTATTTCTGGTGCACCTCTTATATTCCATTTCATGGGCACTGAAAAATATGTGGCAATAGATACAAAGTACCTTCTTGTCAACATTGATATGAGGTTTTGCAACTTAGGTCAGACCCTCTCCCTACCACTCTTCCCCAAGGCAATGAACTAGTAGACAGTGAACCTAAATTTCCCAGCAGTAAGTAAGCGTAGAACCATGCCCTTTTTCTTCTACATGGTACTGTCTGGAACACAACGCACATTCCATGTATACCTGTTTTACTAATGTGTGAATGACTTAACTGGTTCATCTTTGTATTTCCTGAACTAAGCGTAGCACACAAAACGGCTCACGGTAAGTACTGCACACGACGCGACAGACCCACAGAATGAATGCGATGTTTTTGAACTTCATGTTCTCTCAACTGTGTGCATTTATTCTCTCTACCCTCCCTCGTCACCTTTCTTTTAAAGTGTCATCTTACTCATTTCTTCCCAAATCACTTTAAAATGCACATTCTTTGTGAAGATACATTGTTAGAAAAAAATTTAAAAATTAGACTTACTAGTTGAGAAAATTTCCCTAGACTGAGAAGGGAACGGACGCAGGTACAATCGAAAGGGCCATTTGAGTTTGAGGATTATATTACTGTTAGCCCATCATGAGATGGTTCCTGTTGCTCCATTCGTGCAGGCACGGTCCTTTCCTTTTGTTTAGCTGTGTTTGTAGTGAAGGTCTCTCTCTCTCTGTACTCATGATGGGAACCAGAAATAGAAGAAAGACTTCTGTGAACACATAGCATTTCATCAATAGGAGCAGCATGCACTGGAAAAGAGGTCACAGTAGCTGTAAATGACCTATACTTACCTGGATTTGCCACCAAATGGACTGAGAAGCCCCTCATTGGAACCACAAAGAGAACCTTATTAGTCATGCTTTTTTTCTCACCAATATTCATTTACTCTCTTAACTATGTGGCCCGTCTTATAAAAATGTTTCCTACCTCAGTACATTCAGTTGGTGCCTGGCTAGAGCCATGCACAACACATAAACTATGGGATTGGACTCAGGAAGGACAAGTGGGAGAATATTTCACTGAGATAAGCTATAGTAAAGGTTCAGTGAGAGAAGAAATATGTTGGACAGCGTCGAGGAAGTGATTTCTAAATACTTCGTGGATTTTAACCCTATTACCTCATATTAACTAATATTGAGAAAGCACATGTTTCTCGTATACAATCTTTATTTTGAAATATTTTCAAATGAAAAGTAAAACACAGTATAAGGAGGGGAGGAGGGGGTGAAGGGAGGGCAGGGACAAGGGGAAAAAAATGAGAACCAAGACCTGTCATGTAGAGGTACAAGATCCCAATGATGAATGTAACTGTATTGTATACCTAGATTGTACCAAAAAACTCAATAAAAAGAAGAGAAAAACAGTATAATGAATAACAATATTTGCTAGATTTAAGTTATAAAGATTTTGTTACACTTATGTTTAGATTTTTAACTGAAAATTTCATTAATCTTAAGAATTTAATAATTTTTTGCCTACATACTAACATGGGTATAAGCCTAGCTGAACCTAATAAAATTATCAGCAACACCTGTGTCATCTAATATGCAGTTTATAACCAAATTTATCTGTCTGCAAAATGGCTGGAAAAATGATTTTCACAAGAATTTTGGAAAAACAATCCATACATTTAAGTTAGCTTGAATGCCCAATTCTTATCTTACAATGAAGAATTTGTACCCTAATTAACACCTGTGGCATTCATAAATTTTTTGATTTGTTTGAATTTTTCATTATCTATGGTATCTAGCAAATTTATTTTAAATTTATATATTCAATGTTATTCAACATTCTTTATTTGCATTCATTATTTTTTGAAGTTCTGATTGTTCCAACTATGGCCAATGGAAGCAATATTTCCTAATTCATCATTATTCTATGATAATTTTTCTTTAGTGCAAATAGTTTGTGATAATATAAAATGTGTATTACATACAACTATTATAAAATCCATTTAAAGTAGTTTGTTAATCATGTGACTCACAATTGCATGTAATTATTTCAATGTTAAACTTTTATTACACAAGTTTTTTACAAAAAATTAAATATTTGAGCAGATATTTTAAATACTATTGCATATTGCTACATTTGACAGTTCTAAGCCCTGTTATGTAAGTTCTTTATAGCATTTGATAATCAGATTTTTTTTTTTTTTTTTTTTTTTTTTTTTGGGAAGGTAAACACTGAATAGTTTCTCTGGTGCAAAAAACTAAAAGTGTAAATAAGGTTCAAATAGTATAACTGACAGTGTGAAATAGGAAGAAAATGGTTAAAGGGGACATGGGAAGTGGAGGGGAAAGGAAATAAGGGGAATGAAAATGTGTGAAATGAAAAAAAGGAAACAAAGTATTTGTAACTAGGGAAGGGTGAAGTGGGTGAAGGAAGGGCAGGGTATGGGGAAAAAACAAGAACCAAGATATATTACACAAAGGTACAAAATCCCAATGATAAATGTGACTGTATTGTTTGCTTTAAACGTACCAATAAACTTAATGGAAAAAAAAGAACACAGTCCATCTCCATGTTTAAAGTCATGTCAGAATTTCTATATTACACCCTGCTTAGTGTCAAACTTGCTAATCTAGATATATTCATTTTACATAATTTTTTTTTGTTTAATTCATGAGTAGAACAGTGTGAAGCAAAATCAAGCACAGATGCTTTTGAATTGAAGCATTACATCTCACTCTAATGGTAGAATTTATGGACCCAAGTTCATTGTCATAATGCACACATGTCAGGTCCGCTCTTCCTAGTAGTAACAGGAAGTTAGAGATGCAGTCAGATCCCATCCTTGATCAGTAGCCTTCCTTTTTATCTACTGAGCTCCATCTTACCTTAGACTGTGTTGATGGCAATGGGACTGGAAGTGTATCCAGAAATTGAGCTCTAGATGTAACTCGCTGATCACAACATTGTCAGGGCTCTGTTGCTTCCTTGTAGAAATTAATCTTCAGAAGCTGAGATGCTCATTGCTTAATGTGATATTCCCAGAGAACCCTATGTTCCTCTCAACTCACACACATAAATTTTGATGGTGCCAGGTGTAAGACCTAAAGTCTCACTTCCACTCCACGGAGCGTGAACAGCTGAAAGGCCTCCACAATGATGCCGAGTCCTATAGCCCAGCAAGGGCTCCGGAAGCAAGACCCAGGGCCTTACTTCTGGAAGCTGTGAACAGCCCAAAGGGCCTCCATGATGCTGGGACCTATAGCTCAGTGAGACTCCGGAAGCTCAACAGAGGAAGGAGAGTCACCCAGGAAGGAACACACCAGGCTGGATGGTAAACAGACCTTTATTGGTCTGGCCAGACAGCACTCCGGGAGCCAAGTAGCTCAGAGAGGCAACTGTTCAGGGGCTGAGGTTTTTTATAGGGTTTTTCTAAACAAAAAGTCAGGGCATTCATAGAACTACCAGAGGGCAAGATTCCAAGCACACTGCTTATCTTATGCAGGAAATGTTCTATGGTCACCTTTTGTCATACCATTTGTCCCTGCGCAGGCTGTTGGCCATGTTAGCAATTAGCATATGAAGAAGCATAGTCTCTGACCTATTAGCATGGAGTCACTTTAGCTCATTCAGGTCTCACAAAGGCAGTGGACTTGGGTGCTGAAATGCCCCTCTTTTTGTTACAAGGTAGGCCAGGAGCACTTTCAAAGTTCAAATGTCCAGGTGAGACCCATGGGGCTCCACAGACAGGACAGGCGCCTGGATCCCACCAACTGTGGATGTGGGCTTTGGGGAGGTGGAGTGAGATTTCACTGAACTGGGTTCGAGCTATAGAGGCTGGAGGTGGGGGTTGGTGGGGCTGTTCCTCACATCTGTCCATTTCCAATGACCCCAGAATCACTCCATTTGCAGTGGCTCTTCCAATCCAGCCATTTCCTTTGTACCAAGATCAGGTGTGGAATCAGCCCTTCCTATGAGCCACGAATCCAAAATGTTAAAACTCCATATTTCAGGTCATAGACTCTCAAATGTGCATGAATCCTTAGATCAGTCCCCTTCATAAACTAAACAGCAACATCCTTTACTGTTTTCTTTGGGACTGTTTTACAGGGTAGAGATGGTTTCCTTTTAAACTGGTAAAATACAAAGTATCTTGTCATATATTTCTCTCTCTCTCTCTTTTTTTTTTTTTTTTTTTTTTTTTTAGGTTTTACTTTTATTTTGTAAAAGACTGACCTGGAACTCACGATGTAGCCCAGGCTGGTCTCTAACTCACAGGATCCTCCTGCTTCAGCCTCCCGAGTGCTGGGATTACAGGCATGCGCTACCACACCTGGCCCCTTTGTCACATATCTCTTAAGGCTATTTGCTGGGTGCCTAATTAAGTGGGGGGAGCTTTCACAGTTCCAAAATAGGAAAAGCCAAACAAACAAAAATTCAACTTCAGATACAGTATGCTACAGCTAAGATAAATATATTTCCTTTAACTAATTGAAATTTGAAAAGCAATAGCAGATTTGAGTGTTAGATAGTATTGTGTTTGTAACAGTATTTAATGTAATTTTAAAAAATCATTAAATCTGAAGGTTAGAAGAGACACTTTCAAGATTCTCTTCAATTTAAAACATTGTAGCAGTATCCTCCATCCCCATTTATTCAAAGATATAGTACACCTTTTCTCCTAAATTGCTATTTGGATGTTAGGAGATTGCTGCTTTTGTAAGAAAAAAATAATAAAACTGTGGTAATTTCATTTAGTTCAACTTGAATACGGGTATCATATTTACTAGACCAAAAGTTATGAATACATGGTTTGAATTATTTGTCTTAATGAATTTTATTTGAATGTTTTAAATTGAATGAAAAATTTAAAATAAATATATTAAGGATAAAAATGGAAGAAAATTTTATTTGATAAATATCACCTATAACATGCCTTTCCATTTGCTGTTAAAGCCAATGGCCTACTATGGTTATTTTCATTATTTGAATAACTTAGCTGCTTGGTGAAGCTTGATTTTTTTTTTTAGCAATTTCAAGTATTTCTTGGCACATGGTTGAAAATTTTCTTTTTTCTTTTTTTTATTCTATGTGGCCCTGGTAATTTAAAAAAAAACATTTTTACTACCTCTAATTATGAAGTTAATAAATTTTGGCCAATGGATGTTTGTTTAATATTAAAAAGAAAAATGTTCTTTTTATCTTTATGTTTGGAATGTTGGTTTCTTTCAATGAAAATTATTGTATGCAACCATGAAACAGATATTTTCACTTCATCTCATCCAGTATTTCTCATTATGTAATGAGTTAGAGTAACAGTGTTTCTTAAAATAATGGTTGTATGGCTATGGTATCTAATAAAAAAAACTCAATCTGTCTAATTTCCTGTCCTAAACACTGCATTTAAGGCTCTTCCTTTCTGACTTCTTCCTCTGTGACAGAAGACACTGTGCTCAGCTTTAAGCTCTGGTTGTGTGTTGCCCAACAAAACTTCATAGTATGGGGGAAGGTCTCCATCTGCACTGCCCAGCACAGTAGCTGTCAGCCACATGTTGTTACTGAGTATTTGAAATGTGGTTTGCATGAATGAGGAAATGAAGTTTCAATTTAATTTCATTTAGTCAACTTGAATTTATATAGTCATATGTGGCTAATGGATAATGTCTTGGAAAACAGAGTGAACCAGGGAAAAATAAAAGAGACTCCATAAATTCAACCAACCACCAACTGCTGGCTTCAGAAATGATTGTGAAAAAGCTTTAGAGAAGATACCTAAAGAGCCACTTTCAGAGGAATTGCTACTTACATTTCCCTGCACTTTCAAAATGTTTCTGACTATGATGAACTCCTTTCTATAACACCAGTAAAAGAGTCTGATTATTTTGAATGAATCAGGTGAAACTCAACAGAATCAACAGATTATATTTTGTAAAGGATCAGTGTTGACTTAGAAAACCAATATATGCATACCATGTTCACTGGAGCCAGAAGACACCTAGACTAGCAAAAGCCAACCAAATAACAGAGACATGGCAGTAGGTATAACAATTCCCAATTTGAAACTATATTACAAAGCCACTGTGATAAAAACAGCATGGTACTGGCAAAGAAACAGATCTGAGATCAGTGGAATAGATTGGAAGATACAGAAAGAACTCCAGAGGTACTCAGCTACCTCATCTTTGACAAAGGAGCCAAACATCCTCACTGGAGGAAAGACTCTTTAAATAAATGCTGTTGGAAACACTGGATTTCAACCTGCCGAAGATTATAACTAGACCCTTATCTTTCACCATCCACTAAACTAAAATCCAAGTGGATTAAAAATCTAAATATTAAAAAAGAGACACTAAACTTGCTGGAAGATAAGTTAGGCAGAACTCTTGAAGACACTGGCATAGGAAAAGACTTTATGAACAAATCCTCAATAGCATGAGAACTAGCAGAAAGAATCAACAACTGGGATCTCACCTTATTAAGCAGCTTCTGCACTGCAAAAGAAACCATCAACAGAGCTAAGAGACAACCTACAATGTGGGAAAAAAGTTTACCAGCTGTTCCTCAGAATATGTAAAGAACTCACAAAAAATCAGCCCCCCAAATATGAAGACCTGATTCAAAAATGGACATCTGAAATAAACAGACATTTCTCAGACAAAGAAGTAAAAGCAGCAAGTAAATATATGAAAAAATGTTCAACATCACTGCTCAATTGAGAAATGCAAATGAAAACAACACTGAGATTCTACCTCACCCCACAAAGAATGGCTGCTATCAAGAAATCAAACAATAACAAATGGTGGGTTTTGGGGAGAAAGGAACCCTTCTCCATTGTTGGTGGGAGTGCAGACTGGTGCAACCACTATGGAAATCAATATGGAGATACCTCAAAGAGCTGGGACCAGAGGTTCCATTTGACCCAGCCATCCCTCTGCTGGGTATCTTTACAAAAGAACTAAAAGAATCATATCACAGTGATGTATGTTTATAGCAGCACAGTTTGTAATAGCTAAAACTTGGAAATAGCCCATTTGCCCATCAGTTGGAAACTTGATAAAGAAGATGTGGTTTTTCTATAAAATGGAATACTACTCAGCCATAAAGAATGAGAAATTGGAGTCATTCATAGGAAAATAGATGCATACTGAGGAAATACTCCTAAGTGAAATAAATAAGTCACACACATATAAGTACTAAACAGTTTCTCTTGTGTGAGAAACTATAATGGTACATAAGATCCTAATGATATAATTGACCATGTGAAATAGGAAGAAAAGGGCTAAAGGTGTAGGGGAAATGGGAATGGTAGGGGAAAGGTAATAAGGGAAAAGAAAAAAAACATGAGAAAATGAAAAAGTGGAAATAAAGTATTTGTAAATAGGAAGGGAGAAGGGGAAATAATGAGAACCAAGTCCTGTCATGTAGAGGTACAAGATCCCAAGAATGAAAGTAACTGTACTGCATACCTAAAATGTACCAATAAACTCAATAAGAGAAAAAATCAGATTTATCAGGGGTTCACCACAATCAGGAGGAGTTAAAACAATTCTCAAACTTCTGATTTCAAAGATCTGTATTGGTTCCTTCAATTAAGATTAAGGGGGGGCCGGGGGATTTAGCTCAGTGGTTTGGTGGCCTGCCTTGCAATACAAGGACCAGAGTTCAATCCCTGGTACCAAAAAAAAAAAAAAAAAGATTAAGGGAAGAAGGAAGAAGATATTTAATTGGATTAGAGAAAATGAGTGCTTAGTTTTGGGCCAATCAAGCTTGAGTATTACATATATGGGTGGAGCTATAAGGTGAACCATTAAACATTTAGAACCCCAGAGAAAGCAAATCTTGTTCCTTCAGTGAAAAATATGGCAAAAAGATATCCTTGACTTAAAAATATTTTATTGGAAACTTTTTATAACATTCTTTGTGTTGTCTGGAATACTCTAACACTATTTGAGCATTTAATAAATCATCCGGAGTGAAACTATTTTCCTTCTCACATAAACACAAATGCAAACAAACAGATTGGCAAACTACTTTGCTAGTGAAACATCAAAAGTGAGCTCTGATGGAGGAGCTGAATTCAGGAACTTGGGGTCTGGGCAGAGCTGGCTTGAAGTACTGGTTCTGCGACTCAGTGCACTATGACCTTGGACAAACCAATCTCCCCAATTGTAGATTCTATGTTTTTTTTTTTTTTAATCTGAAAGACTAGTTTAGGAATATCCAATGTTGCAGCATGTTTGTGAGAAAGAAATTAGGCAATAGATGAGGAAAATTAGTGTATCTTGTACCTAATCAAAACTCAGTGGATAATTATTATTATTTAAAATCATCAGGAAAACAATTATCGCACCTTTCAATTGTCTCTACACTCCCTCATTACAGCTACATCTCCTCTAAATGCATTCTTTAAATTCCTTCTGCTATCAGCATCATTTCATGTGCAATAAACTCAAGACTTTTTCACACATGGAATTAGTATGTTCCTTCTGAGTGACAGTGAGAAAGTTATGATCAGGGAGGATACAGGAAGAAATAGAAAATACAGTACCATCATTGTCTTCAAGCTGTGGCAATCCACTTGAGGAGTCAAAAAGTGCTCTTACTACTAAACAACTAATGTTTCATAAAGTAATCCATTCATGGGAGGAAGCAAATGTCAAAAGAGTGAGGTGGCTCTTTTACTCCTTTTGATATTAAACTTAGCCAGAAAGATGACCTTACTGGAAAATCATCTTAACATTAGCCAATTATAATGATGCATGTGATCTAGTGGGATATTGCCAAGTGTCTTTCCATCACAAACCTCCTTAGATAGAGTTAGCTTCAAACAAAAGTCTGGTAGTCACCTCTCCTGTTTTGTTCTGCCCATGGGCCCTCACTCCTCCTTTGCTCTAGAGTCCTGGCTTTTGTTTAGTGACATGTCAAGGTTAGTAACATGTCTGAGGCATTCATCCCTGGATCCATTTAGAGGATGAGATCAATTCTTTTCTAGGAACAAGATTAGGTTATTAAGTTCCCAAGTGAACTTCTTGCAGAGTTAGAATATCAACAACAATAAAATAGTATCTTTCTCAGCCTAAATTTTGCAATGTCTAATTGTTTGCCTTCTGTGTGTCATTATGCTAAAGGATTTTCTCTTTACTATGGATGAAGAAAAGAAGAAATAAAGTGTGTAAAGGTAACAAGCTTTTATCCTGGCCCAGAATATTCTGACAATGAGGCAAAGAACTTCCACTGATTCTTGTCTCTGAATTTAGAAAAGGCAACTTCCTAGTAGTTTCGGAGTTATCATAATTGTTTAATAATAATCAGCAAAGCACTTCACTCTTTATAGCCTGAAAACTGATGAAAACAGTATTTTCTAGTAACTCTGAATGGGATAGAGTTTACTTTATTCATTAAGGCTTGCTATTGCAAATCCTTGTCCCCCTAAAAGGTAGGCGTGCGAGAGAAGCGTCTGGTCCTAAAAGCGAGGCGTGGAGGTACACAGTTGTGATGCCAGCACAACGGGGGCTGAGACGGGGGAGATTCAAGACCAGCAAATTAAAGGCTGACCTGCTTTACAGAGTAGGAGGAATGAAAGTTCAAGTCCAGCATAGATTAGCCACTTACAGAGACCCTATCTCAAACTAAAAAGTAAAAAGGTACTGGGTATACAGCTCAGTGTGGAGGCTCTGTGTTCAATCCCATACACAAAAAGTCTGATTTTACTATTAGTTACACTTTCTGTTTAAATTAACACAGTCCATTCAATTCAGTAAAGGCTTTGACAAGTGCCTATTATCTGCCAGACACAGCTCTAAGTCCCAGGTTTAAGATGAAGTCTCTGCCTCCTACAATTAACCATTATAATGAAATAGAAAGACAAGTAAACATCTGAGGGGCTGAATGCTTAAACAGAAAACAGAAAAATTATAAAGTGCTAAAGAATAAAATGAAGGGTTTTGATATATTTGTATGCATGTCTAAAGGGGAGGCCTCAATATGTCCGGAGAAGATAAAAAGAATTAAACAAAGAAATAAAGTGATAAGCCTGATATGGAAAATACTTTGACCCATGAGTTCTCATCAGAGGAAAGTAAGCAATATTTACCATGAATCTAGCTACCAGTCACTGTGTGCTTATAAAATACCAGTGTCTGTACTTTTCATTTTGAAGCTTATTCTATTTATTTTCTATTGTTTAGTTTGGAGAAGGATACACAGATTTTCTGTGCATACTTTCATCTGTGAAACACTATGTTGTGAACAGGGAAGATATAATAAAGCTAAACTCAAGTCTGGCTTTTTAGAGCAGTTAAACATGCTCTTGCACTAAGTCCCTAAGTTTTCTGAAAGCTACTTGCAGGTGGCTGGGGATGGGGGTATAGGGGAGGGTTGTGGTGCAGAGATATCTGACTGCAAAGGCTTTTTGCAGATCATCTTGACATTTTTAAACTTCAACTTTTAAAAAGTGTTTCTGGAAAAAATTTTTTCCCACATTGTAGGTTGTCTCTTAGTTCTGTTGATGGCTTCTTTTGCAGTGCAGAAGCTTTTTAATAAGATGAGATCCCAGTTGTTGATTTATTTATTTATTTATTTTTGGTACTGGGGATGGAACTCAGGTCTTTTTGCTTGCAAGGCAGGCGGCGGAACCACTGAGCTAAATCCTCAGCCCCAGTTGTTGTTTCTTTCTGCTAGTTCCTGTGCTACTGAGGATTTGTTTGTAAAATCTTTTCCTATGTCAATGTCTTCCAGAGTTCTGTCTAACTTATCTTCCAGTAAGTTTAGTGTTTCTGTTTTAATATTTAGATCTTTAATCCACTTGGATTTTAATTTAGTGCATGGTGAAAGATAAGGGTCCAATTTTAATCTTTGGCAGATTACCAGCTGCCCTTCAGACAAAGGACTATTATCTAGAATATATAAAGAACTCAAAACAATCAGCCCCCCCAAATATAAAGACCCAATTCAAAAATTGGCATATGAAATGAACAGACACTTCTCAGACAAAGAAATAAAAGCAGCAAGTAAATATATGAAAAAATGTTCCACATCACTGGTCATTCGAGAGATGCAGATGAAAACAACACTGAGATTCCACCTCATCCCCCCAAAAATGGCTGCTATCAAGAAATCAAACAATACCAAATGTTGGCAGGGTTGTGGGGAGAAAGGAACCCTTCTCCATTGTTGGTGAGATTGCAGACTGGTGCAACCACTGTGGAAATCAACATGGAGATACCTCAAAGAGCTTGGACTAGAGGTTCCACTTAACCCAGACATTCCTCTGCTGGGTATCTTTCCACAAGAACTAAAAGAATCATATCACAGTGATGTATGCACACTCATGTTTATAGCAGCACAGTTTGTAATAGCTAAAACTTGGAAACAGCCCATTTGCCCATCATTTGGAGACTGTATAAAGAAGATGTGTTTTTTCTATAAATGGAATGCTGCTCAGCCATAAAGAATGAGAAATTAGATTCATTCATAGGAAAATGGATACATATTGAGGATATACTCGTAAGTGAAATAAATGTCACACATGTGTAAATACTGAATATTTTTTCTGATGTGAATAAACTGTAATAATATGTAAGATCCTAATGAGATGACTGACATTGTGAAATAGGAAGAAAAGGTCTAAAGGTATAGGGAAGGTAGGATGGGTAGGGGAAAGGTAATAAGGGAAAAAATGTGAAAAAATGAAAAGATGGAAATAAAGTGGTTGTAAGTGGGGAGGGGAGGAGGGGATGAAGGGAGGGCAGGGACAAGGGGAAAAAATGAGAACCAAGACCTGTCATGTAGAGGTACAAGATCTCAACAATGAATGTAACTGCACTGTATCCCTAAAATGTACCAATAAACTAAAAAAAAAAAAAGTGTTGTTGGATACTATATACCTAAAGTATCAATAAACTCAATTTTAAAAAGTGTTGCTGGTTTTCTACCACATTTGGAAGAAAAACCAGTTATATTTTAAGAAACCTTTCTTCTCTATGGGAAAAAAATCTTACCATTCCTGTTCCTTAGATATGAGCATAGACTATTTTTAAAAATTTCTCTCCTTTTCTTTTCTTTGCTTTCCTTTCCTTCTGGTACCAGGGATTGAACTCAGGACTTTGTACTTGAGAGGCAGGCATGGTACCACTGAGCTAAAGATTAAGTGTTCTGAACAGCTCCAATTAAATGCTAGTTTTAATGTCTTTTTTTTTGGTACCAGGGTTAAACTCAGGACCTTGCACTTGCAAGGCAGGTGTGGTGCCCACTGAGCCAAAGCCTGGCCCCTTAATGTCTTTTTTTAAAGCCATTTAACACAGTCATTGTGAATATGCACTACCAGTGTGAATGTATCTTTACTATAGGAGAAATCATACTGCATGATACCTGAAAAATATTGCAAATATAATCCTAAACTGTGACTTATTTTGCTCTTTGAAGAAGAATGTATTCAATTTCAAATAGAAAAGGATAATATGTGGACATTAATATAGGTTAGAAAAATGTATTACAGATATGCAGGACCAGGGAATGAGCTCAGGGGTGCTGCACCTACCCTTGCAAGCACAAGGCCCTGAGTTCAATCCCCCGTACAGGTCCCCTTCCCAAAAAATGCATGATTGAGTTTCACAGAATTTGAGTTAAAATCCAGGGGTAATAAGCACTAGGCATTCAATAATATAAGGCGACAGTAAGAATGATTCAAGGCCAGGGATTTAGCTCAGAGGTTCTGCCGCTTGCTTCACAAGCAGAAGGACCTGAGTTCAATCCTTGGTGCCAAAAAAAAGAGTGACATGCAATCAGGTGTTGTGAGGCACACCTGTAATCTCTGGACTATGGGAGGCTGAGGCAGGGGGATAGTATGTTTGAGTCTCCTTTGGGAAACTTAGCGAGTCTCTGTCTCAAAGTGAAAAATAAAAATTCCTGGACTAGAGGGCTGAGGATGTAGCTCAGTGTGAAGGCTTTGGTTTCAATCTCTAGCACTCCCTTCCCCAAGGACTGTAAAATGCTACTTTAATGAGAAGGGGCTGTGTAGTAAACATGTTATATAGTCAGGGCCATGGGTCAGTAGGATTCTAGCTTGGCAGTGCAACAGGAAAATGCAATAGATAGGAGTATCTTTACTATAGGAACGATATTTTGGTAGCTTTGTAACTCCTCTTTGTGGGAAACAAATAGTTTGAAACATATTACTATTATGAACCTACTGTCTGCTGTGAAACAAGGAATTTGGAAGCGTGATACCTCATAGCTAACAATGCATCTATTCTGCCCCTTCATGGGGGGAACTGAGGGCAGTGTGATTAAATGACCCGGTAGAAAGAGAATTGGGAGTCATCCTAGCTCTTACTCCAAGGCTCTTTAAACTTCACCATTATTTCTTAACGTCATTAGTGGGTGAAAAGTGAAAATATAGCAATTCATTTAAATTTTAACTACGGTGTAGTTTGCCAAATCAAGATCTATGTTAATGAATTTGCCTATTTTCTAACGAAAGGAAAGTTTTGTTTGATTAAAAGTAATTAGCTTCATTTCCATTTTTCATTTTCTCATATTTCCCCCTTTTTAAGGGAGAGGGGAGGAGGGGGTGAAGGGAGGGCAGGGACAAGGGGAAAAAATGAGAACCAAGACCTGTCATGTAAAGGTACAAGATCCCAATAATGAATGTAACTGTACTGCATACCTAAAATGTACCAATAAACTCAATTAGGGGGAAAAAAAATAATTAGCTTATTTTCTACCACTAGATGGCATGTTTCTTCCCTAGACACAGCTTTCACAAGAATTCAAAAGGATCTTCAGGAACCACTCCTCCCTACCCATACCACAACACATAAATACCCACGCATTACTTTCCAACCAGTCTTCGTGAGCTTCTGTCATTTTTATCCCTGAAATTTGACTTGGGTTATCTGTTTGAAAAACACCATTATATTCTACTTATTCCGCTATTTTCCACTTTTTCCATTGCATTGTTTCCACTTCACATTTGTTTTATTTGTATGGAGGAGAAACTGAGGTTTCAGTTGTTGTTACGTTGTTTTGTAAGTGGTGAACAAAATATCTTCTCTTTTTTTTCTTTTAAAAAGAAGAAAAAGGACAGAGATGCAGTTGATTTTTCAGTAGGCAATTATTTAGTATCTATAGGAGTATTTAATAAGTAATTATTAATGACTCTTTGGCTAATTACCTGGTCATGACACCTCCACCTTGCTTCCATCTCAAACAGCATTAAGAGAAAAGCTGAGATCAGAGTCCTAGCGAGTGGCTGCCTATGTAAGTGAAAGGAACAGGTAGTCACCACGTATGGTCGGAAGCACAGAAAGACTGAGAAGCCAGCATTGACCAGGAATCTAGATTTAAGTGAAACTTCAACTACTTCAAAGAGTCAGTCTTGCTGTTTTCTCAATTTTCTGCATTACCAGGACCCGAAGTAGAGAAAATAAATAATACCATCGGGAATATATACCATCACCTCTCAAGCTTGGGTATTACTTGGTCGATATCTTGCCTCCCTTTCATGCCTCCTTTCTCCCATGGTTTAATTTTCAACTCCATGTTACACCAAATGTCATAGATTTCAACTGCAGTGTTTTACTACTCAAGTATAAACGTCTTTTGAAAAAGTAAAAAAAAAAACAGGTATTTTCCTGGGATATGCAGCTGTTACAAGAGAAGTATGTTCTCAACTCAAACCACCATTAAAATCACTGAAATGAAAGTTTTTTTAAAAAATCACTAATGTCTTTGTACATACCCAAAAGAACCAAAGTCAACATATGATAGAAATATCTGAATAACCATATTTATCTTAGCACTATTCCTAATATCCTAGGTGTGGAAGCACCCTAGGCACTCATCAGTGAATCAATAAGTAAATGTTCTATATATTGTTATATAATAATATTACTACTAATAGATATCGTATATATTATTCAGCCATAAAGAAGAATAAAGTAATGTCACACACAGAAAAAGTGTTGAATTAGAGAGCATCATGTTCAGCAAAGTAAGTCAGACTCAGAAAGACAATCATCATGTATTTTCTCTCGTACGTAGAATCCAGCAGAAAAAAAGAGGACCTGAAAGTAGAAGGCTACTGCTGGGAAATGGAGAGGGGAGGGAGGATGGTGGAGATAAATGAAGGCAAGTTGGAAATAATCAAACAGATTAGATACAGATACGAACATAACATAATGAACTTATTGTCTTGTACAATTAATATGTGCTAATAAAATTACGAGTGCTCACAGTCTACTTCTGACTAATGGAATCGTCATCCCTGGGGCTGAAGGTAAGACACTCTTATCTTTTAAAAGCTCTCCAGAATATTTTGATACATACTGATCCTGAGCCTCAGAAATACAGCAATGTGCCACTTATCATGTGTTTCTTAAACTACGCCTTGGTGTTGCACCACTTTCCTAGTGACTCGCGTTAAAGTGCAGCCATTTCTCTCTCGTGTAATGATGCTTGAGTGCCACATCTTCCAGCTCACTGAAATCTGCCTGCGTTCTGCTTTCTCATCATTGGTCTCATTGTCTTACTGGAGATAGGGAAGTTATTTAGATATCTTGCAGGTAGTTAGATTGGGTGACCTTCAGGAGTCAATATGAAGGACAATCAAGACACATTTACTGAAGGTTGGCACCCTGGAAAGAAACTACTACCACCATGTACTTCCCCTATAGATGAATAGCAGTGATTGACATTTTAAATAGGTATCAATCACCTGGGTAAGGGGACCAAGGTCTTAACTCATCCCTTCCAGGAAAGGTCCCTGACCCATCCTTTAAAGAGAGTCCTTGTCTGAGGTGATTTGCTTCCACGTTTGATCTGCATTTAATCAATGTAGCCTAAGCAACTATAGTTGCTTTAATGCCATTGGTTGATCATAGTTTTGCCCCACCTCATCCCCACCTTGTGACTTCCCATTGGATCACTATTACCTAAAGGGCTGTACTTGCAATCTTACTAGTTGACTATAATTTTGTCCCACCGTGAACTGACCTTACTTCGTGGCTTTGCTCCATAAAACCACCTGGGAAACAGGGTTCCCAGACAACCCACTTTCCAGTCCCCCTTCTGTCTTCCTTAGGTAGAAGCTGTCTTTCTCTCAATAAATTTGTCCAAATCTTAACCTCTGTACTTCCTAGAATTCATTCTTCAGTTTTAGAGAACATGAACTCCAGTCTTGGATGTCTAGTGGGGTTTGAGAGTCACAGCTTTTCCCCCTATATGAATCTCAGTTCAAAGCTTTCTTAATTTTCTCTTTCTAACACTGATGTATTAGGCTTAATTTTCTGATATTTTATTTCTACAATTGTCATAGCACCCTTGTTTTTCCCCATCCTCCTTCCTTCCCTTCCACCCCTCCACACCTCTCTATTTACAAAAGCTTTGTTTCCATTGTTCTCCTTCTCTTCTCATTTTTTTCTTTCTCTTCTTTCTTTTTCTCCACCCTCCCTCCTTAGTTCTCCTTTCCCTTTGAACTTTTTCTTCCTATTTCACATTATGTATTTTACATTTTGGTCCTCTTGTACATTTTCTATTTCTCACACTACTGAAAAATTTTCATATTTACATATGTGGCCCATTTATTTCACTTAAGAGTATGGCCTCACTTAGCTATAAATGTCTCTAGTTTCTCATTCTTCATGGCTGAGTAATACTCCATTTTGTAAAAGAAACACATCTTATCCAGTCATCAGTTGATGGGCAATTGAGCTGTTTCCAAGATTTACCTATTACAAACTGCGCTGCTATAAACATGGGTGTGCATATATTGCTGTGGTGTGATACTTTTCATTCTTTGGGGAAGATACCCAGCAGGGGAAAAGTTGGGTAAAATGGGACCTCTAATCCTAGTTTTTGAGGTATTTCCACAGTGATTTCCACAGTGGTTGAACCTGTCTACACTTCTACCAACAGTGGAGAAGGGTTCCTTTCTCCCCATGACCCCACCAGCATTTGATATTATTTGATTTCTTGATAGCAGCCATTGTTTCTAGAGGGATGTGGAATCTCAGCATTGTTTTAATTTGTATCTCTTGACTGACCAGTGATGTTGAACCTGTTTTCATATCTTTATTTGCTGTTATTTGCTTTTTCTTCATTTAGAAATGTCTAGGAACTGTATAACTCTTGTTCATCAATGTATCCCTGGATGAAAGGAAAATGTCTTGTATTAATTAAAGTTGTATTAGTTGTAAGAAACATACTGTCACAGCTTATACAAAACTTTTAATGCTATAGAGCACAGTGGTAAAACCTAAAAGGTGTTATGCTTCTTTTGGTGTGCTTAATTTTTCTTTTTTGCTCTCTTCCTCTTTGGATTTCTCAGAGCAACATAGTCTTATATATCTGCCAGCTGTGTCCAAGTATATAATGTACAATTACAGTCCATGATCTATATTTTACTATTTCCTAGCAACTTTCTTGGGGGCAAATTAGTCTATCTTGACAGAGATAAACAATGCTGGTCAAATCAGTTGTATATTCATACATTGTGATTATGGCTGTTGGGGACCATCCCCTACTGATGGGGATTCTCAAAGAGAGTCAGTGTGAGCGGGTAGGATACTCCAAAGGTCAATATTAGATGGATGTATTTGGGGGGCATAATATATATTTTTAATCAACAAGTGAATAAATGCATGAATCAAAAGATTCTATTAGTTTGAGTTTATAGTTCTATTAGTTGTGTATAGCTCAGTTGATAAGTATATGGCAATTTATTAATCATCTGCCTTGTGACAAAGATTTAGCTCAGTATCTCAGAGAATAAAAGCAGAAAAGAAGAGTTTTTTGTTTTTGTTTTTGGCACCGGGGATTGAACTCAGATCCTTGTGCATTGCAAGGCAGGCAGTGTCACCACTGAGCTAAATTCCTGGCTCTTTTTTTTTTTTGAGGAGTTTTTGATCTTACAGGATATATATATATATATGTGTGTGTGTGTGTGTGTGTATATATATATATATAATGTATA
>NW_022900930.1:30701865-30710085 GCF_012274545.1 Fukomys damarensis
ATAATGTATATATATAATTATTACACAAAGAGAATGCAAATGGTGACAAGAAAAATGCAAAGTAATATAAATAGTCAATGGAGGGATCATACTTATGGTTGTAGTAATTACAATAATGTTAGTTTCTGAGAAACCTAGAAATCTCAGTGGATAAACACAATAGAATATTTCTTGGTACATAAAGTTCAAATGGCAGAGGGCTAAGGATGGGAGAAGAGCAGTGAGTAGAAAAGCAGGTTCTACACAGGCTTCGGAGCCCCCCTTTGACACCCCCAACACTTGGCTCCTGCCATAAATGCACTGCAAATCAAATCCAACAGGAGAGGACAGAGCAGAAACTCCCACAGAAAGGACTTATTCCGTGACAGTGCGTGGGTCAGTCCACCATCATAGTGCCATGTCATACTGAAAAAGAGGCTGGGAAATGGAATCCCACTGTGTTCAGGGGAGACAAAAGTATTAGGAAACTGTTAACTAGTGACCTTACAGCAGTGACAGTGTGTGTGTGTGTGTGTGTGTGTGTGTGTGTGTGTGTGTGACAATCAGAAAAAATTGTATGATGGGGACTATATGAGTTCATTCTGAGCCCTTTAAAAAATTCCTTTGAATCCTCCAGATAGCATCACTTTATGTATTTTCCCAATGGGTTTTGTGCAGAAATTATATTGGTAAGTGATTATTGAGAAAGAACTGAAGGATGAATGAAAAATGATTAGCAGGATTTGATTATTTGGCTTGATTCCATCTTGTATTCTTAGTCTGGTGTTCCTTATTGCAAAAAGAAACAATCACTCTCATTTTCTTTGTAAAAATCAAGTTTACTTGATGATTATGCAATACAAATTTGTTTACTAAGATGTAGGTTTAAAACAATCAGGATCAATATATTTTAATTTTTATTCCCTGTGCAGTCTTACTTAATCTTATTCATATAATGATATTTATAAATAAATAAGAGTTTTATAAAAAATAAGTTTTCTTAGCATTAATCTCAAGTAAATATCTTAAAAATATAATGAAAGGGTTTTTTAACCTTTTTGTTCAGAATTTCTTTTAAATTAGACATCTGGCATTTGGCACTTGACTTTTATTAGACCAATTGAAAAGTTTTAAAGGGGGATAAATCATATGACTTTCATTTTAATTTTTACTGTAATGGTTTAATGTAACCAACGTATGCTGAGTAATAGCATTAACAAAATCAATAAGCAAAAGATTAAAATCTGCCTGTGTCCATTTTTGCAAAAACATTAGAGAAATATTTTTTCAGATTAGAATTGAACAAGCAAACAATTTTTAAAAAATTATAATTATATAATGAGAAGTGTTTGGCTATTATTCAGAAAGAAAAATTATAAGCGATATTAACACTCTCCCTGCAATTCTGGGCTATAAGAAGAGCAAAGTAGAGGAATTCTTTAGCATGTCCTTGCTGAACTGCCAGAAAATATTTAGCAACTCTAAGCCATTTCAGAATTATCTGTTTCAAACAGATGCTAACTTTAAAACTGCTATAGTTCAAAATGGACTAAGGATGATGGAGACTTCTTGACTTCTTAAGGAACATTCATTTTAATTTTCTTATTTCACTAGCTAGAATATGAGAAAGATTTTCTATTTCTTTTCCTAATTTTTGGCAGCTAGCCAACTATTTTCTATGGCTCTTGCTTTGAGGTACAGTGCAGTGTTTGAAATTAAGTTGGAATTTTATTTATAGCCTTGGAATGTCTAAATGAAAATCCCTAAACATGACACATCTCTGCAAATTTGAATGAAACCTCAGTCCTTTCTACACAGAAAATGAACAAGAGAAAATCAACAAGGCAATATTTAGTAGTTTCTTTGTATTCCTTCAGTCGTGAATAACATAAATAAGGGGTTGTGGATTTAGCTCAGTGGTTCCACCGATCATCTAGCAAGTGCAAGGACCCACGTTTGATCCCTGTTACAAAAAAAAAAAAGTAAATGAATAACAGAAATAAAATTAAATATATTAATCTAACCATAGAGATACCAATTCTAAATGTGTGTCTAATATTTCAGAAGAGGTTTTAATGAGAGACCAAGACCAAAAGCATGCCAAATGAAATTATAAGAGCTGACTTTCTGATTTCTAAGGTAATGTGGAAAAGTGGTATTCTGATTTTGTTTTTTAAACAAAGGCTTTCTGTTCAGGAAGATAGAGTAAATTATTTCAATATCATGAATAGGGCAGGACATGTCATGCTCACTTAGTGTTTTTCAATAAGTAAGAAATATAATTGGTTGTGCAATGCTGCTTTTAGATATTTACTGTAGTCATAATTTTTTATATTACAGAAATAAAGAACAAAATGGACTGAATCATAATAGATTAGCATAATCAGCACTTGAAGAATTTATGAAAAATGACTTTCAAAAATTCAAGCATGTCCTTGCTCTATTATAGTCCCTCATGCTAATATCCCATTGTTTTCTAAATGTCCAAAATTTCAGATTCAATTAAATTTTCATAGACAATCTTCTTATTCGTTTTTTTTTCTTCCTTCCTTCCTTCCTTGTGTTCAGGGGATCGAACTCAGGACCTTGAGCTAGCAAGGCAGGGGTGGCACCACTGAACTAAGTCCCCAGCCCCTAGACAATCCTGAATATAGGATGAAATTTTGAGAAGTATTGTAAAGTATCTCTTATCTCAAGACTCTTCAGCTGCATTTAGCCAGTTTGATTTTTTTTTCTTCCTGTTTGGATAGAAATTTTCACTGTTAGATTTATTAGAAATTAGGCATCAAAGCAAGAAAATTTCCTGAAAAGGAATAACTATGCTTAATAAGAAGAAAATACTGCTATGTTTCTTCCACCCTTCTACCTTTATCTAATTTTTTATTTGTTGCTTTTGATGAAATGAAAATATATATTATACATTTTTTATTCTCAAAGATAAATTATCTGGAAACAACTTAATATACTTGAAATACTCTATAAACAATTAAATACAACTAATAACAAATTAGAAATTAAATACAACCAATTCAAATATGTATAATACACCTAATAGCCAGAGCAGGGGACTCTTGGGGTAGCAGTTTATCAGTCTGGTTTCATGTGGAAAGTGGCTTGAGCTGAGGTGTAGATTTTTGAGTAAAGAAAGAGTTGGTGTCCTGAGCTTGCCATTGAACGAATATCATACAGGTAAAATTCCAAATGCAGTGGCCACTAATATGATGAAATAAACTCAAAGGAGGCCAGGCTACCACCTTGAGTATGTCAAATCATGAAAGGAATTCCTCAATTTACTTAGTATCAGTCAAACATTCATATTAGGAGGATTTAGGAAGATGTGTGGATATAACCAAAGAAAGAATCAAAAGATCAATACAGCCCGCTTTACATTTTTGGCATATTCTAGTACTAGTCTGAGTGTGTTTATCTGTTTTCCTTTCCATTTCCCAATTTTCAGAGACTTTGGTGAGTTAGAATAAAAATAAATGTTTTTCCAGTCCTGTGCATCCTACTGACTTAATCACTCTACAGTAGGCAAATGTCCACAAGCAGAGAAATTCAAACTCTCACGTTCATCCAACCTCCCAGCTGACTGAGACTCCTCATGTTCACACCTTCCAGGTTTCACACCTGCCTGAGGTTTAAAACATGTGCCAGCTTTAAAAATTACTTCAAAATTGCTTTATGAAAATGTAACCACTAATAGTCTCCTAATAAAAACTTTTCTCAAGTGCAGGTTTATAGTTTGTTAGGAATAGTTTGACTTTTTCTTTTCTTCTCAGAGTAAGTTTCATTACATAGTATTTAGCTTCAACATAATTAGATAAATAAAGTCTGTCAAACATTTATTAACTTTTTTGTTAATACTTTATTCTTGATTTAAAATATTAGCTTTGGTGAAATCTGGGGGAATAAATTTAAACAATTAGAAGTGTTTGACATCATAAATCCATGGGAATTCTCAAGCATGAGAAGACATGATGTCATAAGGGAATTAGACCAGCTTAAGTTTTCATTTCTCTAGTCAGATATAAAAGAGACACAATGCAAAAGAAATCTTAAAATGCAACAAATGCCATTTTCCCCATGTCAGTTTCCAGATTTTCTATCATAGCTGTGACCTATTAATTGAGAGTGTCCATATTTGTCTTAAATTGAGAAAAGGTGGCGCTCTGATCATTGGGAGGAACTTAAGATACTGGTAAAAAAGATTCATTCTTTCCAGGCAATGTTCTAGTACAGTGAATTTGGCATGAAAAAAGACGTTATTTTTCTGTTCCAAATAACAAATACCAGCCTCATCCTATTTGATGTGTTGGGGTCCAATTATAAGGACTGGATATTTTGCAAATATAAGTTTTGCTTCTCACTATGCTTACATACTTAAATTAGCTTGAAAACAAAATTGAACATTGAATCACTGAGTTCATCACATCGCGAGAGCTACCCTCTTTCCTTCTCCAAGGCTAAAGGAATTTGAGCATTTGCTAGGAGCAATTGCAATTAGAATTTCTTTCATAGACTTTCCTGAAAACCCAATAAAAAAGAAATAGAAAGGAGAGGCTGAGCTTGTTACATTTATTGAAGACCCACAGCCTGGTTTCTATTAAGTTTGACAGTATTTATTTTGAAGCTAGAATAATGTACTAAACCACAGTTGTAAATTGTTTTTCCAAAATGCCAACTGTCTAATATGCAAAAATGAAATAATAATGATATGGATGAACAGTGACAAAACTGAAGTTCTAACTGCTAAATCTCATGAATTCCATTGGGTAGATAGACACTTGTAAATACTTGCTGCCTTGTTGTAAAGTTTTTTTGTCTGTTAAGTTTAACTTTTCATTTTTAGTCCATGGTGGTGTGCCAACCATATTTAATTAATATAATGATGTTCCAATAAAATTATGTCATCACCTATAAAATTGGGCATATTGTTTGAAAAAATGAGTATTTGTATCACTGTCTTTAGAGAAAATTCTAGAAAATTGATATGAGTTTCACTCCTCCAAAATTTTATGACATTTTTATTGTAATACTAAACCTGTCCATAGAAATTGTCACTTATAAAATATTTATCTCAGATAATATGCTCAAATTCTAGGTCCCATTGATAACTTATTATTTCTATCCTACAATATTTTGTCCATTGATACCTGGAGATTTGGAAAACCATGTTTCGTTTTTATGCTATATTTCTCTAAGTAAAATAATTTTTCCATAAATAAAATCTTGGTCCAATGTTCCCAGTAAGAGTTTGAAGAAGTAATCTTCTTGGTATGTTGTAGAACACTAAGTTTTGTGATGGATAGAATTTCTTCCCAAGAGTAGCAAAATTATTGTGCATACTTTCCAGTTTTTCTTTCTTTCTTAAATGAAGGACTTGAAACTATCAAATCTGATTTTCCTTACAAACTCTATTAATTATTACAATATCTATCTGAAAACTTTAAGCTGTGTAATTATTACACTAGCTAACTATGACTTCTGATGATACCTTTAGGCAAATGGTATTCATTTAAATTTGAGTTTTGCAAATTTGTGGTTTTACAAGAACTCTTTGGCTTTAGAAGCAGAATGAGAACATCTCTGAATTTTTTCACTCCTTTTTAAATGTAGCTCTCAGTGTACTTTCCAGTGAAGGAGTAAGAATTGTCAACTAGTTAACACAAGCTATTGGAAAAATCTCTGAACTCTGTATGGGCAGAATAATTGCACACAAATGCATTCAGGAATCCTATGGAAAATATAATGCTGTTAACTGGCATGGTTACAGCACAATTTAGCAAGTATGTTAGAACAAATTACCCCTTTTAACTGTAAGCCATTCTGTTTCACGCTTTTTAATGAAGGCCTGTGCCACACACTAGAATACTTCTCACCTCATTACTACTCATAAAAAGCAATGATCCATTCAAAGGCTCCTCATATCTCCCATATGAGTGGGTAAAGAACTTTGCCTTTCCTTCTGGCAGGAGGACAGGGAAGATTCTTCCCAGCCTGCCTTTGAAGTAGATCATTAGAATGTTTACTAGATAAAAGAACTAAAAAATGTATCTGTGTAATCTCACTGTTGTCATGTGTTAATGTTCTATCCCTTCCTTTAAAAACAAAATATAACAAACAAAACAAAACAAAACCCAAAGAAAAGTTTGCCCTTATTCAGGAAATATGGAAGATTTGCAAGACTTGTTCTGCAATTTCTCTCCTTCAGTATCACAAAATATTTTCAAAGAAGCACTAAAAAGCAAGAAGAATTTAACAACCCTCTGAAATACAAAATATGGATCCAATAATAAGGCAGAGAAGCAAGATGATAGCCCATTTCAGAAGAAACAGTCCAATTTTTGAATTAAATGAGTTTTTCCTTTCTGCAGAGTACCAAAAGAGGAAAAAAAAAGGTGGTTATGTTTGGAAATAACATCATTTCATTTACTGATGAATACAAATTTTTATCAAGACTAGAACTCTTTTTTCCCTATTAACTCCAATGAAATATATAATACTGTTTAAAATATATTGTGTATAATCAATAAAATTTTAAATGAGTACATGCTTTTGTAGTTGGAGATGGTGATGGGAGAAGGATCAATTACTTCATAATTTTTTTGCCTAAGACTGTCTAGGACTAGTTTAACTACAAATTTGTGTGTGTTCATTCACATATTTTAAGATTTGACTTGGTAATGGGAATGAACAAAAACATAGAAGAGAACATATCCGAAAATATTGTTTTAATACCACTACAATGTTTAAACTAGAAGAAATAGATGTACATTTTCATGACACAAAAATTTACAGTTTAGCCATTAGCTTAACAGTGCGCCATAGAACAGTGAGGTTTGTAATTTAAGAAAAAGCCCATACCAGGTATTAAAATAGTTTGAAAGCAGGGAGCTAACATCTAAATTCTGTAATGTAACAAGACACTGGAACCTGACACATGTTCTAAATTTAAATAATGTTTGAAATCAGTTCCTTTGCATGAAAAATACACTCAGTGTAAACTCTTTGGTGACATTTCAAACTTTTCTTTGTGGTATCTCTGAGAATGGATCTGATCACCTGATGCAATGCTGTCAAACCCTACCAAACACTTAAGCTGAGCAGTTTCTAAATTAAATTGGTATTCTCCAGGCGCTTTCCCAGAAACACAAGCTCAAGTCGGCTCACACTCACAATGCTCCAAAAGGGACATGTCGGTACTGTACTTTAACAGGGTCGAGGAAGCACGTGCTCTAAGAGACTAGTCAGCCCCTGGAACAATAACTGCACAGCTTTGTTTCATTTGAAAACATAAATCTGTACACACATACTTACTTAGATGTATATCCATGTATATAGAAAAAATTTCAGCTAATATTAAAAGAAAGGATGAACATTGGCACTATGGATGTTGACAGCATTATGCAAACTTTTCAATATTCTCTTGCATGCTCAACTTTAACTTTTGTTTATAAACTCCACTCAGATATAATTTACAACTCCTGTTAACTTAAACTGGGTTCTGTAAAATCTGTCTGAAAAAATCAGCACAGAGAGCTTTGAGGTGTTACAAATATATCTAGATATTAAACATTGAGCTGTGCAAATTATATCCACTCTGGGAACTCTGAGTTAGTATTTATGTACATAATATATCTTAATTCTGATGTTTTAAAATGAGGAAGCAAACTGATTTTCCCCCTGACTTTTGCAGCCACCACTGTAGCATATATGAATGAAATGTAAGACTCCAAGAAAAATTAGAAGTTCTGGAGGTTGTCACTATTTAATATCACTTTGTAAGATGTTTTGGGAAGAAAAAATACAAAGGTCAAGTGAAAGTTCTTGCAAACTAATGTTTGTAACTTCATTCAAGTATAGACTTTAATAGTTAAAAGGGCTACAAAACTTTGTACCTATTGTTTGATTCATGTGGTTATACAGAAATCTTACCTTATCATCATGGAGGAATAGTTAGCAATCTCAGTTGATCTAGAATCAAAGAAAAAGCCAAATTCTACCTCTTTTTTACTCTATCCATTGAAGTTGATTTCAAGATCAAAGGCAGAAATTGAAGCTCTTTGGATTTTTAAAATGGTAGAGGAGCAAACCATTACGGCTTCATTTTTTCTTTATTTGCTTTCCTTGAAAGAGGTTATACTTTCTCTTCTGCAGTAGTTTGAAGAAAGAAAAGAAACCCTGACTGATGTCCCTTTAACCATATGGCAAAAAAAAAAAAAAAAAAAAAAAAAAACA
>NW_022900930.1:30710259-30851097 GCF_012274545.1 Fukomys damarensis
AAAAAAAACCGCGGTAGGTTCCCTTAAAAAAAAAAAAAAAAAAAAAAAAAAAAAAAAGAAAAGCACACTTAGCAAGCAGCAGAAATTCACAGTTCGCATTGGTAAGAATGAGATATTTCTATCTGAAGATGGGAATTAAAAAGATCACGTCAAAGTTAAAATAATGGAGAATTAAATAATTTGGTAATATTTTATTGAAGTAAAATTTTAATTTTATCATGAACATATGGATGTGAATCAAGTATAACATAAGATGGTAGAACAATTCCATATCACAATGTAGTTGGATACACACAAGCATACCATCTCAAGGGAAATGTCAGATTCAATTGAATTTTATTTACAATGGTGGAGGACAGTGGTTAATCTATAGGTATAAATGTATTCAGAGGCACACTTTGCACTTTTATTATGTTTAAATTGCCCACAGTAATATCAATTGATAAAGATCTCTCATCTCATATTGACATGCTACTGTCTCATATTTCCCGTATGAATATTTCATAATTCAGCTTCTTGCTAAATGTGTGGATGATCAAGGAAAACCGTTATAGTTAGATGCAAAAAACTCAAGTCTAGGGACAGGGATTTAGCCCAGTGGTTCAGCCACCTGCCTGGGAAGCATAAAGTCCCAAGTTTGATCCCCGGTACCAAAAAACAAAACAAAACAAAAACTCAAGTCGAGTATTACATGAGGTGTGATAGAACAATACAGTAAATGTTTAAATAAAAATGTTATAGTAAAAATATGTTGCCTTTAATCTCCCTCAAAACACTCCTTCTCTCTTCAAACCTACATATTGTGTTATTCTTGCTATTTTCTAAAGCAGTTCTGAAAGTCTTGTTTGAAGAGTATTTTTAGTTATGCTGTTGTGGCTGCCACGATATCCTGATTTGATTCAAAATGTTCATTTTTTCATGGTCCTTACTTTGTAGAGGGGCCAAACATCACTTGGTGCCAGATCCTGATGAATGAAGTGGATAAAGATACACTGTAATATTTTTGTGAGTCCGACTGTCTGTTGGATGGTATTTGGCAACAGCGTTTGATCACATCTTGTAAAGACACTCACAAAACGGGACTTCCAAAACCGCTTCAGAAAGTGGCAAGAGGGATGGGAGAAGTTTGGGGAAACTGAAACTTTGAGAGGGATTAACAATGTGTCTTTTACTGCAATATTTCAAAATTGAGATATTCACCATATACTTTTTTCTCTATATGTAGTTCATTTATGTATGTATGTATATATATATATTTAAAAACAATAACCCAAAATTCAAGAATTAATAATGTAAGTTGTTCAGGGTATTTTCTTTTTTATAATTTTTTATTTTATGAAAAAATAAAACAAAATTTCATGACAAAATAGTAGGTGAATAACAATAGTTATACACTGTGTATTATTGTCTTGAAAAATAGAGTGCTAGACATAGACCAAAAAGATTCTCTCTTGCAAAAATTCAATAGATATAGCATAAAACTTACTTTTCAATGAAGAGAAACTAGCAGTACAAATGAAATAAATTAGCATCCGTATAAGAACATTTATTAAAAATATTTTTGAACCAACAGAATACATAATTTGAAGAATTATTTGAATTTCTCCTTACTATTTATCTACTATTTTCCTTTCTCTCTCTGTCTTTCTGTATACACATTTTCTATTTTTAGGTTTTTGAGGATTTGGGGGTTTTTTGAGGAATTTAGGTTTTTGAGGAATTTTTAGGTTTTTGAGGAATTTCAACACTAATTTCCGAAGTGGTTGTACTAGTTTACATTCCCACCAACAATGCTGAAGAATCCTTTTGCCCTGTCCTTGTCAGCATTTGTTATTATTAGATTTTTTTGATGATAAGCATTCTTTCTGGGGTGAGATAATATCTCAACATACTGGAATTTAATTTCTCTAATGATCAGCAATATTGAACATTTTTTCATGTATTTATTAGTTTTTTTACTTTTTCTGAGAAGTGTCTATTCATTCTGGTTGCCATTTTCTGTTTGGGTCTTTTATTTTGGAGTCTATTTTTTAAAGTTCTTTATATATTCTAGCTGCTACCTCTCTGAGCAATAGCTGGAAAATATTTTCTTATTCTGGAGATTGCCTTTTCACTCTTTTGGTTATTTCCTTTGCTATGAAGAAGTTCTTTAATTTAATATGATCCCATTTGTTGATTTTTGTATTATTTCTTATGCATTGCATTCTGTTCAAAAAGTCCTTGCCTATTCTTATGTCAAGAGTTGCACCTATTTTATGTCTGAGCACATTATTTCTGTTTTAACATTTACATCTTTGATTCATTTTGTTTTTCATTTATGTCTTAGTTGCTTTGTTGTTTCTGTGAAAAAATACCCAGCACCTACAAGTTATAGAAGGAGAGGTATAATTTAGCTCACAGTTAGCAGAGATTTCAGTCCATATTTGGCTAATTCTAAGGCAGGGAAGTATGGCAGAGGTATGACAGAGGAGACATAGCTCACGGTATGGTAAGCAGGAAGTAGCAGTCATCAAGGAGAGAGGGCTGTGTGTGTGTGTGTGTGTGTGTGTGTGTGTAAAGGCCACACCTATAGTGAATTTCTTCTCACCAGGCTTCACCTGTCAACATTATGCCTAGCTATAAGCTCATCAGTTGACTAATCCAGGATCACACACCCATGATCCAGTCACCTCTCCAAAGCCCCACCTATGAGCGCATAAGACTTTAGGGAGACACACAGTTTAGTACATGGTGAAAAATATGGATCTAAACCTAAATCTTCTTTCTTTGGATATCTATTTTTCCCAGTATCATTTATTAATGAAGATGTTTTTCCTCCAGGGCATGTTTTTGGCTCATTTTCACAGCTGTATGTGCCAATTGTTGTTTCTGTTTCTTTTATTTTATTCCCTTGATTTGCATGCCTGTTTATGTGCCAGCATCCTGCTGTTTTGATCACTGTAGCTTTATAGTACAGCTCACCTGTATACTTTGATCACATTGCAAACAACATCCTTTAAAATTTTGCTCAATACAGTGGACCCTCGAGTTAGGACTAGCCTCACATATGAACAAGTTGGGTTACAACTGGAATTTTAGTTTTAACTTACAATCAAAATCTTGATTACAAGTTACAGTGGCTTGTGCAATCATGAACAAGGACTTTTGTTGCCAGAAAGTGTACATAAGTGTATGTAAACATTAGTCCGAGCCCAGATGCATGTGTTTGTGATTTAGGTCAGTGCTTTATATAATCACTACAATTACTGCTATCAAAATGGCCCCAAAAAACCTACAAAAGAAGCTGCAGAAGGAAGGTAAGTTGAAGAAAGCAATCACAATTGAAAAAGAACAAGGAAAATGTGGAGAAATATGAGGGCATTTGTGGATTGATCTTGCTAATGTGTACAGCATGTTCAAGTCCACCATCCTGACAATCTTACAGAGAAAAGATTTGTATAAAGAAGCTAGTGTTGCTAAAAGTGTCACTCAAATTAATAAATCATGATCAGCAGTGTTAGACAAGATAGAAAGGCTATCACATATTAGTGTGGATAAATGAAAGGGATGCGACAAATTATAGCCTGAGTCTATAATTTGTGAAAACCTAGAGTTATAAATGCAGATCTTATAAAGGATAACCCACTAATGAGAGATAATACGGAGACATTTTGTTGCAGTAAGGGGTAGTTTCACAATTAAAGAGAGAACTGGAGTTCCTAGTGTAATTAGGCATGGTGAAGCAGCCAGTGCTGATAAAAGGGCTGCTGAAAACTACATAGATCACTTCAAAACAATGGAATAGATAAATGGCTTTTGCTCTCATCAAGTTTTCAACTGTGATGAAACTGGCCTTTTCTGGAATAAAATGTCCAGGTGGATATACATTACAAAGGAAGAGAAGAATATGCCAGGCCACAAGCCTATGAAGGATGGGCTAAACCTATTGCTATGTGCCAATGTGAGTGGTGATAGGACAAAGCCTATCTTGGTTTATCACTTTGAGACCCTCTAGAGTGTTCAAACACAAAAGTCATGAAGAACAGGCTAGAGATCATGTGGAGATCTAACACAACCCTGGGTAACAAGAGTACTTTTTCTTAAGTGGATCAGGGATGCTTTCTGTCCTACAGTTAAGAAACATCTAGAGGATGAAGGCTTACCACTAAAGGTTCTCATCATCATGGACAATACTCCTCACCCATGAGATTTGGAAGAATTGGCTGAAGAATTCTCATAGCTCTCAGTCAAATTCTTCTCACCTAATACAACTCCTCTACTGCAGCCTATGGATTAGCAGTTATAGCTAACTTTAAGAAGCCATACACCAAGGAACTGTTGCTGAGGTATTTCTAGATGGTCTCAGATACAGATTTAACCCTTAAAGAGTTCTGGAAGAAACAATACAAAATGTTTTGCTGTGTGGGGCTAATTGAGAAAACTTGGGCCAGTGTCTCTCTGAGACACTGAGATCTTCCTGGAAGAAAGTGTGGCCTAAAATTATACAGGTGAGAGACTTTGAAGACTGCGTAGAGGGGCCTGAGACTTCAGTTGACCCCATAGTTGAAGACATTCTCACCATGGCAGAGTCCATAAGTTTGCAGGTACACAGTGTTGATGTTGAGGAATGGTGGAGGAACACAGAGGAATTGTCTACAGAGGAAATTCAGCAACTTCTTGCTGAGCAACAGAGAATGGCAGCTGAGTGGGGAGTACCCACAATTAGGGCAGCAAATTTTATCTTGTGGAATAAAGGAAATCCTAAAAAACAAAAGCAAAAGTGGGGTTCAAACATTTGTAGAGAAGACCCACCCAGAGAAAAAAACTATCATTGCATTCACTTGCTGAATGACAATGTCATATCATACTACAGAACAGTGTTAAAGAAAAGACAGAAACAGACAACAGACCAGTTTGTTGAGACTTATTGAGCCACAAACAAGTCCTAGTGGACTACAGACTCTCTAGGAGAGAAAGGACATCAGAGAGCTGGATTCCTGATGTTCTTATGGAAGAGGACCCTCCTCACAAACAATAATCACCTTCTATTTCATCCTCTCTTCTTGGAAGCCAAAGATGTCAACCTGAATGATGAGTACAGTATGAAGTTGTTGTTTCTGGTAGACTAGGCACATTTTATAACTTTTTGCTGAATACACTAGGAAAATTATTGGTGTTTCTTATACGTTATGCACATTATACAACACTTTTTATTATGAAAAAGTTAGTAAAAGGGTGCTTTGGGAGGTTTGGAAGATATTATGTGTATTGCCATTATTCTTATGGGAAAAAGTCATCACTCAACTAACTTAAGTCTTGCCCTTGCAAATGAATTGAATTTATAAGTCAAGGGTCTACAGTATACTGTATCATTTTGTCTATGACCTATATACTATTTAAAGTCATATTACTCATTTTCATGGTTTGAGCTTCCATTTGTCCAAAGTTATATTTCTAGGTTATATATGTCTCAAGCACTTATAGGTGGGGCTTTTCAGAAACGATTAGATCTAATATGTGTGAATGTGAATTAAGGGTTTTTGATAAATTAAATTAATCAATTGATTGATTTAACATAGTTCTGGGTGTGGACAATGCAAAGTCCCATCAAGGAGTGGGTGGCATCAACCAATAGGCTTGGAACCTGGATGAGATAAGAGGGAAAGGAAGTTTCATTGCTGCTGCTTCCTGCCTGTCACACCATGAACTATTTTTTCTCTGCCATGCCACCTTGTCTAGAAGCCAGCCAGCCATGAACTGAAACCTCTGCAAAGTGAGCTCAAATAAACCTTTCCTCCTTTGACATGTGTCAGGTATTTTGTCCCCGCAACAAGAAAGCAACTGAGACATCTTTCAAACTCTAACCCCTCTTCCTGCTTAAATGCCTTATGGATGCTTCATATTCAGCATGTCATGAATCAAACTTAACTTCTTCCACCCTTCCCTTCCACTTTGATTGGCTAATGTCATCACCATATACCTACTTGGTTAAGTCAAGTAGATGGGTTGTGCTTGTTCCTTCCCTTTCTTTACTTTCTAACTACTAGCAATGCTTTGTGATTTTATTTCCTAGGTAATCTGTATACCTCAATCCACAACACTGCTTTCTCTCACTTAGCTGAGGGTATCAACCTCCTAGTTTTCTAACAATGGCATTTGGATGAGATGCTACTGGCAAACACTGGATGTAGAGTGATTGCAAGTGAGGGCTTCTTTTACTGAGTTTTCATCACCACCTCAGCCACAGCTCTTCAGCCTAGGAGCAGTGGTTTGAGGCAGCTCCACTGTGTTCTTTCAGCTACAGAGTTTTTGGCAATCATAGTCTCTTATTTAACAGTCAAGGTTCCAGTTCTGACTCTTTCTTAAAGCTTTTGGGCTCTAACATTTTCTTTTCTTTTCTCAGCCTTAGGTGTCTTTTCTTCTCGAGTTGCAATCTCCTATTGCACAAGTCTTGTGAAGAAATTACAATCTTCTTGTTAGAATAGCTGAGTTCCCCAAGGATACAGACTGAAACACCTTCCTTGCTCCAGACAGAGTGGATTTCCTAAAGTCCTCAGTCTGCTATGGTTTTACTGACCAACATTCCCACATTTAGTTCTTCCTGACAGGAACTTTTCCTCTTACTGCTTTCTTTCGGTGTTAGCTTTCTGTCACTAAACTGTTGAGATAAAGAGCAAAGTAACAAAGATTAACTTGGCTCACTGTGTGAAGTTTTTTTTGTTTGTTTGTTTGTATTTTTTTGTTTTTTTGTTTTTATTTCCTGAAGTTCCTTTCTTCTTCCCCATACCACTGTGTTCATCTTAAGGTCGGTCCAAGCCAATCACTGCCTCAGCCTGCCTTATTCCTCTCCTACGTAGTAGTTGCCCAGGTGGGAATAGCATTTAACCCCACCAAAATATATTTTACCCACTCTTTGCCCTATTTTCTCTCAGAAAAACTGAATGAAAAATTAATGCATTTTAATGAAAGAGTGGGTGTTGAAGACAAAAACCAATTTTAGGTAAAACATACATTTGAATTAGTTTTCTAGCATCATTATGCCTTGTCTCTTTTGAATGGAATCTCTCTCTCTCCCTCCCTCCCTCCCTCCCTCTCCCTCTCTCTCTCTCAGCATATATTAACATCCCTGTTCTCATTATTAAGTATTATGTCATGACAGACTATAAGAATTAGAAGTCATCTGAATCATCTTGTACTTAATGGTGGTCAAATATAGCTAAGATTTAATTTACATTGCCTTAATACAGGAGTAATAATTATCTATGCATCATCTACTTACTTGAAGCTTGAGATAGCCTTTGGATCTCGTGAAAATCATTGCTTCCTTTTCTTTTTAATAAAGTCTGCCTAGAAGACTTTATTAAAGACTTCATTAAGACTTCAGCACATGTATGCATATTTATTTTGTACTAGTTGCCTCTAGTCTGTTTAGGAAGAAGGGAATGTTTCCATAATTCTGTCATTTACCGATCTGCTACTATGTACCAGTTAAAGCTTACATATTCTCTCATATAATCTGAATGTTATAAACTAAATATTATATCCTCTAATTTATCTTTGATAAGATTGACTAGCAAAATAATTTCTCAAAGTTACATTTGAGTAAAGTAGCTTGACTGGAATTTGGTTCCAAACTCTTGTTGACTCAAATTCTTTGCTCATCTTACTTCTGCTGTCATTTCTTTCATTTTTTTTCAGGTTAACAGTTTGATTCACAGCTAACCACATGAGTTATTTTAAACTATCTTTTAGCTTAGCTTTTTGATATGGCACAAGATCGCCTAAAGGAATTATGGCCAAATTCTGATCTATAAATTCAAGTATCTGTTCCCCACATTCTTAAAAATCTTTTTAGTAATTTTATAGGCCTTAGTGTTTTATACAATAAATTTTGTTTTGAATAGTTTCATTGAGAATAAATGACTATTTGCCTGCTACTTCCATTCTATTCACTATTATCTGCTATGGAAACAACGAGGCAGAAATCCTAAAAGCCCTGCATAGCAAGTAAACCCCAGTAAACTCTATATTGCTCTGTGGCATGTAAATATACATATGTTTCAAAATTTAGTTTCAAAAACATTTGCCAAATTTATTTACTAATTGCTACAATCTTGGATGAAATTAAAGAAAGCGCCTTTATGGTGATTCCAGTATCTTTATCTGGGAAAAAATTTAGATCCAGGGAGCTGTAACAAAACGCCAAGAACTCAACTCCCCAGTGAAGTTTGAATAGGAGGCAGTGCTGAGCTAGAGCCAGTTCACATTGGCTGTCAAGAACAGATTGCTAAAAACATGAATTTGGTGTACTTGTTAAAGGTGTCTATTATTAATATTGGATTACACAAATTTATAACTCATAAATTACAGGAAAAAAGTAAAAAAATTAAAAAACCCATAAAGCTATATGAAAAGGAAAAATAAAAACTAAAAATCAGTAAAATTCATTACTTTTTAATTATGTGCTTTGGAGATTATTTATATTTATTTTTTCTGTATGATGGAAAAACTTTAGGGTGCTATGTTATTGTATATCTCTCCCAAAATCTGTTCAGGGGTGTTGATAGCTTGGATTTTTCATAGAGGGACTACACAATCATGAAAATTGGCAAATGCTGAGAATCGAGGCTTGTTTGGTTTATTGTTTTGTTTCAGTGACCTAAACTTGAGAAAATGATGGGAGAAATGTTAAAGATGGAGTTCACACTTTGGAGCATGTAGTGGCTCAAGCTGCTCCATTGTGAAAAGTTCCAATTTTTGATGACACATCCTTCGAGAACTTGCAGACTACGATGTAGGGGAGGCTTACGTTGTTGATGAACGAGTGAAGTTCGGACACAATTCTTGGATGTGTTTATTTTCATCTTGCTTGTTAACGTGCTGAAAATATTTACCAACATTTACCAGTTGTAAATAGTGTTTAAATAAGGATTTCAGAATTTGGAAAAATCTGAGAAATATCTGTTCATTTCAGATGCCTATTTTTGAATCGGGTCTTTATATTTGGGGGCATTAGAAAAGCAGCAAGTAAAATATGATAAAGTGTTTCACATCAATGGCCACTCGAGAGATGCAGATGAAAACAACACTGAGATTCCACCTTACCCCACAAAGAATGGCTGCTATCAAGAAATCACACAATAACAAATGTTGGCGGGGTTGTGGGGAGAAAGGAACCCTTCTCCATTGTTGGTGGGAGTGCAGACTGGTGCAACCACTATGGAAATCAATATGGAGATATCTCAAAGAGCTGGGACTAGAGGGTCCGTTTGACTCAGCCGTCCCTCTGCTGGGTATCATTCCAAAAGAATTAAAAGAATCATATCACAGTGATACATGAGTACCTATGTTTATAGCGGTACAGTTTGTAATAGCTAAAATTTGGAAACAGCCCATTTGCCCATCAGCTGGAGAATGGATAAAGAAGATGTGGTTTTTCTGTAAAATGGAATAGTACTCAGCCATAAAGAATGAGAAATTAGAGTCATTCATAGGAAAATGGATACATATTGAGGATATGCTCCTAAGTGAAATAAATAAGTCATGCATGCATAAATACTCAATAGTTTCTCTTGTGTGAAAAACTATAATGGTACATAAGATACTAATGATATAATTGACAATGTGAAATAGGAAGAAAAGGGCTAAAGGTGTAGGGAAAGTGGGAAGGGTAGGAGAAAGGTAACAAGGGGAAAAAATGAGAAAATGAAAAAATGGAAATAAAGTATTTGTAAATAGGGAAGGGAGGAGGGGGTGAAGGGAGGGCAGGGACAAGGGGAAAAAATGAGAACCAAGACCTGTCATGGAAAGGTACAAGATCCCAGTGATAAATATAACTGTACTGTATACCTAAAATGTACCAATAAACTCAATGAGAAAAAAAAATAATTTGGAAAAATCAACAAAATCCTTTGGTAAGAGTTGATTATATAAAATTCAAAATAATTTTGGGTATTTTGTTATTATTTATAATTTATGTACCAGAACACACCACGCACTCTTTATGTAAGTGAAATATATATATTTCAAATTATTGTTTTCCTTTCTGGACATCCTGGTGTTAAGCATATACAAGCACACTACTGACAGAAGAGATATGAAAGCTATATTTAAACTCTTATTTGATTTTGATTAATTATAAAATTACTTTCTGTTTTTATATGACTGAAATTTGTCTTTTCCCACTCCTGATTAATGTGTTAGTAAGGTTACTTGAAGAAATGCAAGTGCCACAAAGGCTACTGATAGAATACTTTATGGCAAATTTAAAAGTTTCTCCGTGTCAATGGATGATTAATCCTGAATGGGCACTTGCCTCATCTTGAAAATTTTGGAAAATGTCCTCTGTTTTGGAACACATACAACATGTGTTATTTACGACATCCAACAAAGTTTCAAATTCCAGTTGGATATAATGAATTGAAAGTAAGGGAAGTTTTTAAAAATGTTAATTCAAGCCTCAGAAGCTTCTGTTGTCTCTGTCAATATCTTGAGCAATTGATTTTAGAAGATCTGAAATAAGGTTGAACATCTTTTCATGTGAGTATTAGTTACTTATGTATCTTCTCTGATGAAATGTTGGCTTAAATCTCATTTCTCTATTATTATGAAAGAATTCTTTATATTGTCCAGATACAAGTTCCCTATCAGAAAAACTAGTTCTTATGCAATTCACCATTTACCTCATCCCTACCTGGGCTTTCTTATTTGTTTGTTTGTTTTTTATACCTGCTTCAATTTCATTGCCTGTTTTTATAATATTTAGAGATTTTTTTCTCATTGAGTTTTTGGTACATTTTAGATATACAGTAGTTACATTCATTATTGAGATCTTGTACCTTTGCATGATACATCTTGGTTCTCATTTTTTCCCCTTGTCCCTGCCCTCCCTTCACCCCCACCTCCCTTCCCTAGTCACAAATATTGTATTTCCATTTTTTCTTTTTCTCACATTTTTTTTCTTTTCCATATTTCCTTTCCCCTTGTTTAGAGTTTTATATGTCTTCTTGGTTCTATATCTAGGCATTGATTAAGGGAACAAGCCAACAGGAAGAGATATATTTTTAGATTTGTCTTTTACATTAAGATCACTAATCTATTCTGAGTGAATTTCTCTCTCTCTCTCTCTCTCTCTCTCTCTCTCTCTCTCTCTCTTTTTCTCCTTTTTTCTTTCTGCTCCACTTCTGAAGCAGGCAGTGGAACCACTAAACTAAATCACCAGCCCTTGAGTGCATTTCTATGTATGTTGTATGAAACAAGGGTTGACATTTATTTGTTCTTATATGAACATCTATTTATTGTAGCATCATTGTTGTCAATCTTCCAATTCATGAACATAGTATACGTCACCATTCATTTATGTTATCTTTGATTTCTCTCTGTAATACTTTGAAATTTCTGATTTAAAGATTTCTCACTTATTTAATTTTACTTTTAGTTTTTGATGCTATGATGTTTAAATTAAAATTTCCAATTGTTAGATGTTAATGTTTAAAAATACGATTTTTTTGTATGTTGATGTTATATCTTGTTGCTTCCTAAAGCCTCTTATTGCTACTAGTCATGTTTTTCTGGGTTTCTTGGAATTTTATACATGGACAATTTAGTCACCTACATTTAAAGACTATTATATTTCTTCATTTGTATGATTTATGCCTTTTATTTCTTTTTCTTACCTTTTGCACATGCCAAGATTTCAGTACAGATTTGGAAAAAAAAATGAGACACACATCCTTGTCTTGATTACAATATACAAGAGGGGAAATATTGAAATATTTATCATTAACAATGATTTAGCTGTAAGGTTTTAGTAGGTTCTTCATCAAATTAAAGAAGCTCCTTTTTATTTATAGTTTCTTGAGAGTTTCTATCATGCATTTATGACTTTGAATTTTGGCCAAAGATTTTTCTACATTTAATGAATTTTATGGTATTTCTTTTATAGTCTATTGATATGATAAATTACATATAATCATTTTAAATGACAAAACAAATCTACATTGCTGGGATGAATTTTGCTTTCTCATGATACATTATCCTTTTAAAAATTGCTTGAATTGATTTGTTAGGATTTTACATGGGATTTGGCATCTATATTAAGGGAAGATTGTTAGTTTTCTTGTTTGTAATGTTTTCCTTATTAGACTGCTTTGGACTTCTTGAAGAAACAGAGCCTGTCTCATATTTTTTAGATCCTAAAACTTGTACTTTACTGGGTTCATGGCACGAAGTCAATAAATACATGTTAAATGAGGGGAGAATGAATTTTTTTAGTATGCCCTTGAGCAGTTTCAAGGAAGAAAATCAGAGACTGATTAAAAGGGATAAAAATGAAAGAAAAATTGCACAATGAAAGTATAGCACGAGCACAGGAGATGCAAGGGGAAAATATGATGAGAGAATAATGTCAGAGTGTGCATCTTGGGTATTGAGGCAGAAGTGAAATTGAGATAAGTTAGAACAAAGTAAAGGAGTTGGTGATACTGGATATTAGTCTGTTTACATTTGGAATCCATTGATGTATTTTAAGGAAGAGAGTACTAAGAACCGTTCTGTGTTTAGAAGGATGTTTTTGATGGGACAATATAAGACTGATTATGACATAGATAGAGGCAATGAAGACATTTAGAAGATTGCTACAATATTGCTTTAGTGGGTATTAATGGAGACTCCAGCTGGGCCATGCAATAAGTTTAGAGGAAAAACTTTTTTCAGACTAGGCTTAATAATTTATTTGTACCTGAATGGGTGTTAAAGGAAGTAATGAAAGGTAATTTCAAGGTTTCAATGGTAATGTCATCAACTAAGATACAATTACAAGTGTAAGGAAAGATTTGCAGGAGAGGAAAGGCATGACCACAGGTCAAGTCAGAATTCTGGGATTCAAGAAAAGTGATAGACATTTCAGAATCATAAGCATAGCAATAAAAGTCAAAGCTACTAAAATAGACGAGAACAATGAATAGGAAAAAAAACCCCAGGAAATGAGGGGGAAAACAAAAAATAAAAAACAACAGAAAACTAGTGAAGTTTTAGAAATGGAAAAGAAGAGATCCAGGAAAATGAAGAAATGTGATCATCTCACAAAAGTTCAAAGGGAGTACTGATGACTCAGAAGTGAGGTAGAGAGATATCAGTCTGGACTCAAGAAACAGAAAGTTTCCAGGGAAACTTTGTTCCTGTATGATGCTAAACGTGTTTGTAGAAAGAGCACATTTCATACTATCTGATAAATCAGCTGCAAAGCATGAATAAGAAGCAATGCCATTAAGTTACTTCTCACTGTGGACAAATAGCAAGAAATCAATTGTATCCATCAGTATAGTGATAAATGCTTCAGGCAGGTTGAAAAGAACAAGGGACAGGCAGATCTAAGAACTTCTCTGAAAGGAGACCCAAAGATTATAAACCTGTAAAAACCCTTTCTACACCTGTGTGGGATTTTCCAAGTCTTTTTGTAATACTGTGGAGTATTTAGATAATGATATATAATTCTAAGCAGGTCTGTAATATCTACAAAAAGAGTTCCAAGGAAAATATCTTTTGGAAAAAAGACTTTTGGAAAAAGTTTTGAAGAAATGGCTCAAAGAAGTGCAAGAGAAGCAAATTAACTTTGTGTCACCTCTTTGCTGGGAATTAATTAATGTCATTTGTCACAGGGCAGTATGTTTGTTCTTAACCCTTTAAAACAAATATTTTAGATTTAGGCTGTGATTTAAAGTTAAGGTTTTTGGGCTTTGAAATTATCAATTATACAAAAAAGTTCAGATTACCAAATATATGTTCAAATAGATTCTATAAAATTAAGGATTCAGTCAGTTTGTTTCTTAGCATTTTGATTTATTTAATTGTTTAATCAAATTAATATTAAAAGTTTTGTGGAGTAAGGTGAGATTAAGAAATATCAGATATTCCCAAGTTTCTGCATGTTTATGGAAAAATGTATTTTATTTATTTTTTTCTCATTGAGTTTATTGGTACATTTTAGGTACACAGTACAGTTACATTTATCATTGGCATCTTGTACCTCTACATGACAGGTCTTGGGTCTCATTTTTTCCCCTTGTCCCTGCCCTCCCTTCACTCCCTCCTCCCTTCCCTATATACAAAAGCTTTTTTTTCATTTTCTCATATTTTTCCCTTCTTTTTTCCCCTACCCTTCCCACTTCCCCTACACCTTTAACCCTTTTATTCCTATTGTCAATTATAACATTTGGATCTTATTTACACTTTTAGTTTTTCATACCAGAGAGACTACTACTTACACATATGTGACTTATTTATTTCACTTACGTGTATTATCTCAATATGCATCCATTTTCCTATGAATGACTCTAATTTCTCATTCTTTTTTTTTCCTCATTGAGTTTATTGGTGCATTTTAGGTATACAGTACAGTTACATTCATAGTTGGGATCTTACGCCTTTACATGATAGGTCTTCGTTCTCATTTTTTCTCCTTGTCCCTGCCCTCCCTTAATCCCCTCTTCCCCTCACCATTTACAAACATTTTATTAATTTCTCATTCTTTGTGGCTTAGTAGTATTCCATTTTATAGAAAAACTACATCTTCTTTATCCAGTCTCCAACTGATAGGCAATTGGGCCGTTGCCAAGTTTTAGCTATTAGAAACTGTGCCACTATAAACATGAGTGAGCATATATCACTGTGATATGATTCTTTTAATTCTTTTGGAAAGATACCCAGCAGAGGGATGGCTGGGTCAAATGGAACCTCTAATCCTAGTTCTTTGAGGTATCTGCATATTGATTCCCACAGTGGTTGCACAAGTCCGCACTCCAACAATGGAGAAGGGTTCCTTTCTCCCCACAACCCCACCAATATTTGTTGTTGGTTGATTTCTTGATAGCAGCCATTCTTTGTGGGGTGAGGTGGAATCTTAGTATTGTTTTAATCTGCATCTCCTGAATGACCAGCAAGGTGGAACATTTTTTCATATATTTATTTGCTGCTTTTACATATTTTATTTGCTGAAGTGTCTGTTCATTTCAGATGCCCATTTTTGAATTGGGTCTTTATATTTGGGGAGGCTGATTGTTTTGAGTTATTCATATATTCTAGATAATAGTACTTTGTCTGAGGAGCAGCTGGGAAAAATTTTTTCCCACATTGTAGGTTGTCTCTTAGCACTCTTGGTAGTTTCTTTTGTAGTACAGAAGCTTGTTAATAAGATGAGGTCCCAATTGTTGATTCTTTCTGCTAGTTCCTGTGCTACTGAGGGTTTGTTCATAAAGTCTTTTCTTATGCCAATATCTTCAATCGTTCTGCCTACCTTCTTCCAGCAAATTTAGTATCTCTTTTTTTAATATTTACATCTTTAATCCACTTGGATTTTAGTTTAGTTGACGGTGAAAGATAAGGATCTAGTTTTAATCTTTGGCAGGTTGAAATCCAGTTTTTCCAACATCATTTATTTTTATTTTTTTTTTAATTTTTTTTTATTGAGTTTATTGGTACATTTAGGGATACAGTACAGTTACATTCATTGTTGGGATCATGTCCCTTTACATGGCAAGTCTTGATTCTCATTTTTTCCCCTTACCTCTGCCCTCCCTTCACCCCCTCCTCCCCTCCCCATCTACAAACACTTTATTTTCATCTTTTCATTCTCTCACATTTTTTTCTTTTCCCTTTTTGTTCTTCCCCTACGTATCACACCTTCCCTACACCTTTAGCTCCTTTCCTCCCATTTCTAAATGTCAGTAATCTTATTAGAATCTTATGCATTGTTGCAGAATATTCACACCAGGGAAACTATTTGGTATTTACACATGTGGGACTTATTTATTTCACTTAGGAGTATATCTTCAATATGTATCCATTTTCCTATGAATGAATCTATTCTCTCGCTCTTTATGGCTGAGTAATATTCCATTTTATAGAAAAACCACAACTTCTTTATCCAGTTTCCAACGGATGGGCAAATAGGTTGTTTCCAAGATTTAGCTATTACAAACTGTGCCGCTATAAACATGGGTGCGCATACTTCTCTGTGATATGATTCTTTTAGTTCTCTTGGAAAGATACCCAACAGAGGGATGGCTGGGTCAAATGGCACCTCCAGTCCAAGCTCTTTGAGGTATCTCCATATTGATTTCCATAGTGGTTGCACTAGTCTGCACTCCCACCAACAATGGAGGAGGGTTCCTTTCTCCCCACAACCCCGCCAACATTTGTTATTGTGTGATTTCTTGATAGCAGCCATTCTTTGTGGGGTGAGGTGGAATCTCAGTGTTGTTTTCATCTGCATCTCTCGAATGACCAGTGATGTGGAACATTTTTTCATATATTTTCTTGCTGCTTTTACTTCTTTGTATGAGAAATGTCTTCCAACATCATTTATTAAGGAGGCTATCTTTCCTCCAGTGAGGATGGTTGGCTCCTTTGTCAAAGATGAGGTAGTTGAGTATATTGGGAGCTGTTTCTGTATCTTCCAGTCTATTCCACTTATTCTTAGGTCTGTTTCTTTGCCAGTATCATGCTGTTTTTATCACACTGGCTTTGTAGTACAGTTTCAAGTTGAGAATTGTTATACCCACTGCCATGTCTCTGTTGTTTGGATGGCTTTTGCTATTCTAGGTCTCTTTTAGTTCTGTGAAATATAGCATTGGAATTTCAATCAGCATTGCAATGAATCTGTATAGCAGTTTTGGTAGTATGGCTATTTTCACTATGTTGATTCTTCCTACCCAGGAGCAGGGAATATCTTTCCATTTTCTTATATCCTCTTTGATCTCTTTTTTCAGAGTGCTATAGTTTTCAGTGTAGAAGTCTTTTGCTTCTTTCATTAGAGTGATTCCCAAATACTTCATCTTTTTGGATGCTATTATGAAAGGAATTGCTTTCCCAATTTCTCTCTCAGTGAGTCTGTTATTTATGTAGAAGGCTATTGTTTTTTTAGTGTTGACCTTGTATCCAGTTACTCTGCTAAAAGTGTCAATTAAGTCTAGAAGTCTTTTGGTGGAATTTTTTGGGTGTTCAATGTAGAGTATAATATCATTAGCAAATAATGACAGTTTGACCTCTTCCTTTCTTATTTTCTTTCTTTGATTATTTCTCTTGTCTAATTGCTGTGGCTAATGTTTCCAGAACTATATTGAAGAGGAGTGGTGGTAGTGGACATCCTTGTCTTATTCCTGATTTTAGCTTGAAGATTTTCACTTTTTGGCCTTTTAGTATGATGTTGGCTGTTGGTTTTTCTTTTCTCTCTCTCTCTCTCTCTCTCTCTCTCTGCCTCATTGAGTTTATTGGTACATTTTAGGTATACAGTACAGTTACATTCATTATTGGGATCTTGTGCCTTTACATGACAGGTCTTGGTCCTCATTTTTCCCCTTATCCCTGCCCTCCCTTCACACCTCCTCCCTTCACTATTTACAAATACTTTATTTCCATTTTTTTCATTTTCTCATTTTTTTTTCTTTTCCCTTATTGCCATTCCCATTTCCCCTACACCTTTATCTCTTTTCTTCCTATTTCACATTGTCAATTATATCATTAGTATCTTATGTACCATTATAGTTTTTTACACAAGAGAAACTCTTCAATATTTACACATGTGTGACTTATCTATTTCACTTAGGAGTATATCCTCAATATGTATCCGTTTTCCTAAGAATGACTCTAATTTCTCATTCTTTATGGCTGAGTAGTATTCCATTTTATCGAAAAACCACATTTTCTTTATCCAGTCTCCAGTGGATGGGCAAATGGGCTCTTTCTAAGTTTTAGCTATTACAAACTGTGCCACTATAAACATAGGTGCACATATATTTTGAAAGAGCATTTTGCAGGATACATCAGCCTAGGTTAGATGTTGTTTTCTTGAAGTACCATCTCCAGGCTCTCCTTGACCTGAGGGTTTGTGTTGAAAAGTCTGATGTGCTTCTGATGGGTTTCCTTTGCATGTGATTTGTTTCTTTTCTCTTATTGTTTATAGTATTTTGTTCTGTTGGGTTTCAGGGATATTGATTATTATATGTGTGGGTATAGATTTTTTTGATCATGGCTAGTTGGAGTCCTATATGCCTCACTTATCCATATGTGAAATTCTTCCCCTCTGTTTGGGAAGTTTTCTGTCATTAATTCTGTGAATAGTTTTTTTTATTTATGTCATTTGTATTTTCTCCTGCTACTTCATGGATTCCTATCCATCTTATGTTATTCTGCTTTGCATCATCTAGGAGTTGTTGGATCGATTTCTCATGATTCCTTACTGTTTTTAAGAGACCTCTCTTTTCATGGTCACTGACTGTGATCCTTCTTCTATATCTGGAATTCTATTTTCACATTCATTCATTCTTCTTTGAATGCTTTCAATAGTTTTTAATCTTCTGGATTTCTCTTTGAATCTGTTTCATGGATTCCATTTCTTTCTTATGTCTGGCATTCAATATTTCCATTTCTATCCTGTGCTGGGCATTCATGGCTTGTATCATGGCCCTGAGTTCATCTATTTTCTTGTCAGTTTCATGACTAGAGTCTCTAATCATGTCTTTCATTATGCTCACCATCTCTGTAGTTATCTAGGAAATTATTTCTGTTTTGAATTTTTCTAGATCCTGGTTGATCTGTTTTGTTACTTCCTGTGCTATGAGTTCAGGATGTCCTGGTGGTCAATTGTCAGAATTTTCCAACTCATTTACCCTAAAGTTTGCCATTGGTGAACTGGAAGTCTGTCTTTGTGTCTTGCTTAAGTGTTTTCTCATTTTTATTTTTTTCTTGGGTTGTCCTTGGTTTAATTCCTGGGTTATTACTTAAATCTTCCTGATATAGTTGTGCTTTAGCTTTTGAGTTTCCAATGACTCACAGATACTCCTATTTTCATAATATCAGGAAGGACCACTCATTAAATCAGTCACAACCCTTTAGCTCAATTGATACAATCAGAATCACAATAACATCAAGCATAGCTTAAAAATTGATCATTTGTGTAGTCATTAAGCTATCACCTTTAAACCATGTGAATTAAATCAAAATCAAGGAGCAGCCCAAAATATGTTTACATAAACTCTTCAATATAGCAACTTTACTCTTTAGGATGGGGGCTTAAACAGAGTTAGGATGAGAGGAATCGACAGGTAAAAGAATTGGAGAAGATTTCAAGTGAAGCCAGGGGACACAGAATGACCACACAAACTTTAGGAAACTATTGTAAACAAGAGGGAAAGACAGAGTGTAAGAATAAGGACAAGAATAAAACAACTCAACAGCAATAGGGGCTCACTTTCCTTTGAAACTAGTAAACCTTGAGTGAAGCAAAAAGAGAGAAGGAAAGAAAATAAAGAAGGAAGAAAAACATTAGAAGAAGAAATCCAAGTTAGAGCAGGAACAGGAACAGAAAGGAAGATGAGTAATATGGGGGAGTAAGAGATTGAGTTGGAAAAAAAGAGAAAAAAGAAAGAATTTGCAGAATGGGATGAGGAAAAGAAAGAAGAAAAATTTGAAGGGCCTCTTTCAGGCTATATCTCTGCTGTCACAGTAGACAATGTGTGCAGCAATGTGCAGAATCAAGTCCTTTAGTCTCAGCTAGCCGATGGCAGACCCCTAAGCCTATGTAAGGCCCAAATTGCACTCCCTGACCTCCTGCAGGGTTGAACTCTGCAAAGTTCTACTACAGTTTCCCTGTGCCCTTTCTCTGAAGATATTCAAACCTCTGATGGAAGGTGGTGATCCCTCCAACTTACCAATGATGGAGGTCTGATCTGCCTTTATTGGAGTTGCTCACTTCTGTTCTATCTTCTGGAGCTCAGAAATGACCTTTATGACCACCTTTGACTCTGCAGAGTGGATCCAAGAACTGGCACAGTCAGGAGGCCTGACAGCAGGGTGTGTGTGTGTGTGTGTGTGTGTGTGTGCATGTGTGGTAATGGTGGTGTTGGATATTGCAGAGGTGTCCACACAGCTAACCAGTCCTTACTGGGCCACTTGATGCAGGCTGGAGCAAGGAGAGAATCTATGCTCTGCTGACCTGGTTCTTCAAGTTCCTAGATGCAGCCAGGCAAAATGCATTTTAAAAGTAGTTGAAATGTCAAGAGAAGTTATTTTGGTCAGAATACAGTTGCAAGCTTAACCAGCTATAGCATTACTAAATAGATATAATTTACACATATGTAAATTTTGTATCGCTTTTATAGCGGATATCCATATATTATCCTTAACTAGTAGTGAGCTTTAAGTTTTCCACTTACTTTGCACACTTAGCACAACTCTTGATTTTTTTTTTTTTAGTTAGTTCACATTTATTTCAGCAGGACTAAATGACTGATCTTTCTTTGAGGTACCACCAGAAGTGAAATCCCTAGTTTCATTCATGTGGAGAAAAAATATACAAACGATAGCTTTTTTTTCTTTCTTCTTTGCTAACCTTTCAAGGCAAGCAAAGGTAGCACAACCACCTTTGATTACTGATGTGGGTCAATTGTGGTCATCAAATATTGTACAATAAACTGTTTACATAGCAACCCTTTTTACAAGTTTTAAATCTTCACAAGCTGCCAGTGTCTGAAGCTGAGTCTGTCAGCTGGCAGACAGAGAGGTGCTTGTGTTCTAGTTGATGGAGGTAATTAACAGCCAAAACTGTCAGGAGGTGACAGCAGGCAAAAAGTTCTTGTCCCGGGGTCACAGCTGGACTCTAACAATTTGCTCTTGATTTACCAGTAAAACTAATAATGTATGTAATATTCACATTAAATTATAAAAAGAAATCTCAAACTGAGATTCTGGTTTGTGCCACAAATTCACTGGCAACAAATTTGTGATACAATCTTGCAACTACTCTGTCCTCTTAAACAATTCCCAGAAAATTCAGCATTTACCACTTTTGGCAACAATACAAGTGGATCTTGGTACATGCAACAGAGAAAAATGGTGTTTCTCATTTTGATTTCCTTCCACTTTTAAAGTTTAAGCAAATCAAGCATTCAGCATTAAGTGATACTGCTTAAATGATAAATATTGACTTATGTGTATAGTTTATGTTGCTTTGCAGTTTAAAATATACAAAATTTTTTGTTCGTAGTGTTAAATTTCCCTATGATGAAGCCAACTGGGAAAGAGAAAAAGCAAGGAGAGGGGTGATTGATTAGATAAACCAACAAATAGAAGGAAAGATAACTTCAAATGCATGAATTAATAGTAGCTTTTTGGGGGTGGGTACCAGGGATTGAACTCAGGCACTTGCACTTGCAAGGCAGGCAGCGGATCCACTGAGCTAAATCCGTGGCCTTAGTAGTATCTTAATATGGGCTAATTTATTTTCCATAAAGAGAATATAATCATAAAGATCATAGAAATGGATTACATTGGGAAGTGAAAAGCAAATTTTGTTGGAAAGCAGTAGGAGAGAAATGGTTACGGTGCTTCATTCGCAGGTGTGCAACTGTCACCTATAGGGAGCGTTCGCTCCAAGGCAGCTCACAGGTGTTGCTCTAACCTCTGAGGGCTGTAGTAGCCACAGCTTGCTGACTGCCAGATGACCAGCGTAGTATGTGTGAAGTCATACTGGTTGGGAATCATTCCGATAAATTTTAAACTAAGCTGAGATTTAGGGAGCTCAGTTTCTAATTTAGATAACACATCCCAAAACATTCAGTGGCCCCTCATAAAACAAAATTCCTTAGACCTGTATAGAATCTAAAATATAATAATTCCAAACAGAAGTGAAGGCTAAAACATTGTTCTTAGGAATTGTAGTTTTGGAACATGGTAAGTAAATATTATACTTCCATCAGCCTAAAAGTTCAAATCATCATTTTTCTTCCAATACACTTTAAGAAGCTTTTTAAAAATGAAAATCTTTATACGCAGAAGTATAATAGTAGAATGAATTTCCATTTAGCCATTCCATGATAATCACTGTAAAAAGTTTCTGTAATTTATTTTCCTATTTTGTGAAGAGCGCCTGACTTACAAAATACGCCTCAAATATCACCTTACTTTACCTAAAAACACTTCAGACAGGACCCCTCTAGTCATTCGCGTACTCATCAAGTTTTAAAAATCCAGTCCATTGGAAATAATGCCTCTTTGCCTATCTTATCCATAGGATTTCATTTCTCTTTTTAAAAATTCTGCCTATTAAGAATACAGAATAATGAGATTCATTTTGCTATACTGGTACCTGTAATAATATATCTTGATTGCTTTCATTTCCATTACCATTTTCCTCCTTTTCTCATCCCATCCTTCTTATTTCCTCTCCTATCTCTAAAAGTCTACCTTCTACTTTTCAATCATAACCTTTAATTTAATTAATCCACTCATTCATAGACCGTGTTAGTGGAGACATAGTCGTTATTTGTCCACTGCTGTATTTACTGGAAATGCCTGTGAGCAGGGCAAGGCAGGTTGGGCACACAGGACCTGCACTGGACTGAAGATCTGCAAGCGTCTAGCCTTCCTTTGGTCTATTCAGGGCACTCTCAGCCTCAGATCTTCCCCGACAGGACTTCACGTAGCTGGGTTCATTTCCAGCCGTGATGTTCAAACTGCCGTCGTTTATTGTCCCTTCCACGGTGCTTCGCTCTACCTGTCTGAATACAGGCCGAGTTTCATGCTGTTAGCCGATCATGCTAATGTTTTCCCAGCCTGAGGCCTGTCTCCATGGTCAAGCTGCTGGGGCATTTCCCTTAATATCATGGGCAACAGAAGAAATTAATATGAGGAAAGAGTGTGAGAGCCGGAAGACAGGGATGTTGTCGATAATCAATTAATGACATACATCAAAAAGAGCTCGGAACATGAAAAACAGATCCAACAGTTGCTGGATGATTCAAACACAAATGATGATTAATTAGAATTAGGAGAAATCAGAAGACAGAACAAAGGGCATTTTAAAAAACCTGTTTACTGAAATAATAACAGACAACTTTCCAGTGTGAAAATGTTTGAAGAATCAAACAAGCAGATTAGTGAAGCATTCAGAAGCCCAAATAGCCAAAATCAGAAAATAACCTCTCCACAGGACATCAGATTCAAATTCTCAGAGTTTAACACAAGAACCTAATCTTAAAAGCTGTTAGAGAAAACCAACAGATAACTTATACATATAAACTCATTAGAATTACAGAAGACTTCTCAACAGAAACTTTAAAGACCAAGAGAGCCTGCAGGAAAGTGCTTCAAATTGTAAGAAAACAATTTCCAACCTAGGCTGATATATCCTGAAAAATTGTCTTTCAAAAGTGACGGAGAATTAAGATATTTTCGTGATAAAAAAATCACCTCAAAAAACTCATGACTATCAAAACCAAAACTCTAAAAATTTCTTAGGGATATCCTGGAAAGAACTGATGAAGTTAATAATGACAAAAGACCTAGTACATTAGGTAGGCTGAGCAGCTAAGGAAAAGGGAAAGAAAAGGAATTAGAAAGAGGAAAATAATACAATAACAAGATACATCGTGTAAAGGTACAAATCCCCAATGATGAAAGTCATCATATGGTAGACCTAAAATGTACCAATAAACTTAATGAATAAAAAAGAATAAGTTGATAACTTTGCATGTAACTCTCAATGTGAAGGGTCTCAATTCCCCAATCAAAAGACACAGATTGACTGAATGGATCAAGAAGCAAAATTCAGTGGCATGATGTATATAAGAAATACATTTAAGCCAAATAGAAATTCACAGATTAAAAATCAAGGAATGGGAAACAATATTCCATGCAATGGGAAGCTGAGAAAAATTTCAAACGAAGTGGACTTGAAGCCACAAGGTATCAGAAGAGGTGTAGAAGATCACTACACACTGCTTAAGAGAGCAATTCAACAAGAAGAGATAACAATTATATGCACTGAACAATGACACCCAAGTTCACAAAACAAGTATTTACTAGAGGACATAAAAGACCAGATAAACATAAACACAATTATGGAAACCTCAGTACCCTACTGCCATAAATAGATTAACTACACAGAATATCAGCAAAAAATATTAACCTAACAAAACAATTAATGAATATAATAGATACCTACAGAGTGCTCCACCCAACAAAAGCAGAATACATATTCGTCTCAGAAGCACATGGAACATTCTCCAAAATAGATCACAAATTGGCCAGTAAATCTTGCTTAAATAAGTGCAAAGAAAATCAAAATTATGTCATGCATATTACCAGATCATAGCACAATAAAACTAGAAATCAATGCCAAAAGAAAACACAGAAATTATGCAATGCATGGAAATTAAACAATGCACCCTTGAATAATCAATGGGTTATAGAAGTTAAAAAAAGAAATAAGAAAGTTCCTAGGGCTAACTGATAATGCCTGTGTAATGTTTGAGAGCTCGTGGGACTCCCTGAAAACAGTACTAAGTGGAAAATTTATAGTTTTGAATAACCAAATCACAAAAACAGAGTGACAACACACTTAAAGATCCAGAAAAACAACAATACAAATGTAAAACTAGAACAAGGAAGGAAATTATAATGAGCAGAGCAGATGTCATTGAAATTGAGACTAAAAAAATACAAAGAATCAATGAATCCAAGAGCTTAAAAAAAACAACAACAACAACAAACTCTTAGCCAGTCTTACCAAAAAAGGAAGAAATGATCCAAATCAATGTAATTAAAAATGAAAAAGGAGTTGAAATCCAGATGATTATTAACAACTACCTCATAAACGAATGCCAATGAATTTGGAATTCAGAAGAAATGAATAAATTTATAGGTACATATGATTACCAAAATAGAGCCAAGAAGATATATCTCTTCCTGTTCAATTGTTCCTTTAATCAATGTCTAGATATAGAACCAAGAAGATAATAAAAACTGAATAATGCAATAACAGGAAATGAAATTAAAGCAGTAATAAAAAAATACCAACTAATAAAAGCCCAATTAAGCTAACTAGCAAATTCCACAAGAACTTCAGGGGATATTTAACACCAATACTCCTTAAGCTTTTTAGTAAATTGAAATAGAAGGAGTACTCTCTGGAAGCTAGAATTACTCTAATTCCAAAACCAGATAAGAATCCAACCAAAAAAGAGAATTATAAGCCAGTTTCTTTAATAAAATATACATGCAAAAATCTTCACAAGATATTGCCAAAGAAAATACAATAAACCATAAAAGATATTATACATCATGACCAGGTAGACTTCATCCCAGGGATGCATGTGTGGTTCAATTTATGCAGATCAATAACTATTATCTGCCACATAAACAGAAGCAGAGAAATATCATGTGATCATCTCAACAGTCACAGAAAAACTTTGACAAAAATCCAATATTCATTCATAAAAACATTGAAGGAAATAGGCATAGAAGGACATTATCGCAACCTGATAAAGCCATTAATTACAAACCTACTTCTAACATCGTATTAAATGGGGGGAAAGCTTTCAGGATCTAAGATCAAGAATAAGAACAAGATGTCCACTCACCAGTCTGGCTCAACATAGCACCCAAAACCTTAAAAATAACAATTAAGAAAGACAAAGAAATAAAAGAGATATGTAGAGGAAAGGGAGAAATCAAAGTATCATTATTTGCAGAAGGCACAATCTTCTACATAGATCCCCAAACTTCATTAAAAAATCCTAGAATTAATAACCAAATTTAGCAACATAGCAGGACACAAAATCAACACACACAATTTAGCAGCATTCCTGTATAGCAATAATTAATCCACCAAGAAAGAAATTAGGAAAGAAATAACATTCACAATAGCACCAAGAAAAATAAATCCTTAGGAGTTAAACTAATGAAAGAAGTGAGACTCTACAATGAAAACTATGGTACTCAGAAAAAAGGAGATCAAAGAGGATGTCACAGAATGAAAGATGTTTCCTGTTCCTACCTAAGTAGTAGCAATATAAAACGGCCATATTTCCAAAACTGATAAACAATCCTAATAAAAATATCAACATAGTTCTTCACAGAAATAGAGAAAGCAATCCTAAAATCCACATGGAACCAGAAGAGACCCAGAAAAACAAAAGCAATCCTCAGTAATAAGATCAAAGTGGGAGGCATCATAATTCCAGATTTGAAGTTGTGTTACAAAGCTACATTGATAAGCACAGTGTGGTACTGGCCCCCAAACAGACATGTGGATCATCAGAACAGAAGAGAGGATGGAGAAACAACCCCTAGTACATTCATCTATTTGATCTTTGACAAGAGGCCCAAAAACATAGACTGGAGGAAAGACAATTTCTCTAATAAGTGGTACTGGGAAAACTGGCTGTCTACAAGCAGAAGATTAAATCTAGGCCCATTCCTCTCACCGTGTACTAACTGAAAATCCAAGCGGATCAGAGAACTAAATGTTAAAATGGGAACACTTAAAATGCTGGAAAATAAAATAGGTAAAACTTTTGAAGTCATAGAAATAGGCAAGGACTTTCTGACAAGAGCCACAGTTGCACAGAAAATACTACCAAAAATTAATAAATGTGATCATAACAAACTAAAAAGTTTATGTAAAGCAAAAGAGCCAACCAGTAGTGTAAAAAAAAATAATCTTAAGAACAGAAAAAATTTTACCAGCTATTTCTTAGAGAACTAACATCCAGAATATATGAAGAAATACAAAATTAATAAATAAATACCCTCAAATAAAAGACCCAGTCAACAAACAGGCAACATGAGATGAACAGACACTTCTGAAAGAAGAAAGGGAAATAAATAGCCAATAATACATGAAGAAATGTTCAACATCGATGGCCATTAGAAAAGTATGTATTAAAGGAACCCTGAGATTCAAACTTAGCCAGAAAGAATAGCTATTGTGAAGAAATCTAATAATAACCAATGCTGGCAAAGCTGAAAGGGAGAAAGGAAGCCTTCTACACTTTTTGGTGGGAAAGGAAACTAGTACGATCATCATGGAAATCATTATGGAGATTTCTAAACAAACTAAAAGGAGAAATTTCATTTGATCCAGGTATTCTTCTTTTAGGTAGCTTCCTAAAATAGTGAAATACATCATATTAGAGCGATAAATCCATGTCCATGTTTATGGAAGCACAAATCTTAATAGCTAAATCTTTCCAGGGGCTTATGTTTATCAACAGATGAACAGATAAAGAAAAATGTGGTACTTTATGCCATAGAGAACTACCCTACCATAAAGAAGGATAAACCTGAGTCATCTGTGGAACAATCAATGCACTGTGGGGACAAAATGTTAACTGAAATAAATCAGTCACAAAAGCTTAATATATTATTATTTAACATACAAGAAATTCAAAATATAAATTAAAAAAGAAAATAAAAGACTGACAATAGAAAGAAGGGAGACAGATCTTTCCCAAATGGGAAGGGAATCAAGAGGTAGAGGGAATGGGAAAGGAGGGATTAGAAAGGGATGAAAAAAGAGTTAGGGTGTTTATGTCCATGCACCAAGTCCCCACAAAAAATCCAATCATCACATACTGCAAATGTGTACTAATAAAAATAAAAATGAAAAAGAGAGAGCCACTGGACAAAGGGTGTCTTTGAACTCTAATAACCATATTTACGTGTGAGAGAAAGGAAAATTGGGAACCAGAGACATGAAGTAACTTTCTAGAGTCACAAAGCTAGGAGGAGATGGAACCAGGATTTGGACCCAGATTTTCTGGCTGTAGAGCCCAAGTTCTGGAAACTGTCACATTATAACTGGCCATGAAGAATATAGTGGGTCACCAACACTTTTATCAGAAGAATGATGTCTTTCCACGTTTAATTTCTCTGAATGCAGGACAGAGAATGTACTAAAAATGTGTCAGGCCAAGTATGGAGATCATGTAACAGTTTCATGGAGCCTAAATGAGAAATGATAATTTGAATATTGACCTACATAGTAGCAATGTGGGTAGTTCAGCAATGGGGAAGAAGTTATTAAATGGCCCACTGGATGTGAAGAGAAAAAGCAGCCGAAAGAAAAGCTTTTTGGCTTGGGCGACTGGCTGGATTGTGATGCATCAATTAGTTAATCTATTTGAAGATAGTCTATAGGAAAAGCCAGAACATAAATTTTGGGTATCTTAATAAAACTTATACTAATATATGGTCTACAATTGATATTCTAGCAACTGAAAGCCAAAGTAGATTAATTAATTATACTATCATAGTGTTTAGTACATATATCTTTCAAGTATTAAGTTTATTTTGGCCTGAGATGTTTTACCCAACAGCTACTTAATAATAGGACTTGTCAGGGAATGTCCAAACACAGATGTTCATTAGATTCTGCAGCTTGCCAAACTCTTTTCATATACCTGATCTCCTAAACCTATGAAATTAATAATCCCCAATAATATCTTTCCTTTAAAGATATCTGTGAAAGCTAGTTGGGGATTATTTTTTCAGATTTAGAATTTTCCAATATTTTGTTAATTTATTGTTTGAAATACACACCAGAATAAATATCAGCTTTTACAACCAGGTTGAAGAGGCAGTTTTCCATTTAAAAAGCTGAGCTTTTCCGTTCTCATTCATTTATACTTACCAAATACGGGATTTGTTTACAACATGCTTCTGTGTGCACATTTCTGACTCTGTGACTCCAGGTAGACTGGCATTTTGATCCTTATTCATTTCTTGAGAAATGTGATCAATAGAGAGAATATTTGTTCAGCCATAAATCTGTTTTCATATGGAACAGAAGTTCTAAACAGTTCGAAAGTCAGATTTCTTTCCTTTGATTTTTATATTTTCTAGGCATTGCAGGTTTTAAAAAATGTCTACCAACATTTGTTCTACAGTTGTCCCTTTTTAGTTACTTTGTATATATTTCTTATCAACATGAAATATCCAGCATGACAAGAGTCAGTAAAATTCATTCCCAAATAAAGAAAAATTAATTAGTCTGAGTTGGATTAAAAATATTAGTTATGCTTCATCAACTCTTATCTGTTAGAATTCAATTTGCTTGAATTCAGCAAAATAAAGATGTAGTAAAATAAGGTAATTTCTCTTTAACTTCATCTTCCATAATTAGAATTTTAAGGCTGACAGGACAGCTTTATTCCAAGAAGTTCTAAGTGAACCGTATTCACTATTTCACCATTCCTAGATGTAGCAGGCTGGCATGGGTCCAAAAGATATCAGTCCTAATACCTGCAAATAGCATAAATGCTTCCTTATTTGGGAAAAGATTCTTGGCAAATGTGGTGAAGTGGAGGATCTTGGGAAAGGGAGATTATATTTGATTATTCAGGTGTGTCTTAAATGCCTATTCTCATAAGTAAAGTCGAGGGAGATTTCACACACACACACACACACACACACACACACACTGCACACACACTGTAATGTGAAGACAGAAGCTAGAGTGGAGGCAGGTTTTTAAAGCACTAACTTTGTTGAAGATTGGAGTGATTTGGTCACAATCCTAGGAATTCTAGTCTAAATTCTGAGTTACTGAATTCAAGGAGCGTTTATTTTCCTAGAACCTGTGGAAGGAGAAGGGTTCTGGAAACCCTGATAGTGGCTGGGTGATACTAATTTTGGAATTCTTACTTTCAGAAATGTAAGAGAGAAAATTTCCATTAGTTTAAGTCAAAGTTTGTGATAGTTGTTGAAGCAAAGGGACACTAACACCACAGGGAATGGTATATGATCTCATGGTTCAAGATTGCCAAACAGCTCATCCGTCTTCTAAGCAGGATCCTGAAGAAAGAGGAAAGCATTTATTGCTGCAATCACTTATTTATTCAACAAATATGTGTGGTGAGCCTGTTATATGTCAGGCATTGTGTGGGATGTTTGGAATATGCTAATGAAAGACACAGAGACTCTTTTCTTTTTGGAACATATATTCTAGTATGTAAAGACAAATAAAAATAAATCATAAAACAAACACATTTATTCTATGTTGGTGAAAATTCAACAGAAAACAGAAAAGGAAAAATTATAGCAGAGTAAGGGAGTTGAGCAGCCCATGAAGAATAAGTACTATTTAAAATAGACTGGTCATGGAAGGTCTTATTGAGAATTTGGGATCTGAGCAATGACTTTAGATAATAAAAATTATTTAAAAGTGTGTATGGAGGAAGAGCCTTCAATGAAAAATAAATAGCTAGAGCAAGGACTTTGAAATGTGAGAATACCCCATATGTTTTCTTTAACATTTTTTAATTAACACATATTTAGTGGTTTTAATACATGAAAAATGTATGATGACTATATCAGGATAATCAACATAATTGACTCTTTATGGTAAGGGCACTCAAAATTGTCCAGGTGTTTCAAAATACATAGTACATTACAGTTAATGACACAGTCACTCTCTTGTGCCATGGGACATGAGACTTATTGTTCCTACTGAGTTATTACTTTGTACCCCCTGACCAATGTCTTCCCCATTCCTCCTTCTCCTGCCCTTCTCAGCCTCTGATAGCCACTGTTCTCCCCTATATGTCTATGAGATAAAGTTTTTTAGATTCCACATAGGAGTGAGATCATGTGTTAATTGTCTTGTGTCTGGCTTATTTCAGTTAATCTTATCTTTCAGCTTCATCCATGTTACTGAAAATAACAGGGCTTCCTTCTTTTTATGCATATTAAGTAGTATTTGATTGTGCATACAAACCTCATTAAAAACCCATCTATCAATTGATAGATATTTATGTTGACCATACCTGGAGTGTTGAGAATAGTGTTATAGTAAATATAGAATGGCACACATCTCTTAAACATATTAATTTCATTTCCTTCTGATGCATATTCAGGGGAGAGATTGATGGATCATATGATGGCTTTCTTTTCAAATTTTTTGAAGAATCTCTTTACTGCTTTATACAATGACTTTTTATATAAATATATTGCGTTTTATTTTATTACAGTTTCATTAACCATGTACAAGCATTTCCCTTTTGTCTACATCCTTCTTGGCATTTGATTCTGTCTTTTGATAATAGCCATTCCAAATGGAGTGAGGTGATAGATAATTTATGGTGGTTTTGATTTGTACCTCTTTTATGATTTGTGATCTTGGGCATTCTGTATCTGTGCACCATTGCATGTCTCTTTTGAGAAATGCCTATGTAGTCTCTTGCCTCATCTTTAAATTGGCTTGTTTGTGTATGTGGTTTTTTGCTATTGGGTTGTTTGAAACTGCAAAGATACTTTAACTAGTTAAATCACACTCTTCCACTTCTCAGCTGCTACCTCCCAAATGTGAGCATGTGACTAGCCAAAGGGCTTATTGTGACTTGCAAAGAATTTCTTGCAGTGACAAACTAGTTTATTTCAGAAGAACTTTCAAGAGCAACTAGAAAATCGGAGGGAATTTTTAAAAAAGTAATTGATGATATTGGTTAGCCATCAAAGCAGCAAAGATTTCAGAGTTTCTTTAAAGGGAAATGGCATGATCCGGATGGAAGCAAGCACATTCATTAAGGAAAAAACAAGCAAAACAAAATAAAGGGTAGCATTTGAATATATCTACACAAAGATGAATTGTATAAATTGTTTTATGGGTTTGAGGTGAATGAAAAATTAAAACATGCCACAGTAATTTTACAAGTAAATGGACAATTGAGTTATATTATTCTCAGGGTCTCATACTATTGGGAAATGATGAAGTTACCATTATATTCAAGTTTAATAAGTCAAAAATGCATGCTATAATTTCCAAACTAATTTCAAAATGGTAACATATTATTGAAAAGAAATAAAATGATAAAACATTCTATAAAATATTTTATTAAGCATTAAGAATGTAAGACAGGAGAAAAGTGGAATGAAAGATTGAACACAGAAAAGGAAAGCAAAACGTAAGACAGTTGATTTAAAACTCAATACATAAGGTATTATATAAAATATAAATTTAATTGAATAAACACTAAAAGATAATCATTCAGCTCCTCAAATATTCACCTATGTGATACTACACACACACACACACACACACACACACACACACACACACACTTTTTTGGTGGTACTAACGACTAAGTCCAGGGCTCAGCTACAATCTTCATCTTTGTTTTACTTTTAGTTTTATTTTAGTTTGTGACAGAATCTTGTGAAGTCATCCAGGCCTGGAACTTTCAGTCCACTTGCTTCAGCAACTGGGATTACCAGTGTGTGCCGTCCCATCCAGCACAAGATGCATGCCTTAGATAAACAAAGGTATTGAAAGTAAAAGAATGTAAAGCTTGCACATACTGCAAACTAAGAGGAAGATGCTTTATCTAAACTAAGATCAAAGTTAATTTTAGGAAGGTAACATTACTAGAGATGAATACATTTTTGAATGGCAAAATGTCCAATCTAACAAGAAAATTTAATAATTCTAAATGTGCATGCATTTAACACAATCTGAAAATATACAAAGCAAAAATTTATATAGCAGTACTAATAGAATTTACAAATAGTATTTTAAAATTATAAAACACATCTCTCAATAACTGATAGAAAAGACAAGAAAAAGTTGATATAAAAATAAACACATTTCACTTACTGGACTACAAGTAAAAGACACAACAGTATACACAATATTGGCAGAATATATTTTTCCTAGGTATATTTTAAGTGTTTGCTAACATTGATCATGAAAATAAATTTTAAAACATTAAGAAATCTTCAAAATAGTCTCCAATGTAATGTCAACAAAATACATGAATAAAAATTTTTATTGGAAATTAGAAAATGGTACAACATGACATATGTGTAGGATACTTTAAAAACCCTACAAATATAATTAAAATTAGTAATGAATTTATAAGGTTATTGATATAAGCATAATAAGCAGAATAAATATATTTTTATATACTCAGTCAAAAAATTAGAAAATGAAATTTTAAAATATGCCATTTATAGTAGCACTCATGTCCTCCAGTACCTAAAAATAGATGTAAAATACATGTTGGCACAGAAAATTATAAAATATTATTGACAGAAGTTAAAGATATACCAAATAAATGGGAGGTTGTAATAAATCCCCGAGTTTTAAATCTCAGTATTTTAAACACATCAATCTGTTGCTTCGGGGTATTTGTAACTTCAATGTAGTCTCAATCAAAATCTCAAGTACTGTATTTTCTACCAAACTTGATAAATTGATTTAAAATTTTTTATGGAAAGTCAAAAAGCCATGAATAGGTATGACAATCTTGATAAAATAGAATAAAATTTGAAAACTTATTTTCTTTATATAATTTTTTATAAAGTTATAGGCTCTGTAAAATTATAGGTATAGACAAATAAAGGGCACAGAATACAGAGTTAAGAAACAGACTACACACATAAGGATAACTAATTTATAGAGAGTTGACACTGCAAGACAATGGAGAAAGATTGCACTTTCAGTAAACTACTAGATCAATGGAATATCAACGTGGAAAATGAAATATCATTTAATCTCTATCTCACATTGAATTAGTCAGGCTTTTCCAGAGAAACAGAACCAGCAGGATGTGTGTGTGTGTGTGTGTGTGAGAGAGAGAGAGAGAGAGAGAGAGAGGCAGAAAGAAAGAGACAGAGAGTAACAGAGAGATAGCAGGGGTGGGGAGATTGTAAGGAATTGGTGGAAACAGTTATGGAGCCTGAGAAGCTCTGCTCTGTGCCCTCTGTCACCTGCAGGCTGTAGATCCAGGAATGCTGACACTGTAAATTCCCGTCAGATTAGAAAGCCCGGAGAACCATGAGCAGCAGCGGTGTAAGTCCCAGTGTGAGGGCAGAAGGCCAAAGTCTCAGCTCAGTCGGGTAAGAGAGAGTTTTAATATCACATTTTTGCCCCAGAAAGGTATCGAAGTAATGCTACGTAAAAAATGCTTCCTTGGGTAAGAAAAAATAATTTAATAGGACCCCCAAAATAACTAAACATTTAGGAAAATATTAACCAAAAAAAATATACTATTCAAAAATAATCTAATTGAAGTTGGAAAATATTTAAACTGGAATATTAGTGATGATAACATATATAAGGATCTTGTGGAACGGTAAGGGAGAAACGTGTAGCTCTCAGTTTATGTATTTGGAAGCAATGATAATCAACTTAAATGTCTACCTTAAGAAGTGTCCACAACGGCCAACTTCTGGTTCAAACATGATCATCTTCTCCCTATAACTCCACATAGCACAGGGGTTGAGGGAATTTTTTGAGACTTTTTTTAATAGAGGGGCACCAATTTCACTCATGAGAGTTCCATACTTATGGCCTCATTAATTCCCGAAGGTCCCAGCTCCAAGTACCATTACATTGAAGATGAGGTTTCAGCATATGAATTTTATGGGGACACAGTAAGTAGTACTTTTTATATCCGGGAACTGTGCTGCTGCTAAAGATAGAAGAATGATAAAAAAGAAATCCCTGCTTTTAAGGAACTTGTAGTTACTGAGGAAAATACAAATACGGACACATAATCAGGTAACTACAATAGAATGTGATGTGGGTAAGACCTGAGTAGGGAGTTGGTTTTGAGGAAGCATCTGAAAGGATCTCCACAAGGCTGAGGTTCAGGGAAAGTGTCTTCAAGGGGATGCCTGAGCTGGGTCTTGATGCGTGGGTAGTGTCAGTGAAGCCATAATCATTCTGAGGCATAAGCTGAGCTTGCTAAAGGTGAGACACACTGCTGCACACCTAGGGTTTTGCAACAGCTGAAGTAAAAAGGCTAGGAAGGGAGTGAGGAAGACACAAGATGAAGGCTGAGAGAATATCTTAAAGAGTCCAGCGTATTTTCATCTGAATAGAAAACAATGAACAGAATTATTTGGCTGAAATTGAACCTTAGAAAAATAACTGGCTAATCAAGGAAAAATGGGTTGCTGAAGAACCAAGATAGAAGACAAAGAAACTACTTTAAATGTTTTTGCTTGGAGTCCAGGGTAGAAATTGTGGTGATGAAGTCCTAATAATATCAAGGTGGGATGAATTTTTTTTAAGGTGAATTCAGTGGAATTTAGTGCCCAAGTGCTTATGTAAGGTTGAAAGAAAAGGTTAAAGAATAAAGGGAAATTCTTGGATTTTAATGTAGGTAATTATATGAACAATGATGTCATTTATAAAAACATTGTAATAAAATCTGATCGCATTTTAGCGCTAGTAATTTTAGTTTTAAGTGGGATGAGAACTAATTGAAGGTTAGAGGTTATAATGCAATTTTACTTGATATATAAAATTAATATTTCTACTATGTGGAGCATTGAAGAGAAAGAGTGGAAGTCGTGGGATTGCTTAGCATTATGGAAATCAAGAAAAGCCTACAAGAAGGAAAGGGTGAACGATTTTATCGAATATTACAGGCTGATAAAGAAAGATGATGGCAGAGGATGGGAAAAGGAAAGTTAGTGGTGACCTCAGCAAAAGAAGACCCACGATCTTTGAGATTTCCTATCAATGGAGTTAAAATCAGGTTCTGTTACTTGATGCTATATTGCTTCCAGCGAGAAATTTAAATATTTTACATTTCATGTTTTTCATCATGGCAAAGTGGTTAGTGTCAACAGTCTGGTTAAATGATTAAATATAATAATAACATATGGGAAAGGTTGAGGCAGGATTCAATAAATAGTTTTTAAGTTCCTCTTTTTCCAAGTCACCAAGGTGACTACTATTAATTGGGCAATTTTGTTAAAGTCAGATAAAGTCTATGTGTCAGAATTTGAAAAATAGATGCTAGAATTCTTGAAACAATTCTTCTACTTGCAATTTTATTTAGGACTCCAAAGTTTTAACTTTATAATGGAAATAGTAATATATTAACAAATAGTCATGTCGTACCTAACAACTCTAAATAAACATTCTAAGTTTCTATAACAAAGGAAATAACTGAAACGTATTTCTTATACTTAGAACTAAAATTTATTCTGAATAAAAGAAAAATAAGAGATTATCATAATGGGAGTGTTAAGAAAAGTAAAACATATTAAACTTAATAGTACTAATGTCCCAGTACGAATGACTGTGAGTTTTAGACTGAGGGAATAACTTCATGTAAAATTTGTGACAGAAGAAATACCCTCCTTGCAATGGAATCTGTCACTTTGCAATTAATTAAGCATTTTGACTGGGTTAAGACTCAACTGGAATATGTACTTATTGGGAGAAGAAGGCATATCTTACACGTATGCATCTTTCTACAGAATAGAATACTGAACTGCAAACATGGTTGGTGCTGAGTAACTACTTAGTCATTGTCCATGGTATTTGTTTAGAACTGCACTGGACACAAATACTATTAGATAATCATACATTAAGGCATCTTCTCCTCTTTCAGTAGGATCTTATGAATTTCTACAATTTGATTTAAAGTATACTATTATGCCCATCTTCAGCTATCTGCTTGGATGTTGCCTAGAATCTTAAGATGTTAACATTTTAAGATGCAATGCTGTAGAACAAAAAGTTTAAGCACTTTGGTGTGGGCACAAATTACCTGGTTCAGAATTATGGCTTGGACTCATTCTACTTGAAAAACTCAAGCACTGATTTTCAGCCTTATTTTTCTCATCTATAATGCAAGGGTAATAAGACTACTGGGAGAATTAAAAGACATAAATCATCTAAAATATTCACCAGAGGGACCAGGGATTTAGCTCAGCAGTTCGGTGGCCTGCCTTGCAAGCGCAAGGACCTGAGTTCAATCCCCGGTACCAAAAACAAAAACAAAAATAAAATATTCACCAGAGCACCTAGCACAGAGCAAATGGACTTTAAAAATGAAGTTTAAACTTCTCATTTTATTTATAAGCAAAATGAGATTCAAAGAGATCAAATGATCTATGTAAGGCCACAATGAGAAAGATGACCTTAAAAAAATCCAGAACTCATGATAATATTATGTCTAACTCCTCTATTGCTTTACAGTCTGACTACATTCTGAAAATTCCCTACGGTTATGGAAGCATGTTCTATTTTATCTTATTATTGATACATAGTACTTAGACAGTTTGATATATAAAACTTTAAAAGTGAAAAACAAAACCAGACTTGTTCATTTCATTATATACTTTTTGTTTTAAAGGACCTATAAAACATTCCCTTTCATAGCCGGTGATGTAAGTTTTATTTGAATTTACTCTGAATTGAATTAAATGATTCAACTTTTCCTAAATATCATTTTGAGTTAATTACAGTGGAATTTTTACCTTAGCAGTATTCCATTGCTTTATTTTAGGGTTTTAAAAAATCTACTCTGAATTTAAGAAAGCTCATAGTTTTCTTTCTTAAAATAGATGCTATTTCACAGAAGCAAAGGTCTAAAGGAATAGAGGAAGTGGGAGGAGTAGGAGAAAGGAAAGAAGGGAAAAGAAAAAATGTGAGAAAAGAGAAACAAAGTCTTTGTAAATAGGGAAGGGTGAAGTGGGTGAAGGGAGGGCGGGGGTGTGAGGACAAAATGAGAACCAAGACCTGTCATATAAAGGTGTAGGATCCCAGTGATGAATGTAGCTGTACTGTCTACCTAGAATGTACCAATAAACTTAATGGAAAAATAAAATAGATGCTGTATTCAGTTTTAATTGCCTTATAAAAGTTGAAAAGATAAAACCCCATTTTTTTTTTTGTCTGTGGTAAAATGATGGAAAAAACAAAGAAAATTTTCATGGTCTGTTGTAGAGTTTCCAGGGGGAAAAGTCTACAATAACCTTTTAACAGAGCTTTCCACATAAAACTCTACTATTTATCAGGAGAATACTATTCCATATTTTTGTGAATATTCAGCTCTAACAGTAATAATTCATTTCCCTCATTTAGAATCACAGACCTATTGAGAATAAGAAAAATCCTCCAAGTGGGAGAACTAAATCAACTTCTGTGCCTATGTTAGAAATGAATCCCAATTTTTTCCTGTTTCTCTTTCTTTTTTTTCCCCCAAAAAATTGTATAAATGAGGAAGTAGTGCCAAGGACCTATTAGTAATAGTTATTTCCTAATTGCAGCTGGAATCATCCTGCATGTTAAAATAAATATTGTTAACTCTGACCTCTTGCTTTGCCAGGACTGATAAGGCAATTGCTTGACCTATATGAAGTACATACAGTATACACAGAACGGAGTGCAGCAGGAAAACAGGAAACAATAAATCAGAAATTAGAGCACTGATTGTTGTAGCTAATTACATCAGGCTTCTGCTTAATTTCTCACTCTGTCATTCTAACCTGATTTTCTTGCCAACAGACTTTGCAAATTGCTGGTGTCACGTACATTCAGCAAATAATAACCCTTAGTTACTGTGACTGACAAATGAATGAGCAGGAGAAGGTAGTTTATTATGCAAGGATGAACTGAGACATTCACCAGATACCTGCCTGGATGCTTTTTTAATTCACTTACCTAGATGTGCTGCATGATGCATTTATCCAAGAGCACAGATTTTGGCATCAAGACGGAGTAATTAGATTTGTGGCTTGGTTTGATAATATTGAGTAAGAGGAAAAGATGGTGCAAGCAAGGGAGGGATGCATTGACTTGGACAAAGAAAGAGATAAAGTAGTAGCTTAGCTATTTAAGTCAAATCTGAAAATAATATGTTTAGGGTGGGTGAAATTAGACAGCAAATTATTGAATCCTAATCTTGTCTACACATAGATTTGGTGAGCTAACTTGGCATTTTCAACCCATTATGGTTTCATTACTGATATTCTAAACCATGAAAGGCTGATAAGAGTGAGATGCTTTTGTTCAAAATTAATTGCTTAATTACGCTGAGATTCTCTCTACCTCTCCATGCAGATAATGTCTGCCAATTCATTTTCCGTGATTCCAGACTGGGCATTTGTTTATATGGTCTAAAAGCAACTTTTTTATTATTATTTTATAAAATTTGTATGATGTCTCCTACCCTTCCACTCCCCCTACTCCTTTAGCCCTTTTCTTCCTATTTCACATTATCAATTTAATGGAAAATCTAAAGTAAAAAAAATAAAATTTGCATGGTTTCTATGCTTTAAACAGTTGTACTACGATCCAATGACGGAATGTGGAAGATGTAATTGAGGAGAATGTTCACACTTGTTACTTAATAAATTTTAACATTCTGGGTATATTTTCTACCTGTGCTTTATTGTGTCATAGTTATGGCATTCAACGACTGAGCACGTGGAGAGCTAGCTACAACTTCACTGAAGTGCTCTGTTTCTTTAGTACTTAATAAAAATATATTTTATCTGTTTGATTACATGTACCCATGTTTTTAGGAATGAAAAGTGTTTCTTAAATGTGTAGGTAATACCTTACATTCCAGTGATGAAGCTGGTATGCAGACCAATTAAGCAGCCTAGGAAACTGTGGAAGAAGAGCCAAACAGAAGAACAGAGCACTGCGCGCATTGCTGCTAGCTCATAGGTCAGAGGGAGCAGAACATTTCATTTCTGTGTTTTTAAACCAATTCATGTTTATAAAGTGTTTAAGCTCACTTCCTGAGCTCTTCTTCTTCTTCTTTTTTTTACGAACTGAATTCAAAACTTGATTTTTTTTAATTGGTACATTTTTAGATATACAGTACAGTTACATTCATCTTTGGGAACTTGTACCTTTACATGATGTATCTTGGTTTTTATTTTTCCCCATTCCCCTGCCCTCCTTCAACCCCTCCATCCCTCCCTATGTACAAAGACTCTGTTTCCATCTTTTCCTTCTCTCATATTTTTCCCTTCCCTTCTTTCCTTTCCCCTCCCCCACTTCCCCTACCTCATTGAGACTTATTCTTCCTATTTCACATTAATAATTGTACATTCTGATCCTTATTTATACTTTTAGTTTCTCATACCAGGGAAACTATTTGGTATTTATACATGTGTGTCCTATTTATTTCACTTAAGAGTATAGCCTCAATGTGCATCCACTTAGCTATAATGTCTCTAGTTTCTCATTTTTTATAGCTGGGTGGTACTCCATTTTATTTAAAAAAAACACACATCTTCTTTATCTAGTCTCCAGTTCGTGGGAAATTGGGCTGTTCCCAAATTTTAGCTATTACAGATTGTACTGCTATAAACATAGGTGTGCATACATCACTGTGCACATACATCTTCTTTTGGGAAGATAACTAGCTGGTGAATAGCTGGGTCAAATGGGACTTCCAGTCCTAGTTGTTTGAGGTATCTCCATATTGATTTCCATAGTGGTTGCACCAGGCTGCACTTCCACAAACAATGAAGAAGGGTTCCTTTCTCCCCAGAACCCCACCAGCATTTATTTGTTAGTGGTTGATTTCTTGATGGCAGCCATTCTTTCTGGGGTCAGGTGAAATCTCATTGTTGTTTTCACCTGCGTCTCTTGAATGACCAGTGATGTTGAGCATTTTTTCATATATTTATTTGCTTCTTTTGCTTCTTTGCTGAGAAATGTGTTCATTTCAGATCCTGAGTTCTTCTTAAATTACTTTTTAATTATGTTTTTCGACACTGTTTATAAATAAATATTAAGCATTCACTGTAGTACCTTTCTGCATCCACTGAAGGGGAAAAAGCTGAACATAGTAGAACTATATCATTCAGACTATGCTCTCAAGAGTTAAGGAGAAGCTTAGATTCATAAAGCGAGCATTATACGACAAGACCCAGAACATTATCTTCTAGATAACTGAAATGTGTGGCTTTGGCAGTCAGTTCTATGAAATTAAAAGGGACCAAATTTTTCAGGGAAGACTTAATGGAGATAATTTACAATGGATTTAGAAGGCTAATAGGTGTTTGAATAGCTAGAGAAGAAGAGGGAGACATCTGAAGCAAAGAAACTTGATTGGTAGAAGCAGAGGGAAATGGTAAATCTGGAGATGGAGAGAGGAGTGGTAAGTAGATTTGGACTGGATGGTGAGCTAGATACTGAGGGCTCAGGGAGAAGTATGACAATGGTATTAAGAGATGTGACCTCTCAGAGAAGCCTGCCCCAGTGACTAATGTAAGAGAGGAGAAAGGTTAATGTCCACATACCAGATTAGGAGAGCATTAACAGAAGCCAGGCTTGATGTGACCAGGCTGTGGACTACAGAGTGCCACAGGGGGAAAGAAAAAGAATAATATGAATTCAAAAGCTACTTGAAAGCAGAGATTGACAGATTTTTTTTGATTTTGTATCTTCTTTTATTGCTCTAAAGTATAGACAACATACAGCTTAATATTTTGTCTTCCTTACTTTTCTCGTTGCTGAGACAGAATACCCACCATCCCAGGTTAAAGGGAGTTGGTTCACAGTTTGTAGAGATTTCAGTCCATAGTCAGCTGGCTCTGAGGAAAGTAGCATGATGGAGGTGCATCTTGGAGGAGAAACAGTCCGTGGAGGGCAGTCAGGTAAGGACACATTAGTCCTCTTTCTGTCCCTTGTGTTTTATGCAGGCTACTTCCCCTAGGGCAGGGGTAGCATTCACATCCTTAATCCTAGTTAGAACTATGCCAAATCCACCAGTGGACTGAGTTTGTTATCACACACCCTTGATCCCAGCGTCACACACTCTAGATCCAGCCACCTCTGAAAAGGCCCTCCCCATGACTGCATGAGGTTTTGGAGGGGGCCTCTAAAGACAAGCCATAACACATTTTAATTAGTTAATTAATTAATCAACTTTGCAGTCCCAGGAACTGAACCTAGGGCCTTAACACTGAGGAGCTGAATCCCCAACCCACCTTTAATATTATTTTAAATTTTGAGACAAGATTTGCTAAGTTTTTGTATTGCCCAGAGTGGGCTCAAATTTTCAGTCCTCCTGCCTCTGCCAACCAAAGTGCTAGGATTGCAGGTGTCCACAACCATGCCTAGCTCATCTTAACCACTTTTAAATGTATAGCTGTGTAACCATATTGTTGTGTAACAATCACTACCATCCATCTCTAGAATCTTTTTAAAGCCTAAACTCTGCACCCATTAAACGCCATACCCTCTATCCCTGGAATCACTGTACTGCTTCTCTGTGGTTTTGACATTATGTACCTCATGAAAGTGAAATGGAAAAACATTTTTCTTTTATGACTGGCTTATTTAATTGAGTTTGATATCTTCAGACTTTACCCATGTTGTATTATGTGTCAAAATTTCCTTATTGGGGGCTGCTTAATATCTCTATGGTATGTTCAGGTATGTTACATACCTGTATTGTGTGTCTATTCATCTATTGACATTTGGTTTGCATCCACCTTTTGGCTGTTGTTAATAATGCTGTTATGAACGTGGCTGTCCTCAGACTTCATATCTTTTTATGTAATTTATTAAACTTTCACCAAGTGCAAGAGGACTTCTTGCATACCCTTTCCAAGATAGTTCCTTTGGTAGAGGTGCTCGCTGTTTTGTTTTCACTCATGAAACCAAGGCTATGGTCAGAGTAGTCTTCTTTTAAGTTTTTGGTGATCATTTGCAAGAGACAAAGCCATGGGCTGTTCTAGGAGCATGGCAGATTTGGTGAGGTGTCCTAGAGAAGACAAAGGAGAAGGTTTGAGTCAAGGATCATGAAGTTGGCACCAGCAAAAATTATTTTGGGTTGGGCAAGCATGGACATTTTGGAAGAAAAAGTGTGGAGATGAGATGAAAGGGCATCAATTTTCAGAGAGCAGGAAAAAGGACAGAGTTCTTTTCTTATTTTAGCTATGTAAATCTTCCGTATGTCTCATTCCTTCACAGTTGTTGATACACACGCAAGCCCAGCTTGGATAGTGTGTAGCTCGTAGGCTTGTCTGAGGGCGGTGGGTGTGGCCACTGTGTGAAATGCGTCAAAATTCAAGAAGTGTGTACATGGGAGATGATGAAATATCATTAAATATTGCCATTTAGTCACCAGGGGCAGATGACATTTGGGAGTGGAGACAGGTAGGTATATAGATTCAGAAGAAGCCACTGTCAGAAAATCTCCACTCTTGCAAATAAAGGCACGCTTCTTAGTTTCTCTTCATCCTCATTGACTCTAGTCATTTCTCATCTTGAAAGTGCTCCAGCACTCTGGCTCTTACACTATCCTGCTTGGATTTAGCATTTTCTTTTCTTTTCTTTTCTTTCTTTCTTTCTTTCTTTCTTTCTTTCTTTCTTTCTTTCTTTCTTTCTTTCAGACAGGGTCTTACTATGTAGTTGAGACTGACCTGGAACTCACTGTGAATCCCAGGCTGGTCTTGAACTCACAGGGATCCTTCTGTCTCAGCCTCCCAAATGCTGGGATTACAGGCGTGTGCCACCAAGCCCTGCAGCATTTTCTCTTTGAACGGCTGGGTTTCCACATTTTTTTGCTTGAAATATGAGATTTAGCAGCTAGTGTCCGGACTGTCCCCAGTGGGTAGTGATTTGATTTGCAACTTCTGCATCATTATGGTGATGGTTAAGCCTGAGTTTGTGTACTTGATTAACTTGGGAGCTACCACAGGGATTGGTGGAACACACTTTTGCGTGTGTGTCTCTGTTGGCCATGCTGGTGTGACACTGGGGTCTATGTCTGGTTCCTTGCCTCTTCTTCTCGGCCATTGCTCCCCTGCTCTGCTTCTTGGTGCCCATGTAATAGGAAGCTTTGCTCCGTTATACCCTTTTTCCATGATATTTCCTCTTTAGAGCCAGCCAACCATGAACTGGGTCCCCTGAAGCAAATTAAACCTCTCTTCCTTTAAATTGTGAGTATTAGCTATTAAGTCCCAGCATTGGGAAAATTGACAAATAAAATCAGTCTCAATTCGAAGGAACCAAGCAATCCAGAATAGAATTAGGTGTGATCTTCTATTTTCTCCTCCTTCTCTACATCCACTCACTGCAACATGAGACACAAAGGCAGACACTTTAAGACTATGTTCTTACTCCCTTCATCTCACTGCCAAGTGGATTGCGTGTGAAAGCCAAAATGGAAGCATATTTGCGCTTTGCACACATATGAAGACCTATGGTGATTTAAAACTTTTGTGCTGCAGAAAGGACAATGACTGTGAATTGTGTATTTTCATTTTTCTGTGTGAGCATAATACAGAATTCAAGCGTATGCCCTTATCCAAGATATTCTGTAGTAACCAAGGTTCTATTTGTAGTTAGAAGATTCTACAGACTCCTATCACTCCAAAAGGAAAACCATTCATAACCACTTTTGATTATAATTTGAATTACTTTTCCAAATGAAAGCAAGGCAAAATCTGAAGTTGACTTTTTTTAAATGATCCAACTAGGGGTTTAAGAAGTCTGAAGCTTATTTTATAGTGTCCAGTGAAGCCAAGACTTGAGGTAAGTCATTAATTTAGTTTCCTTTATGACCTTGTTTAAATGTCATTGAAAACCATTGTTAACAGAATACAGAAAAAGATGAATGCATTCATTGGATGAATCTTTGGCTCTGGATTGAGGTGGGTCAAGTTTGTCGCAGATTACACAAACATTATTGGAACCCCCACCATTTTTCAAAGAATATGAAGTACTCTTTTCCATGTAATTTTCATAGGTGAATGATTTATTACAAATAGGCCACAATGCAATAGTTCAAAATTTTTATATTAGTCAAGATTTCCAAAATATTTCATTTTAAAGAGCCTCAATGTGTTCCTATTTTTCACTTGTACATGTAATATTCTTGCTTTCTTGGACCCTGATGACACCATAAATGAGTGTATAAGGAAAAGCATCTGCTCCTCATTAGTGTAGCTCCCCCACACCTGTGTGGCACTAAGTCTATAAAGCCTTCCCCACGACTTCAGGAAGCACCATATAAAAGAAGTTGTTTCAGCAAGACCCCTCTTGAGAGAGGTATAGTTTCCTCTTTATAAAATTTTCGTTCTAATTGTTTTTTTTTCCTAAAAGGTCATGAAAAGAGATAGAAATCCTCAAAGAACAAAAACACAATTCTGTCAAAATCTAATTAATTCATGTGCTAAAAATCACAGTATTGACAATAGTGATGTTTGTACTTCACTGATTTACTGTAAGCACCAGGGAAAGTTGCTTTTAATTGTTTGTATCTGGAGATGCTAAAAGCACAATTATTAGGAGCTGTTCAAATGAGGACTCTAGGAGGCTCAGAACTCTCTTTATCCATCAGCTCCATCAACTCCTCTACCCACACACTCACTTTCCCCAATATGCATGCCATTTAAGTAAACACACTTCACTGTCTACACACAGGCTTATTAAAATCACTTAGTAGGAACTCTTGAGCCACCATACCAGAAAACAAATCTTGACACAAAATGTTAAGTCTTTATGGAAGGCATGAAACAGCAATCTTTACAACTTTCCTGGCTGGTTCTTACCTCAATACTATTCTTTCTCTCCATCTTTACTAATAAAGTACTACTTTGTTCCAGGGGGCCCATCTGGCACATTCACCTTCCCAGGTCCTTTTGGTAAACGCGTCATGTGACTAAGTTGAGCCAATGAGAAGTAAGAAAAATCTATAGTAAGTTTCCTTGGAAAACTATTTAAAAAGTGGGAAGCTACCTTTCCTCTCTCTCTTTTTCATAAATGGATTAAAAGTACAATGCCAGAGGTGGAGTAGTCATCTTATTATTCAAGTGAGGAGAGTCAGAAACAAAGGCATATGGCGAGAAGGCAGGAGAGGCTCCGGCCTCTGAAAGCATTGTAGCATCAACACACAGCTCCAAAAAAACCAAAACTTTTATGCCACCAGAGTCTCAGAAGTAAATTTTTAAGTTATTATGGACATCTGTTCATACTGAAACTGAATTTCTTCATGACGTAAAAGAATTTATATTCACTGTGTACATATTGGACACCAGGCATTTTTCTTATGTCAATTTATTTCATCTTCATAGCTATACCAGCAGGCAAATATTATCTGTTATTTTACAAAGAAGAATCTGTTGTTCAGAGAATTTAAAAGGTTTTTCAAGGGCACACAGCTCATGTGTCACATCCCCAAATCATTGTCTTTCCATCAGACAATATCACCTGTATTCACTCTTTTAGTCCTTAAATGAAACTTCATATTCAACAGCTTTATGATGAAATATCTCAAAATTAATGAAAATAATAGAGTTTTATTTAGGCAGTACCATGAATTTACTCTCCAACTTTTAAAATATGTAACATTTTGCTAAATTTAAGCTTCAAAAATGCTTCAGGAAATAAAACATCATAGGCTTATTGTAAACCTTCCCTGAATGTCAGCAGTTACATACCCTTCTCTTTCTCCCTTGCAACATCCAGCTAAATACAGATATGAAGTTGCTGTGTATTAGTCCACACTATGTCCTATAATATTGTTGCACATAATTAGAAATGATTTTTTAGAATTTTGTATATTTTATAAGTGGTATATTGAATTGATCAATTGGCCCTTGACATGTTATTGAAACTTAGCTATCTTATTACATGAAGACTGAATTTTATGTACTGTATGATTTTTCCTTATGTAAATGTACCAATGTTTACTTATTTTTCTAGCTATACTGATGAACATAAGAAGAGTCTAGAAACTGCCACCATAAATAGTTCTGTTATAAACACCTGTATCTGTGCAATTATACAAATGTTGATGCATTTCTGAGATGTATACATATATAGAACTACTGGGGCATAAGATACATTCCATTTTCAACTCTGCTAGAGATTGCTAAATACCTCACCAAGTAAAAATATTCTCCACATTTTTCCAAATTGTTTTCTTATTTGCTTTTCCAGGTTCTGCACATCTATGGAGAGTGAAATATTATATTGTAGCAATGGGTGGGGCTGGGGAGCTAAGGTCTCCCATGAAAAGAGCCTCCATTTTCAGGTTTGTCCCCTCACTCCTAGGAAGGGTGAAGCAGTGGAATAAGGCTAGCGAGCTCAAAGCTGAAAGCCTGTGGCTGAAAATAGGAAAGTCAGATCCATGAAAATCAAGGAAGTCAGAAATAAAAGTACTGCAAGGCAGATATTTATTTATAATATTACAAATGTGAGGACAGTACTACCAGGTGGCAAGCCATGAGGCAGGAAGAGCTCAGATGAGCTTCTCAACCTGATGCCTTTGCTCTGACCATACTTACAAGGGTAAACTGGTCCCGAAAAATAACTGTTTCACTAAGTGGTGTTGTCTTGGCCATTCAGAGGCTTAGCCTTTGTTTCATAGGGTCTAGGGTCATACAGTAGATACAAGCAAACTAGTCCCTAAAGGTAACTTCTATGCCTGTAAAAGTTTCACAAAGTTTAACTTTCTCAAGTGAACAATTGTTCATTTTATAACATTTGCCACATCAGCCACTTTATGCCCTACACCTCAGCTTATCTTTTCTCTAACTTTCCCTACATTACCCTTTCTGACTTGATCACCCTATGGCTGTAGGATGGGAACGCGGCTGATAGCCACTCTGGCTGCTACCTGCTGGTGAGGGGAAATACGGTGCTTTCAGGCAACTGAAATCAGCTGAGAAGGGATAGTCCAGGTGGCTGTGGTGGAAGGAGTCTGGTGGTTCCAGGGCATGTTTAATTTTCATTTTGATAGCATTGCTGTGCTCTGAAATGAAGTGAGTAAAGCAGTTAATTATACAGGGGCCAAAAAATCAAAATAAAGATACAAGTAAAAGCCAAGCTATTATTAGAAGGGTAAGAGCCGGACCATTATTAGAAAAGGGCATTGCTCTATTATGCACTTGCTGGGAAGCCACTGACCACAAGCCTGTAAGAGGAACATTTTCACTGCCTGAGTTGTGTGATCACTTGTACAATGGCATCCTCTAGGTGAAAACAAATACTACCAAGAGATTAATGCACATATGACAAAAGCATGAGCACTAAAATGGAGAGGACTATTGTAACCAGCTGGCTCCTACACCTGTCTAAAGGTGTGGCTGGAAACTGCCAGCAGGAAAAGAGTTTTTATGTTTAATCTATATTATTATGACTTTATATTTTGGTATTTAAGTCTTCTACTGTGGTGTTTCTCCTTGGAGATAGCCAACCATGAACTGAACCCCCAGAAACTATAATCCACATTAAATTTCTCGTCATTTAAATTATTGGCATCAGGTATTATGCTTCAGTGATGGGAAAGCTGACTAATAAAAAAATGTATCAGAGAAGCAGGGCCATTGCTGTGACTATACCTGATCACGTGATTTAGAAGCCTTTGGAATTCCTTTGTGGGAACAGTTTGCAAACATTCTCTGAGATGTGGGTTAGACAAGATTAGAATGCTAAAAGCAGAACTTGATGGATGATTTTGGGTGGAGCTTAAAATGGCAGAATGCTGATAGGAATTCAGGCAGTACAGGCAAGAATCAGGAGCACCCAGTTGGAGGAAGGACTCCATCAGTATTTGGACTGGAGATAATGCATATTTTGCACTGGCAGGAAATTTGTCTTCATTTTACCTATCTCCTGAGAGTTTACTGGAAACTAAAGTTACTCAATTAATTGATTCAATACATGAAATTTGAAAGCACCCCAAATTTCAGATGGTGGCATAGGTACAGCTGGATGGTCTTAGCCCAAATAATAGAACTAGGGGCTAAAGTAGAGAAGAAAATTTTGAAAAACTAAAATTTGGGGATCCCCAAAACTCATGGGTAAATTTGGGGCCAAAAGAGGCATTATTGCTAAAGGGATTCTCACCACTAAAATGAAGCCAAATACTTTCTACAGAAACAAAAAGAAAGATACTTTGAAGGCCTCTCTGAAATCAGTAAGACCCCATCAATCAAAGGCCCAATGATGTAAAAATGTAAACTTTTTGTTTAAGTACAGTGCCTGTGACCCCTCTGAAGAATCTCCTGTGCAACTGGTTTACCTGGATTTGTTTCACTGTGCTCAGTCATTCGGACACTCAGAAGCTCTTGTTGTCATGGTCCTCAGGTGCCTGGCCACTGTTCCCACTTGGTGTTTTCCACATGATGTTGGTTTTACTGGCAAGCAGAAAGCAAGAGCTTCATTGGCATGCAGAATGCAAATTGCAAAGAAAAACCTGACTTGGAGGTCGGGTAAGGAGCCACTTAGAGGGCGATGTGTGAGACTTTCGAATGAAGTTGAAGGTTTAGTGGGTCCAAGGACGTCAGAGATACCAGAAACACGGACTATCTGCCTAAGAAAGCTGCAGGCCATGAGTGGAGCCAGCCCAAGAGAGAGGCCACATGGGTACAATAGGCAGGGGGTGGGGCCAACAAGCCTTTTAGTTCTCATATTTCACCATCACCTGCCTGGGATGCCAGATATGGAGCTAAACTTAATGTTTGTCCTGCTGGGCTTTTCTCTGATTATTTTCTAACCCTCCATTTCTCCATTTTGGAATGGGAATATTTACCCTGTGCCACTGTACAATGGGATTATGTAACTTGTTTTTGACTTTTTACAGATATTCACAGCTAAAGAGTTTGCCTCCAGTCTCAGAAGAGAATTTGACTTGGACTTGTGATGGAACTGTTAAGACTTTGGGGCAAAGGATTATTGTTTTTCCAGTGGTACCTAGGGTAGATGAATTAATTGGAACTAACTTGCTATTGTCTTTATGTGTAAATTAAGAATAATTTAAAGAGTGGGGCTGGAGATTTAGCTCAGTGGCATGGCAGCTACCTTGCAAGCACAAGGTTCTGTGTTCTATCCCCAGTACTGGAAAAAAAAAGAGATTGATTTAAAGATATGTGTTTGGGTATGAAGTTGACTAGGAGTGAGATATGATTAGGGTAGAGTCAAAGTGGATTACTTTGGTATCTACTCTGAGGATTAGTCTTGGCCACCATGAACTAAACATCTTTGTTTCCCCACACCTTGGGGGCAGCCATCCATCCATGGACTGAATCCACAGAAACTGTGAAGCAAATTAAACCTCTTCTCCTTTATGTGGGTATAGGCTATTGTGTCCTAGCAATGGAAAAGCTGACTAATAAACATATAAATATACATCTACCCAAAATACTGCTTTTATTACCTCCTAAAAGTTTGCTGTGTATTTTTTTAATAAAGTTTTAATAAGTTTAAATTTGTTACAAGTTTATTTTAACCAATAAATTATTTAGGAATCTATATTTCAGTTTCTATCCACATTGTTCAATTTGAAACTAGTACTGTAGTGCTTTTTATTTAATTACATTTTGACTTAAAATCTGTTGTGAATGACATAAATTCTCAAATATTTTTGAGTTTTCCATTTTAAAAATGGTATTTGATTCATCAAGACAGGCCATATTGTAGTCCAAAAACATACTTTAATAAATTTAAAAGCATAAACCATAAATGTATATTGTCAGACCACAGTGTGATTAAATAAGAAATCCATAACAGAAAAAGATCAGGAAAATATTTAAGCACTTAGATATTAAAGAGCACATCTCTAAATTACACATAGGTAAAGGAAAATAACATAAGAAACTAAAAAAATATTTCTAATTAAATGAAAATAAGAGCACAGCTTATTAGAATTATGGGATAAAGCAAAAGCTGTGCTGAGAAAGAAATTAATAGATTGATGTTACATATTAGAAAAGATTTGAAAAGGGTCGAAAATCAATAATCTAAACTCTCACATTAAAGAATTAGAAAGAGGAGAGAAAAATAAATTCAAATGGAGAATAAGTAAAGAAATAGTAAGTGAGCAGAAATCAGTAAAATGAAAAATAATACAGCAATGAAAAAACTCAATAAAATAAAAAACTTCAAAGATATCTACAAAATAGGTAAGTCTCTAGCCAATCTAAATGACAGAGAAAGTGTGTGTGGTGAGGGGGAGAGGTCACTAACACCAGAAATAAAAGATTCTGAAATTAAAGACATGGAAAGCATAATAAATATTATAAACAATGCTATGGCAACAAAATGTATAACAAGGCAAAAAAGATCAATTTACAGAAAAGACACAGTCTGAAAAAATTCACACTAGAGGAAATACACAATCTAAATAGATGCAGATTAAAGAGATTGAATCTTAATAAGATATTGAACAACCTTCCAAAACAGAAAATATCAGGACCAGATAAATATACTGATGAATTATACTAAACATTTAAGTAAGATGTACTAATTCTATACCTTCTCTTTCAGAAGATAGACGCTGAGTGAAAGTTTCCTAACTCATTCTATAGGCAAATTATGCTAATTTACTTGAATTATTTACTTGGATTCATTTTATTTACATTACTACAAATTTACTGTAATGCCTTCAGTAGATGACAGAATAATCTATGGTTCATCTAGACAGTAGAATATTACTTGGTGCTAAAAATATGGCCTATCAATCCATGAAAAGACAGAGAGGAAACTTAAAATGCAAATTAAAGAGTGAAACCAGTCAATCTGAAAAGGTTACCACTGTATGATTCCAACAGTATGATGTTCTGAAAAAGGCAAACCTTCGAAAGTGACAAAAAGGTCATGCATTTTGAGAGGTTAGAGGGAAGAAGGACAGAACAGATGAAGCACAGAGACACTTTAGGTGAGTAAAGCTACTCCGTATGGTACTTGAATGGTGGAAGTATTCCATTATCCATTTGTCCAAATATATTGAATGACCAGTACCATGCGTGAATCTTTATGTATTAATGTTATGGGCTTTGATATATTATATATCTATGTGGATTTGTCAATAGTAACAGATGTAACATCCTGGAAAGGGTATTGATAGGAGTAAAGTCTATGCATGGATAGGGAGATTAGATATTTAGGAAATCTCTATATCGTTCACACAATTTTGTTATGAACTTATGATGAATGTCATCGTACTGTATACCTAAATTGTACAAATAAACTTAATGAATAAAAAAGTGCTCTAAAGTTTTTATTAAGAAAGGAAAAATGTGACCAGGTTTTGTAAATATTTCACATTGCTTAAATAAGTATAATTCTATTTATTGACTTTTAAATTTTTAAATTAACTTTTTGTTTAAATCTTTTATGTTGTATTTCTTCTGTTCATTTGTAGGAATGCCAAAACCTTTTACTATGATTATGTATTTGCCAAGTTCTCCTAGCAGTTCTGCCAGTTTTTGCCTCAGGTAAAAATACATTTTTGACAATTGCATCTTCTTGATTTATTTTTCCTTTTGCAATAGTAGAGAACTATTTATTCTGAATATTATTTCATTTTATGCTTCTTTTGCTAAATTAATCGCAAAGGTTATGGTTTCTATCTAGATGCCCCCCAAAGCCTCATGTGGTCATAGATGGGGGTTTAGGGAGGTGAATGAGCCTTGGGAGTGTGAGATACATCAGTAGATTCGAAATAGCTAAGGGTGATGTTATCGGGTGAACCTGGTCAGAGGAGGTGGTTCACTGCAGGCGTAGCCTGGAATGGTCTATATACTGCCATCTCCCTTGTCCACTCTCTCCTTCCTGCTGCCGTGCCACGATCTGTTTCTCTTCTGCCATGCATTGCAACCTTGGATTCAGCTATGGACAGAAACTTACATTAAATATGATCCAAAGTAAACCTTTCTTCCTCTAAAGTGTGGGTGTTTAAAAGTAACTAAAATAGCATATTAATCAGTTAATAGATAATAAACATTATTATATCAAATTCATTTATCTAAAATTTGCCTAACATTTTTTCAACACTACAGCTTCAAGTTTTCTGTACAGTTTTATAGAATCTGTGATTGGATGTATGTACATATGTGTTTTATGAAAATTATATGATGGATTAAACAAACTCATCTGATAGCTTTTTTTATGTGATTGGGTTAATTTACCTGTACGTTAATATATTTGGATTTCATTATATCAGAAATTGTTGTTTATTATATTACCTTCATTCTCTCAAGTCATTGTACGAAATTATCAATTTGCCATCTGTTTTTGCTGCCTTTTCTCCCTCCTTTCCAGCTATGTTAGCTTACTGGAGTCACCATAACAAAGTAGCCTAGACTGAATGGCTTACACCAGACAGGTGTATTTTCTTATAGCTTTGGAGGCTCACAATCTGAGGTGATGGTTTGGTTTCTCCTGAGGCTGTCTCTTTCACTAGCAGATGTTTTCTCTATGTTCCTACATAGTCTTTTCTCTGTGCATTGCTGATATTTCATACTTGTCCCAATCTGCTCTTTGTATAAGACTCTTACCATGTTGGGCCATATATATATATGTATATATGTGTGTGTGTGTGTGTGTGTGTATAAACAATCACTTCTGTAAAGGCACTTTCTCTAAATGCTGCCACATTCAGAAGTCCTAGGGGTAGAGTCTGAAGGTGTGAAATTTGGAGAGACAAAATTTAGCCCATAACACTTACCTTCCGAAGTTATGTAGTTTACAAGATACTGGTAAGCCAAGTGTGGTGTTATGTGGCTGTAATCCCAGAACTTCAAAGGCTGAGTCAAGAAGATAGCTGCTACCTCAAGGCCAACCTGGACGACATAGTGTGGCCCTGTCTTAAAAAATAAATTGGGATTTTTTTTTGTCCTGATTTAATATTCATTTAAAACTATAAACTTTTCTAAGAAGTTAAGTATTCCAAAGTATCTGCTTTTTACTCCTTTCTTCAAGGTGTGTTTTTTGTTTTGCACTTAATCCCTTTAAGGAAGAGCTTGTGGGAGACAAGTTTCTTTGTATTATTTTAAAACAGTTTTATGTTGCATTTTTTTCTTCAGGGATGAAAAATCAGGGCAAGAAATTTTAATCTAAGAGCTATATTTTCCTACATAGTGAAAAATTTTGCATCATTCACTGGCATCTATTAATGTTGGCACAATATTTTTTTTATTTTAAATTGAATTTATTGGTACATTCTAGGTAGACAGTACAGTTGCATTCATTACTGGGATCTTGTACCTTTACATGACATGTCTTGGTTCTCATTTTTTCCCCTTGTTCCCACCCTCCCTTCACCCCCTCCTCTCCCCACCTTCAAACACTTTAATTCCATTTTTATATTTTCTCATTTTTTTTTCTTTTTCCCTTATTCCCCTTTCCCTATCCTTCTCACTGTTTCTACACCTTTGGTCCTTTTCTTCCTATTTCATATTGTTAATTGCCCTATTAGGATCTTGAGTACTATTTTAGTTATTCACACCAGAGAAACTATTCAGTATTTGCATATGTGTGACTTATATATTTCATTTAGGAGTATATCCTCAAAATGTACCAATTTACCTATGAATGAATCTACTTTCTCATTCTTTATGGCTGAGTAGTAGTCCATTTTATAGAAAAACCACATCTTCTTTATCCAGTTTCCAACTAATGGGCAGATGGGCTGTTTGCAAGATTTAGCTATTACAAACTGTGCCACTACAAACATGGGTGTGCATATATCACTGTGATATGATTCTTTGAATTCTTTTGGGAAGATACCCAACAGAGGGATGGCTAGGTCAAATGGAACCTCTAATCCTAGTTCTTTGAGGTATCTCCATGTTGACTTCCATAGTGGTTGCACCAGTCTGCACTCCCACCAACAATGGAAAAGGGTTCCTTTCTCCCCACAACTGTGCCAACATTTATTGCTGTGTGATTTCTTGATAGCAGCCATTCTTTGTGGGGTGAGGTGAAATCTCAGAGTTGTTTTCATCTGCATTTCTCGAATGACCAGTCATGTGAAGCATTTTTTCACATATTTACTTGCTGCTTTTATTTCTCTGTCTGAGAAATGTCTGTTCATTTCAGATTCCCGTTTTAGAATTGGGTCTTTATAGTTGGGGGCAGTGGTTGTTTTGAGTTCTTTATATATTTTAGATAATAGTCCTTTGTCTGAGGAGCAGCTGGTAAAGAGTTTTTCCCACATTGTAGGTTGTCTCTTAGTTCTGTTGATGTTTTCTTTTGCAGTGCAGAAGATTTTTCATAAGATGAGATCCCACTTGTTGATTCTTTCTGCTAGTTCCCGTGCTACTTAGGATTTGTTCATAGTCTTTTCCTATGCCAATGTCTTCCAGAGTTCTGCCTAACTTATCTTCCAGCAAGTTTAGTGTTTCTTTTTTATATTTAGATCTTTAATCCACTTGGATTTTAATTTAGTGCATGGGGACAGATAAGGGTCTAGTTTTAATCATTTGCAGGTTGAGATCCAGTTTTTCCAACACCATTTATTAAAGAGGCCATCTTTCGTCCAGTGGGGATGGTCAGCTCCTTTGTCAAAGATGACCATAGCTGAGTACATCTGGGTTTGTTTTTGTGTCTTCCAATCTATTCCACTGATCTTCAGGTCTGTTTCTTTGCCAGTACCATGCTGTTTTTATCACAGTGGCTTTGTAGTGTAGTTTCAAATTGGGAATTGTTATACTCGTGGCCATGTGTCTATTGCCTAGAATGACTTTTGCTATTCTAGGTCTCTTATGCTTCCAAATGAAGTTTTGGATTCTTCTTTCTAGTTCTTTGAAGTATTGTGCTGGGATTTCTATTGGCATTGCATTGAAACTGTATAGCAGTTTTGGTAGTATGGCCATTTTCACTATGTTGATTTTTCCTACCCAGGAGCAGGGGACATCTTTCCATTTTCTTATGTCCATTTCAGTCTCTTTTTTCAGAGTGCTGTAGTTTTCAATGTGGAGGTCTTTTGCTTCTTTTGTTAAATTGATTCCCCTATACTTCATTTTTGGGGTGCTGTTGTGAAATGAATTGTTTCCCTAATTTCTTTTGCAGTGGATCTGTTGTTTGTGTACAAGAAGGCTATTGATTTTTTGAGTGTTGACCTTGTATCCAGCTACTCTGCTGAAAGTGTCAATTAAGTCTAGAATTGTTTTGGTGGAAGTTTTGGAGTCTTCAATGTAGAGTATCATATCGTCAGCAAATAATGACAGTTTAACTTCTTCCTTTCCTATCTTTATTGCTTTAATTTCTTTCTCTTGTCTAATTACTATAGCTAATGTTTTGAGAACTATATCAAAGAGGAGTGGTGATAGTGGGCATCCTTGTCTTGTTCCTGATTTTAAAGTGATGGTTTTCAGTTTTGGGCCATTTAATATGATATTGGCTATTGGTTTTTCATAGATAGCCTTTATTAAGTTGAGACATAGACCATCTATTCCAATTTTTTGCAGAGTTTTTATCATGAATGGGTGTTGAATTTTGTCAAATTTTTTTTCTGCATCTATCGAAAGGATCATGTGGTTCCTGTCCTTGACTTTGTTAATATAGTGTATTATATTTATTGATTTACATATGTTGAACCATCCTTGCATACCTGGAATAAATCCAACTTGTTCAAATGTATGATCTTCTTGATGATCCTCTGTATTCTGTTTGCTAGTATCTTTGAGGATTTTTGGATCTATATTCATTAAGGAGATTGACCTGTAGTTCTCCTTTTTAGTTACATCTTTCCCAGATTTGGGAATCAAAGTGATATTTGCTTCCAGGAATGAATTTGGAAGTATTGCTTCTCTTTCAATTTCATTGAAAAGTCTGAAGAGTAATGGCAGTAGATCTCTAAATGTCTTGTAAAATTCAGCAGTGAATCCATCAGGACCTGGGCTTTTCTTTGTTGGTAAGTTTTTAATTACATTTTCAATTTCACTGATTGTGATTGGGGTGTTCAAAATGTTTTTATCTTCTTCGTTCAACTTTGGTAATTCATAAGTATCTAGAAATCTGTCCATTTCTTCTGTGTTTTCCATTTTATTAGAGTACAGGTTCTGATAGTATGTATTAATGATCCTCTGGATTTCTGTGGGATCTGTTGTGACTTTGCCTTTTTCATTCCTGATTGCATGAATCTGAGCCTTTTCTTTCCCTTTTTTTTTTGATAAGGTTTGCTAAGGGTTTATCCATTTTATTCTTTCAAAAAACCAACTCTTTGATTCTTTTATTTTTTGTATCATTTTCTTAGTTTTCATTACATTGATTTCTGCTCTAATCTTTATAATTTCCTCTCTTGTTTGAGCTTTGGGTTTTTCTTGCTTTTGTTTTTCTAGGAGTCTAAGAGTCATTGTTAGGTTGTTTATTTGAGTTTGCTCTATTTTCCTAATGTGGACATTCAGTGCTATGAATTTTCCATGTAGTACTGCTTTCATTGTGTCCCATAGATTCCTGTATGTTGTATTGTAATTTTTGTTTATTTGTAAAAACTGTCTGATTTGGTCTTTAATTTCCTCTGTGATCCATTGATTGTTCAGGAGAGTATTATTGAATTTCCATGTGTTTGTGAAGTTCCTATGGTTTCTTATGCTATTGATCTCCAGCTTTACTGCACTGTGATCTGATAATATGCAGAGAATAACTTCAATTCTTTTGCATTTATTTAAACCTGTTTTGTGAGCTAGTATGTGATCTATTTTGGAGAATGACCCATGTGTAGCTGAAAAGAATGTATATTCTTATTTTGTGGGGTGGAACATTCTATACACGTCTAATAAGTTCATATGTTCAAAAGCTTGGTTCAATTCTAGTATTTCATTGTTGATTTTTTGCCTAGATGATCTGTCTATTTGTGATAGTTGAGTATTCAGATCCCCCTCTACAATTAATTGTATTAGTAGTTATTTGGTATTTCATGTTACTTAATATTTGTTTTATATAGCTGGGGGCATTTATATTTGGTGCATATATGTTTATGATTGTCATTTCTTCCTCTTGGATTGTTCCCTTTACAAGGATGTAGTGGCCTTCTTTGTCTCTCAATCAGTTTTGGTTTGAAGTTTGCTTTGTCTGCAAATAAGATTGCTACCCCTACTATTTTCTGGGCTCCTATCACATGGAGGATTATTTTCCATCTGTTCACTTTCAGTCAATGGGCCTTTTTTTGCACTAGGTGTGTTTCTTGTATACAACACATTGTTGGATTTTGCTTCTTAATCCATTCTGCCAATCTATTTCTTTTGATTGGTGAATTGCGGCCATTGACACTGATGGTTATAACTGATATGTACTTACTTATTATTGTCACGTTATTGTCCTTTTATTGACTCTTTTTATTTTTTTGTCTTCTCCTTTTAGTTTCTTGCCTTGGCAATTTGATTTGCTCTGTTGGGCCTCCTGGTGTTGTGATCTTCATTGTCTTTTCCTAGGATATTGTTTAAAATTCTTTGTAGTGCTGGTATAGTATTCATGAAGTTTCTCAAGTGTTCTTTATCATGGAAGTATCTTATTTCTCCATCCATTTTGAAAGAGAGTTTTGCAGGATACATCAGTCTTGGTTGTAGGTTGTTTTCTTTTAGGACTTGAAATACCTCCCTGCAGGCTCTCCTTGACCTGAGGGTTTGTGTTGAAAAGTCTGCTGTAATTCTGATGGGCTTTCCTTTGCTTGTGATTTGTTTCTTTTCTCTTACTGCTTGTAGTATTTTGTTCTTCTGGTGGGTTTCTGGAATCTTGATTATTATATGTTTAGGTGTAGATTTTTTTTATTGTGGCTAGTTGGTGTCCTATATGCCTCGCTTATCTGTGTGTCTAATTTTTCCCCTCTGTTTGGGAAGTTTTCAGTTATTAATTCTTTGAACAGCTGTTTTAAGTCATTTGCATTTTCTCCTGGTACTTCATGGCACTACTATATAGAAAACAAGTACAGTCTAGTTAGAAAACCAACTGGACTCTAAACTACACATACCTTAATGACAAGACTCCCCATCACTTATAAATGTAAAACAATTTAATTTAAAAATGTTGACACTACAATATATAAAATAGCTATTATAAATGCACATAGTGTATTCTATAGCTGTCAGGTTTACTTTTTTTTTTTAAGGAAACTGTAAGTTACACTGTGGTTAAGACTTGTATCTTCACCCTTGAAAAAACCCACATTCTACCACAGTGATGTATGGTGAGACTTAACAGCCCCAATTGTTAAACACTTGGATCAAGTCATAACCAGTTTTATTGCAAAAGGACCCTGTACACATTTATCAATTCTAGTACCTTATTAGGTACCCAACAAGTCATTAACATACAGAAATATGCATCATGAGAAGCAAGAAATATCAGCCATCCCTTCTGCCTATTAGCAACTCATCACTCCTGAGCAACAGTGCTCACATCACTGAGGTCTGTGAACAATCACTTTTCGCATTCATCCTGAGTGAAAGATGGAATGACTTAAGTACAAATGCAACATATTATAAATAATTTCTTATAAAAAAAGTCACAAATTAAACCAAAGTATTTTACAGGATTTACTACAAAAGGCCATAAAAATTGCCTTCACTTAAGCTCTCTCTCCCCGTATCCGGCGGGCCAACTGGATGTCTTTGGGCATGATGGTGACTCTCTTGGCATTGATGGCACACAGATTAGTATCTCCAAATAAGCCCAGCAAGAATGCTTCACTAGCCTCTTGCAGGGCACCAATGGCTGCACTCTGAAACCTCAAGTCGGTTTTGAAATCCTGGGCAATTTCTCTCACCAACCTCTGGAAAGGCAGCTTCCGAATGAGGAGCTCAGTAGATTTCTGGTAATGATGAATCTCTCGAAGTGCCACAGTACCGGGCCTGTAGCGATGAGGTTTCTTCACCCTGCCAGTAGAGGGGGCGCTTTTCCTGGCAGCTTTAGTAGCCAGTTGTTTTTTGGGGGGCTTTCCCACCAGTGGATTTAGGAGCAGTCTGCTTGGTTCGGGCCATTTTCCTCTACCCAGTGCCGAAGCCTTCGGCCAATTCTCCTACCGCCGCTCCTGCGTTCAGCAGAGACGCAGTCGCCTAAAGCAAAACTGGCACTACCCCAATGACCAACTAAACAGCTCTCCACAATGTTTTGTTTGTTGGTTTCCTTCAACATATTCTTTTTTTTTTCTGTGACCACTTTTAAGGAATTTAAAAAAGACTTTTTGCTGTATATTTTCACCACCATATATTTTATTTATGTTTATTTTTGTACATGTTTTCTGTACATAATGCTTGCATTCATCTTGTTAGATACATGTACTTAACAGATCTTAATTCTTTTTATCCCCCTCTTTTCTAGTCTCTTCACCGCCTGAGTCTCTAGATCCTCTTACCATTTGCAAATTCTTGTTGTCAATTTTTAATTTTGATTTAAAAATTATTTATCCTTTGAGTTTCCAATATGAGAAGTTACACAATGTTTAAATTTGTCTGTCGGATTTATTCCACTTAATGTTATTTTCCTATCATGAATCCATTTCCCCCCAAAAGATGAAATTTATCCTTCTTTATGGCAGAGTAGTACTCCATTATGTATAAACTCCACATTTTCTTTATTCATTTATCTATTAATGGATGTATGGGCGGCTTCCAAAATATAACTATTATGAATTGTGCTGCTATAAACATGGGTGTTCATGTATCACTATGGTATGTCTTTAACTTTTTGAGGAAGACATCTAGAAGGGGAATAGGTGGGTTAAATGCAATTTTTAGCCTTTTTTTAGGATCCTCCATACTGATATCCATAGTGATTATAAATAAAAGTCTACATTCCCACCAAAAAGGCAGAAGAATTTATTTTCCCTCTCATTCTGAATAGAAATTGTAATTGTTTGATTTTTTTTTGCAATATCCATTCTTTCCTGAGTAAAATGGAATGCTGTTTTAATTTGCATTTCACTAATGGCCAGAGATGGTGAACTTGTTTTGTTTTAGCTATGTGGACTTCTTCTGACAAGTGTCTACCAATTTTATTTATCCATTTTTAATATATTTTTGGGACATGGGTTTTTAAAATTTTTTCATAAATTCTACATAGTAGTCTGCTGTCAGAGAAATACCTAGCAATTTTTTTTCCCTTCTGTAGGTTGTCTACGCTATTGACTTTTTTCCTTTGCTGTATAAAAGTTATGAATACTATGCAATTCTATTTGTGAATTCTTGATGTCATTTCCCATGCTTTTCAGATTCTGTTTAGAAAGTCTTATCTGTGCCTATGCTAGAGTTTTACCTGCAAGAGTTTTACCTACTTTGTCTTTCAGCAGATTCAGTGTTTCTGTTTTAATATCTATGTCTTTGATCCATTTTTATTTTATTTCATTGCATGTTGATGAATATGGATCTAAGTTCTATCTTTTGCAAGTGGGTAAGTAATTTTCTCAGAACCATATGTTAAAGAGGCTATCTTTCCTCCAGTGTATGTTTTCATCACCTTTGCAAAGATCAGATTACTTAATGTGCCTGGGGTTGTTTCTTCATCATCTAGTCTGTTCCATTGATCCACAAGTCTATTTTTGTGTCAGCAAAATGCTGTTTTTCAATACTGTATTTTTATAATATAATCTCAAATCTGGGATCATGATGCCTATCCATATGCCCTTGTTACCCAGGAATGCTTTTGCTATTCTGGATCTCTTCTGGTTCCATATGAATTTTAGGATTGCTTTCCCTAGTTCTCTGAAGACTGCCTATGGTATTTTGATTGGGATTGCATTTAAATCTGTATATCACTTTGGAAGTACAGTCATTTGAACACATTAATTACCTATCCAGAAGCAGGGGATATCTTTCCATTTTTCTGGTGTCTTTTTTCAGTGTACTATAGTTTTCATTGTAGAAGTTTTTGACTTCCTTCATTAGGTTAATTCCTAAATATTTAATTTTTCTTTATGCTATTGTGAATAATATTATTTTCCTAATTTCTTTCTCATTGAGTTTATTATCAGTATACAGGAATTTTATCAATGTTTTCTGTGTTCATCTTGTATTCCGTTTAATTGGTGAATTTGATTATTAATTGTAGGAATCTTTTGGTGAAGTATTTGGGTCAGTTTCTTCATGGGTCATTTTTTCCTTGTATAGAATCAATTCATCTGCAGATAATGATAGTTTGACTGTTTCCTTTCCTGGGCATATCTCTTTTATTTCTTTCTCTTGCCTGAATGCACTGGCTAAAGCTTCAAATACCATATAGAGCGGAAGAGAGTTGGCGAGAGTACCTGATTTTAGAGAGAAATCTTTTCTGCATTTTATATGATGTTGGCAGAGGGTTTATCATAAACAACTTTTATCAGATCGAGATAAGGTACTTTGATAACTATTTTCTTTAATTTTAGACTATAAATGGATATGGGATTTGTGAAATGATCTTGTAACTTTTGTTTCTATTCATGTGGTTTGCTATTTTTACTGATTTATATGTTCGACCATCCTAGCATTCCTGGGATGAAGCCCACTTGGTCATAATTTATGATCTTTTTGATGATTTACTGCAATCTGTTTGTCAATCTAGTCGAAGGTTTTTCTGTCTATGTTCATTAAATAGATTTGCTGTAGTCTTTTTTATGGTGTTTTTTTGTTTTGTTTTGTTTTGTTTTGGAATCAGGGTAATGCTAACTGCTTGGATAGAGTTTGAAAGTACTCTTTTCTTTCCAATTTTGTTAGTGTTTAAGGAGTATTGCCATTATATCCTCTCTGAGGTTCTAAAATTCAGCAATGAATCCATCAAGTCCTGAGCTTTTATTATTTGTTAGGATTTTTATTACTGCTTCACTTTTATTGCCTGTTATTGGATTGTTCAGAGATTTTATGATTTTTTTAAGGGGGTACCATTCTGATAATTCATAGGTGTCTCAGAGTCTTTCCATATCTTCTGGATTCTCTACTTTTGGGGGGTACATTTTTTCACAATAGCTACTAATGATTTTCTGGATTTTGGCAGTGTCCATTTAGATATGGCCTTTTTTTCTTTCTAATTAAATTGATTGGGGTCTTTCTTTATAAAAATTTGGCTGTTTGTTAATTTTGTTTATTCTTTCAAAGAACAGCCCTTTGATTCATTGATTTTTTTTGTACTGTCTTTTTAATCTCAATTGCTTTAATTTCTACTCTGATCTTTATGATTCTCTTCCTGTACTAGGGTTAAGTTTGAACTGTTCTTATTTTTCTAGAATTCTGGCATGCATCATTAGGTTGTTTGAGCTCAGTTTCTTTTTCTCATGTGAGCATCACCAGCAATAAATGACCACTGTAGAACTATTTTCATTGTGTCTCATGAGTATATGCTGCAATGGCACTTTTGTTTGATTTTAGGAATTGTTTGATTTCTTCTGTGACCAATTGAGTATTCTGGAGTGTTCTATTTAATACTGAAGTATTTGTGAAGCTTTTGTTATTTCTTTTGTGATTTAATTCTAGTTTTAGTGAACTATGATTTGATAGTATACATGGGATAATTTTAATTATTTTGTATTTAAGTGAGTTTTGTGAGCTAATTTGTATGGAGAAAATTTCATGTGTTGCTGAGAAGAATACGTATTCTGTTATGTAGGGTATGTACAAATAAATAAATTCATGTGAAATGCACTAATATTCTCTTCAGCAACTGGCCTTCCAAACATAAAATTTGTTTTGATATTTTGAAAATGAGGTGAATTTCTATCATACTGTCTCTTTCTTTTTCTGGATAGAGGGGCTTGCCTTATTATGGCGTAGAATACTGCCTTATATCATTTTTTTATACCCTCAACCATTGGAGATATCAGGGCTATAATAGATCAAATCATCAAGGTGCAAAATGGCTTTCTTAGTTTCAGTTCTACTCACCAACAACATATGTAGTCCCAGGACCTCCTCATCCCACATCTTCCAGTCGGTTTTGGCCTCCAAGAAATTTACTGGAACCTCCATTGAGGGATGGTACAGATATACTAAAAATTCACCTTCAGTTACAGTTTAGACTCTGTCCCCTCCCAACTGCTTGTGCCTCATGCTAGGCCAAGACTTTGCCTGCCTAGCAGTGTTGTAAATGGCAAAGATTTTAAGCCACTATTGCTATCTTTTGAAGACTGGTGTTTCCCTCAAATTCATGTTGGAACCTAATCCTCAATGTTACAATATTAAGAAGGCATTAACTTTGTGAAGGTACTAAATTATGAAAATTTTGCCTTCATGAATTGGATTCGTGCCACTGTAGGAGAAGCCTGAGGAAGACTATTTGTTGCTTAAACTGTGTGAAGTCATATAGAAGACTTCTTGTATGAGAAACAGGCCACTTTGGCCACCAAATCACTGAATCACCTTAGCTTTGGACTTTCTGGCCTCTAGATTGGAAGCAAATAAAATGCTATTTACAAATTGCTCAGTTTAAGGTAATTTTCTTAGCAGCCTCCATAAACTGTGATGATTAAGGATGGTTGTCTTATTTTCAATTCCTTCTCTAACCCTCCACGTCTGCTTTCTCTGCTTTCTGTTATTGCACCATGTGCAGTGAGCAGGAGGTGCTCTCAAATGCTCGTTCACCCTGTGACCCTGACCATTGGCCATTCCTTATCTTACTAAGAATACAGCTTGCATTTCATTTTCAGCTCTTAAACTAGCTATTTATTAGATATCTGCGAGGCTTTGTTTTACTCAGATAAATATGTGTATGTAGTTGTGATTTCACTCCCTGGAACCATGTCATGTTGTTTTCACTTCACACATAAGCAAAATTCTATTAAATTTAACTCACTACTTGAGCATTCATGATTAGTAAGTCACGTATTAGGGAGTTACATTACTGGGATATTTCCATTAATTATATAAACTTCTCTAAATCAGTTATTCAGGCTAATGATCCAGTAGGGTGCAAATTGTGCTTTATGGGACTTGCTATTTTATTGGTAAGGGGACCAAGTAGGGGAGAATATTTACATTTAATTAGTACTGAGAACACATGAGAATCCTGTATCAGTGAACGAAAGTTCTCTGTACCACATGCATACTATATTTAATCTAAATACTAAATGTATGTTCTTTATGCATATTTTCTTATTGAAAATATTAAATCTTAAATAACAAGTATTATGATTATTTCTGTAAAACTGATGAAAAAAGTGAATCACAGAGAAAATAACTTGCTTGAGTGCACAGAGCTAAAGTCAAAGCTAGACTGAGATTAAATTCATAAGATTTGGGCTCTAATACCTACCCTCGGAAACATTGGTCTCCATTATTGCACATTGAGCTTTTATTTCTTAGAAAAAGAACATTAATTTTTCAATATGTATGTTTATAGGAAAATATTTTGAACAGTTAGAAGATAAAATCATAGCATTAAATTGTCATTGCATTTTAAAATTTGAATAGGGTACAAATCTATTAAGACTGTGTCCTTTGAGACAAAAACACGACATATGTGAGACTAGCAAAAGTAATGTACCAAAGGGTAATTTACAAAACCAAAGCATGAAAATGGCAGTAATATATAATTGTATGCATTGGAGAAATACATTGGTGGATAGAGAAATTTGAAGCATGTAATGTTAATAAGAAAAGACTTCTTGATGGATATAGAAGAGTTCGGGATTGTAGGAAGAAAATCACAACATGTGGAATGGACTAGAGAAGCCTCTTACATTTGTAAGTGGAAAGCTAGAGAATGTTCAAAAGGAATCCGGCCAAGGCCCTAGGGACCAGCGAATTGGGCCACTATCGGAGAAAAAGGCACATCCTAAACTGTTTCAGGGAACACGTGAAAGTGATGTTTGAGGAAAGAAAGGAGTGGTTTAGATAGCTCAGTTTTGAGAACACTTATCACGAGAGCCAGTCAAAGCTTTTTCAGAATGAGATCAGGCAGCTTGCATGATGGACCCTGGGTAATGACGCTGCAGATGCTGGGTGGACTCCTACCGAGAGATGCACCTCTTCGTGAGCTTCACAGGTGATGGGGAATGTGAGTAGAGCAACATTTTATAAAGAAATATGATATTTTTCTGTAAATGGTATGTAAACAGGAGATGGTCCAAAGACTCAAGAAACTGCTGTCACTGGCACTGGTGGAGAAGTAAGGCAGTGCCAAGATAAAATACAGAATTGGGCTGTCAATTTGGACTTCTGGAGTCATGCAGTACGTTTGGATGAAACTTTATATATGTATAATAACAGATCTTTACAATAACCTATAAAAAGGTTACTGTACTATACTGATGTACAGATTCAAAACTACTTGGATGTGTGGTCTTCATGAGGTTAGCAGAACCAGGCCCATTATGGTGATCCATAGAGGAGTAGAAAGAGAGGGAAACTACCTATTAGGCATAAAAAAATTGTAGGTGAGAGAAAGGGTTGGGGAAAGGTAGAGAAGAATGATTCCTCTGAATTTGTCCTCTTTTTCTTATTAAATTATATGTCAAATTTTTACATTCTAATTAAAAATACTAACTTTTGCAAATCTCCCCTAGAAACTTTTATAAATTTGCACTACACTACTTTTGGTCTTTTGGTCTTAAAAAATGAATCTTAACTTTTCAGTTAACTGCATATATATATGCTAGACAGACAATAGATGAAGTACCTCACCAAAAGTTCCATTGAATAGTTTTAGTCTAATATTTTATGTCTTAAAGAATAATTGCATTAGGTTTTAAATGGTCGCACAAAAACCCATTGAAATAATTTTACAAAAACTGAATTAGTTAATACATTCATTATATTCAATACATTAATACATTAGGGAAATTATATTCAATACATTAGAGAACTACAGTTCTCCTGTCCTCTGCTGTCAGAAGTGTGTAATTGTTAAGAAAAAAGCACCATTGCTAGGGACAATTAGTTTGGTTTCTTTAAATAGTTCCCTGATAATGTCATGCCTCAAAGACTTGAGCAAAGAAAAAGCAAATGAAACTGAATTCCACTATTAGCTCAAGCACCCACTCAAATTCTGATTCCTTGAGCAAAGGGCTTAACCCATCTCTGGGGCTGTGTATAACTCTGCCTCCTTTTAGACAGTATGGTAAGTATCAGAAATTTAATGATGGTACAAAGGCCTTGAAAACACAAAGCTAGATTATATAAATTAAGGCTAAGAATGCAGAAAACAAAGAAGAAAATTGGGGATATATTTAGAATAATTCCAGCAAAGTCCCTTAAGAAGCCAGGGATCTTTGCACTGGATAAGATGGTACAGCAGCTAAGTTAATAGACTTCCTTCTGAGGAAGGACCTTGTGAACTTCTCCTGGGATAAGCACAAATCAATTTGGAACTGGTGTTGCTTTTCTATATGGAAGGGAAATGTCCACAGTGTCCTGTAGCCTTCCTGCTTCTGAGGTGCTCTGAACTGTCTGAATCGTCATCTATAGCAAAGAACAATACCACCTGTATGTAAATGGCTGCAGCTGGAGGCTGACATGTTTTTGGAATCCTGAACACATAGAGAAGATGTGATACTCAGGAAAAACTTCAAAAGGAAAGGAAGTTATACAAGTTTTTTTTTTTTTTGGTTCTTTATGCAAAATCTCAAGGCCTCATTTATTTTTGTTTTTGTTTTTGAATGCAGGAAGTAGACATCTGTACATATAAATGTACACATGTACCCATATACATGGTGTATTGTGTAATATCACAAGTTAATTTTGAGGCACCACCCTAAAATCTTGCACATGGTTATAAATTAATATGTACCACAAAAAAGTTGGCAAAAATAAATATAAATTGCTGTTTCACATTAGTTCTGGCCAAATGTTGCTGGCAAATTAGTCATTAAAATATTTTTTCAGATTTAGGAGTTGTCTTGTGCATCTCAGAATCAGAGAGAGGCCATTGTAGATCATAGTAAAAACAACACTGAGATTGAAACTAAAAACTTAATCTTGTATAGGGCAGAATGCCTTATGGTCTGAACTATATAATTTTAGAGGGAAAACGTGTCTACTTATGTGGAGATTATGATTAAGATTTAATGGCCACAATTTATTCAACTCACTGTAAAATAGTTTTTGTGTTTTGCTTTTTTTTATTAACCTGACATTCATGGGTCCATGGCTAAGCAACCAGAGAGAACGTGAACTTAATTAGCTCCTGAAACAATGTTCGTGTTCTCCCCTCCCTCTCCCTCCCTCCCTCCTTCTCTCTCTCTTTCTCCCCCCACCGTGTGTGTGTGTGTGTGTGTGTGTGTGTGAATTTTCCCCCAGAAGATAATTCATTTTTCCTCCAAAATCTCCAAGCATCCCGAGAGTCCGTAAACTTCACAAACCTCTACCTAACATTACTAGAACAGATATTAACGATGATAATCTAAAATGTGTATTTCTGTTAGCATTTTAGGAACGCGTTTCATGCTTTTTTTTAACAAGACTAAAATGGTCACACACAGTCCCACTCCATTCTTCGGCCCACCTTGCCTGGCCCTTCTCTGCTCACCGGCTCTAGCCAACCCAGTCTTCTCTCGCCTTCTTATCCTCAGCAAACTCCTCCCTGCCTCAGCTTTTTCACTAGTTGTCTCCTCTGCCTAGTGACTCTGCCCAAATAGTTCCCAGCTAGATGTTTTCTGCCACGTACATCTTAGGTCCAATGCCACTTTTTCCTAGACATCTCTGACTATTCATCTAAAATTACTCTCTGTTGTGTCACTCTTTTATCTTTATCACAATGTATGTGACTAAACATGTATTTGACTAAACACAGTGTTACCTTGTAGCTGAAATAAATTTGTCAATTTATATATTCACTTACTTTTGATCCTCCATTCCAGAAGGTACGGTTACTGCCTAAAGTTATAGTTGGCATGTAGTAGACCTTCAGTGAATATCTGTTGAATGAATAAATGAACTGATTACATTCAACCATAATTGTACCTATTGTTAAAAGAAGGGATTCCAAATGATGGTCAGTTAATAGCTATGGCAAGCCACTCGACTTTAAAATTATTTTCTCCATCAGTAAAATAGATACAGAATTCCTCCTTGTAAATCTATTGTGAAATTTAAATGCGTTATTGCATTTAAGACACTTGACACACTAGAATCCATTTGTTAAATATTTTTGTCATTTTTATTACCATTTTGCAAAAACAGAAAAATCATTTAAATGAAACAAAAGTCATATTCAAGAAAATTGAGGCAGATGCCCTCTAAGATACATTATGTATGATTAGTTAAAGATATAGATAACCCAGTCATGTTAATGTTAATTCCTGAATATGTGGTGGAATGAAAACGCTTATAGTTTTGGATTTAAATCCATAAGATTATTTGACCTATTTAGCATTATTTTGGATTCTGATTTTTGAGAGTCAATAAAATTTTGAAACCAAATTCATGCTGTAATCTCATTCTCTTTTGTGCTAGAAAAATACATAAACAGTGCCACATACTTCATCATAATATCCAAAACTCTCCAGAATTCAACACTCTCTACATTAGTAAATGCATAAAGAATTTGGATATTTTGGGTTTTCACACAAAGAATGCTTTGAATTTGCTGTCTCCCTAGGTACATGCAGAATGTGATCAAAGGGATGTGCTCCCAGAAATTAATTTTATTTTGGAAAATTCTGCTATCACCTTATACTGGTAGAATTAACCTGAGAAGTTCCCATGTAATTTACTTATAGCTAACATTTATTTCTAATTCAAAAAGTACGTTATCACTACAGCTTTTGCCCATTAGTTTTCTATCTCATTATGCTAAAATATGTCCTTATAAACCAGCTTCCTAAAAGTACTGCATGTGTCCTAACTCAGTTCAGTAGATATCACACTCTAAAATATTTTTCAGTTTTTTTCTTTTAAGCAATGTACATGCTCTACTTATTTATATGAACTGAAGGAGCTATTTTATAGCTTTATAATATTTGAGAATTTAAAGAGTCCTTAGTGATCATCTAGTCCAGTTCTAATCATTTAATAACTGAAGGCCAGAAAGAAAGTCATGTCCAGTATTATCCAGGAAATTAATGGAAATGTGAGGGAAGAATTCCTTCACATCTCTAATTTCTTCAGATCTCTAACCACTAATTTCCAAGAGTCAGTCAATCCCTTTCACCCAACAGGCTCAGCCTTGACTGCGGGGTTCTGGGCTGGGAGTCACTTCCTTTAGTTAAAAAGTCATGATCACAGGGGCTCATAGGTTGTGTGTGTGTGTGTGTGTGTGTGTGTGTGTGTGTGTGTGTGTGTGTGTACTTGTGTGCACACTTGTTTTATTAAAAGGAGAAAAAAATATCTTAGGAAAAGGAAATATGATGAAGGGAAAAATGTTATCGGCTGGAGTTATAGTCTCCAAAGTCATTCCCTTCCACCTTTGTTTTCACAATAATTCTTTGCTAGGTAAGTTTTGGTTTAGTAATCCTATTTCCTTTCCTTCTTCCCCCTGAGATCTATTTCATCATATTGGATAGGATATAGCAAAACAGTGAAAAGGTCTAAAGAATCCATTCAATTAAGCACAATGCCTTTACCAAAGTTAATTATTTGGATCCAGAAGCGTTCAAAAATACCCAAAGCTTTTCTTCGAAAATAGAAAACTAAAGCAAGAAGCTCATTTTTAATGCAATCAGTCAATTCTTTGTTTTACCCACACAAACGTACTCTGTTGTTTGCCTATTTATCTTTTCTTTTAAACAGAGCCATTCAATATGTGTCTGTAGAAGTACTAATAAATGCTGCAAGAAAAAGGCATTGAAATACAGCATTGCCATTGTATTTTTCCTAGGTGTTTCTTTTCTAAGAATTTATGACATTTTTAGACCATGGATTATAACTTAGTTTGCTCACTGTGAAAGCAAGATAAGATTCCAAACATTTCTAAAATACTTGGTATAATTTATTGTCATTGCAGTGAAGTCAGATTTAAACCCTTTTGGACCCAATGCCACAAAACAGCTATTCAAAGTTCAAAGGGGTAGGCCTACACATGTGATTAACTTATCACTAATGGAACTACTATAACCCTGGCTGTGCCCTGGCTGCTGGTGTTCCAAAGATTATGTGATACTTGCAAGCCTTCAAATACCTATTGTGCATATTTTATTGTATAAATCACAGGTGTCAGAGTAAAACGCATTCGATGAATTGCTTCCTACCACTAACACAAAGATTATTTTCAAAATAAAAAAATCATGTTTCCTCAAGAATACAAACTTCTACTGACAAACCTCCAGTGCCAAATGTGGTTTCCATTTGCTGTTTTTGGATTTATTTGACTGTGCCAAAGTTCAGGTGTGCCAGCTCTCTGTAATAAGCCATTTGGATGAAAGCTTGGCCAGCTCAAAGGATCCTGATGTATTTTATTGCAGCCTTTTAAGATTATTGTTCAGAAATACCAAGTCTAATTTTGAAATCAATTAGCCATTCGGTCTGATGAGGTGTTGGCCCAGCTCAGGTTCACACCCGCTGTCCTCAGATTATTGTTCACTTGAGTCAGACCTTAGTATCGCGTTGTTCCCCAGCATCTGGTGGACATATGTTTGATGTTCTTGCAGAGTGAGCTGATGGTTTAAATTGCAAACTCTAACGAAGAAAGCTTTGTACATTGGCTGCTGTTAGCCAGGGAAACAAACTTTTATAATACTCTGTAAAACAGAGAGAGAGAAAAAGAAGAAAAAGAGGAACCCTCATAGTTTTCATATTTAATTATTTTTCTGTGATCTGTGTCTAAGTAAATGGTGGATGAACCAAATATAATGAGAAAAGAGCCAATTATCAATTACCTACTACTGCTAGATAAATAATCCTCTTTGTCTGGGTTCATCTTCCAGCCAGATTGGAGGTGTAATATCTTTCCCAGAAAGGTGCTTCCAGAAGGGGCTGCATCTCTCACAGTCAGGCAGCACTTGTGAAGGTGCAAATTCTGTTTGGCACGGCAGTGCTTCTGGAAACTGCCGGAGTCCCCAAGCACCACCCGTGCTGTTCAAAAGAAATGCTAGATGGTAATCTATAGGGCTAAACTACCCCTTCCTCGGTCTCCCACCCACCCTCACTGGCTGCCTAACATTCTGCCAGAGTAGGGAGACCCAATTTTTTCTATCCTGTGACTCCACTGGTGTCCCAGATGGTGCATGGCAGAGGCTTATGTGAAGCCAGACAGGAGCAGAGTATAGGCAGGAGGGAAATTTCTGTGATTTGTTTTAAGCACAGTAACATTTTCTTGTTCTTTCTCTCAACTCTGGAACAAAAACATGTATCAATGAAAAATGATGTTAATTTACATGATTCATAGCATGGATAGATAGTAAAGATTCAGTGGACGGACTGCTGATCAAATGGGGTGGAGGACAGAATGCTATCTGTAGCTCTCATCCCCTTCCGGTGAGCTCTTGTCAGGAAAGCCACCGGGGTGGGCTGTACCTGATCACATTCATCACTCATTTACTCTTAAAGGAAGTTGGTTAGCTTTTCATTTTCAACACGGATTTATTTAATGTCTGCTGTTTATCCCAGAAAAGCAGTAATGCATAAAGGAGAACTGGGCCTTAACTTTATGAAGCTTACAGTCTAGAGGCAAAAGGGGATGTAAAGTCAGAAAATTAATAATCGAATTCAAGCCAATAAGTAAAAATAGTGAAGAAGAGAAGTACTGGTTAAATACATATTTTAACTGTTATTTAGATCCTGAATATTCAAACAACTTGTATTAAAAATCATCTCATACCCTAATGTTTTGATAGAAATATTTTCAATGTTCAAGAAACAAGATTTGTTGAATAATTTCTGGTGCACCCTAGTTGTGTGTTTATAAACCCATTCCCACCTGCTGAGCATGTATTACACATGGATCACTCAATCATGTGTTACCGCATTTAATCTTTGTCTTCACTTTCTAAAAAGTAGCTATTTACTGCTGAAGACATAGAGAATCAAAGTGGTTAAGTAACACACATCTGACTTCAGAGCCTGTAATTAGGAGCTGAAGTTAAAGTTCCATGTTTTTCCAACATTTTCAAATGTCTCCCTGCAGTGAATCTGTTAAAAAGTGTTAAGAACTCCTTTCAAGGGCCAGGGATTTGGCTCGGTGTTGCTGCCGCCTGCCCCACAAGCACAAGGTCCCCAGTACCAAAAAAACAAAAACAAAAACAAACAAACAAAAAGCAGACACACACCAAGAACTCCTTTCTTTATTACTGAATATGCTGATGAGGTAAGTCTCAAATGGGTAGCTTTGAACTCACCACTACACAGTGCGAAACCTGTCTGAGGGTGTCTGAATCTACTCACTACCTCTTTACAAATAAGGCAACTATGCATCTGTGTTAAGCTGAAGTCTCCAACCATGGATGAAGAAAGCAGCATATCGGCAAACTGGCAAGAGAATTATTTGCCTTCACGAAGAGGAGAGATCTGGAACAGAAGAATTTGATGAAGTTTCTGCTGTTTTTGTTGACAGTGTGTTGGCCCTGTGGGTCACTTATTGGGGTAGTTTTTTTTTTCCCTAACTTTCCAAAAGAAATATGAGGAAAGATAGTGATTTAAAGGGGAGAAGGTTATTATACGGAACCACAGAATGTGACATTTATTCCTATGCTTTCAAATTTCTTCATCAAAGAAATACACTTTGAGATTGATGTTAGAGTAATAAAGTATGCCTTGCTTAATCTTTCTAAAAACAAAGGAAGCCAACTTGTACCAGAGCACCAAAGTAGGATTAAAGTTGTGACTACCACTATAAGTTACTGCCATTGGAAATTACTGCTGTTTTAAGTTTCTGGCTGACTAATAGATTATCACAAGGGATGAGAAAGTTAAAATGGCTAATTCATTTTTCCAACATGGAAAACATCTCAGGCAATATCTGTTATAGATAGAATATGATTAAAATTCAGCATAAATGTAGTTTTTCAGCTTTTCAGGCATTCCTGAATCCTCTGTGAGAACTAAGCTAGATAAATCTTCAAAACTTTAGAAATTCAGTCTCTATAATTCCATACCAAAAATAAAAGTATCAGAAATTTCACTTTGTTATTTTTCTTTCCCAATAGTGGAACCTCTAGCTTAAGTGTCATAGATTTTCTTGCTGTATTAGAAATACAACCACTGATACAAATATTTTTCCTTCAACATAAACAAACAATTTGGACTGTAATGCAAAGGAGTACATTTTATAACATTTAGCACATGACTCCTTATTGCGAATATGAATAAAAGTAAGTAGTTTACAATAAATAACGTTGCTTGTTGTTAGTATTTTTATTTCAGTTAAGTGACACTGTGCGTCTTTTCAGCATAGCCATTCCAACTTGCTCTATTTCTCTGTTCTGCATTTATGCAATACAACCACTTATCATCTTGCCCTTTTCTTATCACTGACAAAATAATTTTGATCTCTACATTGGCTACACACTGGAAAACAGCAACGAGGCAATACTGAATATCACAATCTATCACACTCACATCCCCTTTTGGTGGACAGGAACATATTCTGACTCCTCACTGAGAAACAGACTCAGTCATGACCCAGTGTTACAGAAATAATGTATCAGTATAAGCAATGGGCAGAAATCTATTTGGATTTCTTCTAATAAGGTTTCTCATATCTTATATTCAGAACAAAGTCAGGAAATTACTCAAAGATTTCCTTAATTTCATGCTGACATCCTAGTTTTCCATCATTTTGGTTTTAGTTCATTAATTGATATTGGAGATGAACATTTTCACGTAAATAACTACAGATACAACTTCCACAATAGTCCCATTAACTAGAAGTCTATAATTTTATTGACTAAAAATCTGAACCATCTTGTAAATGTTAGTCCTAAGTTTTAAGGTGTCATCAAATATTAATAATGAAGTATAATTAAGAATAATTATAATTAGTAATACATTCTCTTTTATTTTTAAAGCCATGAAAACAACATTTAAATAGTTAATCTTTGTATTTGTTTTTTTGAAACTGTTGAACACATGTCTATGTCTGAAACACATAGCTGAAATAGTGAGTACTTCTGTCGATGAAGACCTAAAGACGAGGAACGGTGAATTGGCTAAGTTCACATTGCTGAAGAAACTGTATATAGTTAAGCATTGAATTCTACAAAGTTATTTACTTTAAAATTAAAAAAAATTTGCCTTCATAAAAGCAAAATTGTAGAAACATGCAAAGAAGCAAATTTAAATCAACTACAATTTAAACTTAATGCCTGATCGATGGCATTTTGATATAGCTCAGCTTTCTGTTTGTGTTTAAATGTGTTTGTGTGTACAACAAAACTTAAATCAAACCGTGCTAGCATGTTGTATCCTGATTTTCTTTTAATACTTTAAGTCCTTAATTACTTGAACGTAAGATTTAGACTTGTTTCAGTGAATTGCATTTAATGTATGTATTATAATTTATACAGCTCATCTTTTATTATTGAGATTTATTTTTTCTTTTCTTTCTATTGTAAGCAAACTATGATTATTATCTTTATACATAAATCGAATGCATCTCTAAATTAATTCCATAGGATTAATCTCTAGACATAGAATTGCCAGACCATCATTCATGGGCATTTTTAAGGATCTTGATTCATATTTGCAAATATCTTTTCAAAATGCTATAATTTACATGGCCGCCTGTAGCATTGAGAATATCTTCTTTATCCAAACAATAGTTACTATTGTTTATTTTTCAGGTTTTCCAAAAGGAAAGTGGAAAATAACATTCCATTTTAATTTATATTTGTTAGATTAGAAATGGAATTAAAGCTTATTTAAGTCATTCAAGGACTATACTTACTTTTTAAGCACTTTGTTCTTGTATTTTATGTATAATCTTAGTGGTGTGCTTTCTTTTTATTTATGTGTAGGAGTTACTTGTTTTTTAGAATTTTGTCCATTAATCTGCCATTTGTGTTGTGAATGCCTTCTTAATTTATAATTGTCAATTAATGTCCTTTTTTATTTTGCTTTTGGGTTCACTTGTTTCTAATTTTTAAGTTGTTCCAACATTCTGCTTTTGTCTGCATCGTCTTTCTTTGCTTTGTATCTTCAGTACAGATATTCATCTGTATATTCTTGGCCTACTACAATTTCATTTTCCTCTAAATAATATTTTTAAACCATCTAATCATCTGGTTTGGATGGTTAAATCATGTTATTGCTTGGTGCAATTTGGAATATAAATTATTTTCTAGGAATGATAAACATTGTCTAATAGCTAAATTATTCTTCTTCAGTTGCTTTAAACTGTGATCCTCATCATTTGTAATCTTATTTTCTGTGGTGTTTTCTGCCTCTTAGGATGGTGGCTTTGGTTTTGTCAATAATACCACGCTTTATTAACAATGGTAACTTTATAATATATTTTTACATCATGTTGAAAGACTTATCATGAATCTTTTTCATTAATTTGGTTTGGACTTTACACCATGCACTTAAGAAAAAAATTGGTTATTTAAAAACTACTTCTGCAATGTTGGTTCAAATCATAGTCTTTTAGGCTTTTTTAAACTCAGTATTCTATCTTAGACTGTGAAGAGGTTAAAATTAAAAAGGTATTTAAAATTTTTGTACCTCATCGAATATTTAAAAATTTTTAATTGTCATCTTTTCCCTTCTCATCTCTTCAGTAAATCAGAGAAAAGATACATGCAAATCACACAAGTATAGTGAAAATCAGTGAAGCACAGACCTGAAAAGTTAAGTATTTTTTTCCCTTATAGCATTTATGTCATAGCATAAAATGCTCAAAATTTCTCCCTGAATTAGGACAAAATTCACTTCATTTAAATTCTTACAGAAAAGATGTATATAAACAGGTAAATAAAAATTTCAAATAGATAAGGAGATTTATTTTCACAGTTTTTTTTTATATCTATAGATCTCTTTGCAAATTTTGAAGGTTGTGTAAAGCAGTAATACAGGCACCTTTCTGAGCAAACTTGGGTGTAAATGCAGTTTATTTCACTTGAAGCCTGTCCCCATGACTGATGGAAATTGTAGTAAAACTTCCACCTGGGTTGTCAACTACGGGAAACTTTCGTATTTATTTTTATTTGTCACAGCAGGTTAAGCTCACAAAGTCCAGGTGTTACATGGCTTTAAATCTGGACATGGGCACAGGAATAGTCCATTGAAGGTAGTTTATTTAGGATCCCCAAACATGAAGGGATTTAATGAAATGGATTTTATCCAGCTCTTTGAGTCAGAGTGTAAATTCAATGTGCAACGACCAGAAATAGGAGAATACAAGAATTCAAAAGCAGTATCAACAAGAGAAAATTTTGTTGCAGAAACTAGTATATTTCTATATATTCTCTGAAGATGATAGGAAGGAGAGAGCAGGAAGGCTGAGAAAGACCATGTTTTCCTGCTAATCCACCTAACTGTTTACAACCTAGCCAAAAGTGGCCATGCATTTTGGCAGTCTTTCTGATTTTATGTGTACATGATTGCTTTTACCAGCAAAAAAAATGTTTTTTTCCTTCTTTTAAATATAAAAGTTGTTTTTGAACTTTCATCATCTTATCTTAATTCCATTTTAGTTCTTAAAATTTCATCCCCAAATTCTGATATACATATTTACTTAGAAAACACAGTCTTCCTGCTTGTTTTATTTATTTTTTTCACTGTTGTTTTGTTTTCAAATGACTTTGCCCTTACTAACACAATAACTCTTCAATTAACATGGTCAGTTACTGTACAGTCATAAGAAATTTATTTCATTATCCCATCATATTGGCTCTATTTTCTCTATTTTAGCAGCCAAAAATGAAGTATTTTCTTTTCTTTGCCTGCACATCTATCAGATAACCAAATCATTCACATAAGTGCTTCTACTCATGAATATACAACTAATTTGGATCCAATTAATGCAGAAGTAATTAAAATTGATTTTTGTATGTTATTGTAAATTTCATCACACTGTGCTTGTGTTTTGGTATTTCATAAGCTGTCAGCTTGTGATACATTCCAGTTATAAGAGACTGCATTTGACTCCTGTAGGATGTATATAAGTGCATGTATCAAACTGACTCATCTGGAGAGCACAAAATTCCCAGACAAGCTGGTCTGAACAGAGCCACTTGCGTGGTCTGCTGTATTAGTTTACTCTGTCCTGTTTTACATTTATATTTGACATTTGCTTTCTACTTCCTGCATATCAATATGAGAATGCAGGAATCTTTTTCCAAATGAGAAAGGCTCCATTTATACTTATCAATCCATACCATATCTATCCAAATTGGGAAGCATTAAAAGAGTGTTAAAACTTGATTCCTCAATAAAGATGAACAGTTAAATCATGCCATTGTTAGTATTTAAAAAGTATCTTGGCCCAATAACCCATTGTTGCATTTTAAGTAAACCACTGGTATTGGAATAAGAATTCAAAGAAAATTCTCTATACTGAAATTCAAGATACAATTTTGTTTTGTAGTTTTCATCCCAAACACTTTTAGAAAATCTTAAAAAAAAAAAAGCAAAGAAAAATTCAACAACTCCATAAATAACTGTAGAGGCAAAAGTTATGAGAAAATCATCTATTTGATATAACAAATGGTCACCAAAAAATTCAACAACTGACCACTTAAGCATTTCTTTGAAATTTACATTTAATTTTTCATCTTACATTACTCACTAGTTCATAATATAGTGAAGAATAAATAAGTAAACTAAATAATTTTTAAATAAATTAATTCATATTTCCTTGGTTCTAAAAAGTATTTTATTGTCTAATACCTCCCTTTTCAATTCTTCATTTTAATCATTAGTATATTAGAATAGAAAGTTGAAATAATTGTGGTTATCTGCTTTATTCTATCACTGCTGTGTATCACCTGTGTTGCCTTGAATCTACCACTAAGTATTTCTTTTATTCACGTTTCTTTTTCTGATAACAATAATGACTATCTTTTACATCTGACATGATTGTACCATAATATAGGTATAATGGAAGGTATGCACACCTGGAAAGAAGAATATGTCTTTTACAAGATAAAGGTCACTTGGAATTAGTTCTGTTTTCATTCCTCTTATTTATGTCCTATAATTTTTATTTCCAATAATGTTACTTGAATAGTGGGGAGTTTTAATTATTTTCCTATTAGCACATGTCTAGTTTTGTATTTCATAGTCTTTTGGGATTTGTAACTTCCTAAATGTGCTTTGTAGTATGTATAATTAAAAGAAAATTGAGTTGAGAGCATTTAACTTTGAAAAACTTGAGGATGCTTTATGATACCTCTTGGGGAATGGGATGTAACTAACCTGAGTGTTTCATCAAAACCATGGTTTAGAATTTAATGCTCCAGACTTTTTCTCTCCACCCCCAACCTCTACCTCACTCCCACCCCCAACATGTCTTTGGATGGAACAGAAAGTCACATTGACCACTTACTTTGTCAAATCATCTATCATTTCCCTGGCAAGTTAAATTGGCCAATGCTTACGATGAATTGGAATTAAGGCAGTTGCTTCTCTTTGAAGCCCAAGGCATTTGTTTCCGAATAAGCCACCCAAATTAGTGAGTTCCCATATAATTTATGATTTTTCATTTACTTGACTTATTTCCATGATGATTGGAGATTAGTCCATTTTAAAGAGAGACAAGAGAAATTGGGTTTAAGAGACATTAAAACTGGACCAAGAAAGCATACCAAGATCAAGTAGTTCAAAGTTATGGTGACAGATTGTCCTTGCCTCATCCCCCACTAAAGAAACACTTTTTTTTTTTTTTTTGCTACAGCATGTGCTTGAAGAATTTTTATTTTAACATTATGCTTATAGGAATTAAAATTATATATTAAATGTAAGTTTTATATACATTTAAAGTCATGAATGAGCTCTTGGTCATATGGGGATGAAGGTTTAAAATGTGAAAAAGTGTTCACAGTTGGAGTTGTGCCCACTTGGGGATTAAGGTCTGAAGACCATAGTGATGTCACTGGATTAGCATTAGGAAGATACATTTTGGTAAGACTGAAACCCATGCCAAATTCATGACTCCAAAATTTATGATTGAACTCTAGACTGCCTACAAATTCATGACTCTCAAATTTATGATTGAACTCATGACTTCCCAGCTTACAGATTTAAGTGCATGAACTAATAAATAAAGATGCTTGAACCTCAAAATAAGTTCAGTGAACATAAATGTGTAGTTACCACTTACAATACAAATCCAGGAATAGACAATGCAATGCCATTGTGTTTTATAACTGTGTGTGTGTGTGTGTGTGTGTGTGTGTGTGTGTGTGTGTTGGGGGTACTATACCATTTTAGAGACTATTAATTTTTTTAATTCCAAAATCAAATTGAGACATTCTTTGACCTTTATTCAAAAATTATGTTGTCTTGATTTTTTTTTAATCTTAAGATTTCAAGTCAAATTCTGGGATAATGGCAAATATCTGTATGAAAAGATCAGTCATACATATGTTTTATCTATGTACCAACAAATAGCTATAGATAGGCCTTCAAGGCCCTTTATGCCTTGATGCAACTTATATTTTTCTTTAAATTATATTTTTTTCAAATAATATACTTATATTTCAGCAAATGTGGAAAATTTACTCTCTTGTCTGATCCATTTCTTAGTTCTATTTGCTTTAGCTCAAACTGTCTTCACTTATTTTTGCCCACCTGCACAAATTACTTCCTCCCTAATTTTCTGCCCCAAATTATGACATTTTCAGTGTATGACATTCCTGAAGCATTTGTTGTGTGCTTTCTCCCAGGATGTCTGCATTTGTTACATACATCTACTAGAAAGCATGAGTCAACATGACTTCTATTGGTATTCTACCCTCAGTGTAGTATGTAGGCAATGTTCAATAAATATTTATGAAAATGTTTCCTATAAGAAATGATCAACAGAATACTAGTTTAGCAGTCTAATGTTTTATTTGTTCATTTCTTCATTCATTTCTTATAAGAGTAAATAATCTCAAGTCTTACAGATTCTTTCTTCAGTGTATTTTAAAAGTACTACTAGGCAAACTGATACTTATATTTAAGGCATATAATATAAACAAATGCTGCATTTGATAAATTTGAAAATTGAGGAGTCCAGAGTGTAAATAATATTAAATATTAAATTATTATTTTATCATAATAAATTTTAATTAATTTGATTGGTACATTTTAGGTGTACATTATGAACACATTCCATTTTTAAGGCAAATACATTAATCTGATTAAGCTGCCTATAACAAATTACCATACACAGAGTGGCTATGAATGATAGAAATTTATTTCTAAAATAAAAATTAATTTATTTAATTCAAGCCCCTGAAAGTCCAAATCAAATCACCAACAAATTCAGTATCTGGTAAGGGATCACATCCTGGTTCATCCTTGTGTTTTCTCCTCGTACTTTGTAGAGTGAAAAGGATGAGGGGGACTATGTGGGGTCTTCTTTCTTTTTATTTTTTCTCTCATTGAGTTTATTGGTACATTTTAGGTATACAGTACAGTTACATTTATCACTGGGATCTTGTACCTTTCCATTGATTCTCATTATTTCCCCTTATCCCTGACCTCCCTTCACCCCCTCCTACCATCTCTATTTTTAAATGCTTTTTTTACATTTTATATTTTCTCATTTTTTTCTTTTCCCTTATTACCTTTCCTCTTCCCTTCCCACTTCCTCTACACCTTTAGCCCTTTTCTTCCTATTTCACATAGTCAATTATAACATTAGGATCTTATGTACCATTGTAATTTTTCACACAAGAGAAACTATTCAGTATTTATATGTGTGTGACTTATTTATTTCACTTAGGAGTATATCCTCAATATGTATCCATTTTCCTATGAATGACTCTAATTTCTCATTCTTCATGACTGGGTAGTATTCCGTCTTATAGGAAAAACCACATCTTCTTTACCTAGTCTCCAAATGATGGGAAAATGGGCTGTTTCCAAGTTTTAGCTGTTACAAACTATGCTGTTATAAACATAGGTGTGCATATATCATTGTGATGTGATTCTTTTAATTTTTTTAGAAAGACACCTAGCAGAGGGATGGTTGGATCAAATAGAACCTGTAGTCCCAGCTCTTTGAGGTGTCTCCATATTGATTTCCACAGTGTTTGAACCAGTCTGCACTCCCACCAACAATAGAGAAGGGTTCCTTTCTCCCCACAGCCCCGCCAACATTTGTTATTTTGTGATTTCTTGACAGCAACCATTCTTTGTGAGATGAGGTGGAATCTCAGTGCTGTTTTCATCTGCATCTCTCCAATGACCAGTGATGTGGGACATTTTTTCATATATTTACTTGCTGCTTCTACTTCTTTGTCTGGGAAATATCTCTTCATTTCCAGATGCCCATTTTTGAATTGGGTCTTTATATTTGGGGGGCATGATTTTTTTTGAGTTCTTTATATATTCTAGATAATAGTCCTCTGTCTGAGGAGGAGCAGCTGGTAAAAAATTTTCCCCAATTGAAGGTTGTCTTTTAATTCTGTTGATGGTATCTTTTGCAGTGCTGAAGCTTTTTAATAAGATGAGATCCCAGTTGTTGATTCTTTCTGCTAGCTCCCGTGATACTGAGGATTTGTTCATAAAGTCTTTTCCTATGGCAATGTCTTCAAGAGTTCTACCTAACTTATCTTCCAGAAAATTTAGTGTTTCTTTTTTAATATTTAGATCTTTAATCCACTTGGATTTTAGTTTAGTGCATGGTGAATGCTCATACAAGAGAGGAAATTATAAAGATTAGAGCAGAAATCAATGCAGTGGAAACTAAGAAAATGATACAAAAAAATCGATGAATCGAAGAGTTGGTTTTTTGAAAGAACAAGTAAAATCAATAAACCCTTAGCTAACCTTATTTTAAAAAGTAAAGAAAAGGTTCAGATCCATGCAATTAGGTGAAGTCACAACAGATCCAACAGAAATCCAGGTGATCATCAATACCTACTTAGAGAACCTGTATTCTAATAAAATGGAAAACACAGAAGAAATTGACAAGGCCAGGGATTTGGCTCAGTGGTTCCACTCCCTGCCTCTTAAGCACAAGGAGCCAAGTTTGATCCCCAGTACAAAAGAGAGAGAGAGAGAGAGAGAGAGAGAGAGAGAGAGAGAGAGAGAGAGAGAGAAAATGACACATTTCTAGATACTTATGAATTACCAAAGTTGAACGAAGAAGATTTGAAAAAAATTTAAACACTCCAATTACAATCAGTGAAATTGAAAATGTAATTAATAGTTTCCCGATAAAGAAAAACCCAGTTCCTAATGGATTCACCACTGAATTCTACAAGACATGTAGAGAAGAACTATTGCCCTACTCTTTAAACTTTTCAATGAAATGGAAAGGGAAGCAATACTTCCAAATTCATTCCTGGAAGCAAGTTTTACTTTGATTCCCAAACCAGGGAAAGACCCAACTAAAAAAGAGAACTACAGGCCAATCTCCTTAATGAATATAGATGCAAAAATACTTAATAAGATACTAGCAAACAGAATACAGAGGATCCTCAAGAAGATATACACCCTGACCAAGTCAGATTTGTTCCAGGGATGCAAGGATGGTTCAACATATGTAAGTCAATAACTGTAATACACTATATTAACAAAATCAAGGACAAAAACCATATGATCCTCTCGATAGATGCAGAAAAAGCATTTAACAAAATTCAACACGCTTTAATGATAAAAACCCTGCAAAAAATTGGAACAGATGGTCTATATCTCAACTTAATAAAGGCTATCTATGAAAACCAACATCCAGCATCATAGTAAATGGCCCACAACTGAAAACCTTCAAGTTAAAATCAGGAACAAGACAAGGATGCCCACTACCACCACTTCTCTTCAATATAGTTCTGGAAATATTAGCCACAGCACTTAGACAAGAGAAAGAAATTAAAGCAATAAAGATAGGAAAGGAAGAAGTTAAACTGTAATTATTTGCTGAGCATATGATACTCAATATTGAAGACCAAAAAATTCCACCAAAAGATTTCTAGACTTAATTGACACTTTCAGCAGAGTAGCTGAATACAAGGTCAACACTCAAAATTCAATAGCCTTCTTATACACAAATAACAGATTCACTGAGAGAGAAATTAGGGAAACAATTCTTTCCACAATAGCATCCAAAAAAATTAAGTATCTAGGAATCAATCTACCGAAAGTAGAAAAAGACCTCTACACTGAAAACTACAGCACTCTGAAAAAAGAGACTGAAGAGGATATAAGAAAATGGAAAGATATTCCCTGCTGCTGGGTAGGAAGAATCAACATAGTGAAAATGGTCATATGACCAAAACTGCTATATAGATTCAATGCAATGCCAATAGAAATTCCAACAGTATATTTCATAGAACTAGAAAAAATAATCCAAAAATTCATTTGCAACCATAAGAGACCTAGAATAGCAAAAGCCATCCTAGGCAACAGAGACATGGCAGCAGGTATAACAATCCTCAACTTGAAACTATACTACAAAGTCACTGTGATAAAAACAGCAAGGTACTGGCAAAGAAACAGACCTGAGCATCAGTGGAACTGGATGTTACAAAAACAACTCCCGGTGTACTCAGCTACCTCATCTTTGACAAAGGAGCCAACCATCTTCAGTGTAGGTAAGATAGCCTCTTTAATAAATGGTGCTGAAAAAACTGGATTTCAATCTGCAAAAGTTTAAAACTAGACCCTTATCTGTCACCATATGGGGTCTTCTTATAAAGAATTGTTTCCAGCATGAGAGCTCTACCCTCCATACTTAATTACCTACTGAAGGTTCCACTTCCTTATATCATTATCATTAGAATTTCAGCGTATGATTTTGGGGTGGATACAAATCCTCAGACCACAGCAATGAGTTAAGCAATAATTTATAGATATGAAAAATAGTAAAGATAAGGTTGTCATATGCTTTAGACATTTTCCAAGTCATTGGGAGGAAAGTAGAGACAAAGTGGCTATATGTGCTGCAATTCCATAAACACATTATGTTAAAGATACTGTTTTTGGATAGGCTTCTTGTTTTCAAAAGGTGTTATTTTTAATACCTATATTTAGAATTTTTAAAAACTTTTATTTTTCCAGTTATCAAATCAATTTTAATGAGTCTGTAAATATTGTGCCCCCAAATAATCATCTATCTTCCAGAAAATGTTCATTTTCACCATTTTTTCCCCTCTTCTATACTACCTGACCAGATTTCAAAAGTGTTTGACCTTGCACAACTGATTAGAAGTGACATCATAGCAAGCTCCCACATGACTAAAGCCTCCTCTGACTTTATACATAGCATCACTTTTCCAGATAAGCCTATTTATCATCTGAGGATCTTCTTCCCCTAATACTCCCAACTCAAGTGTTTAAACTTTGTTTTATTTATTATACAAAGTGTTTGTCTCATTTTGTAGTCATAGATGTTTCTTGCCAGTTTGTTCTGCCTGGGAGTGAAGAGATACTACTTTTCATTTTCTGTGGTACTGGAACTAAACTTCTGGCACATGCTAAGCAACAGGTCTGTCATTGAGCTACACACCAACCTGGAACTGTTGTTCCAAAGTTGGTTCACCTCTCTACTTCTAGGTGCATATTCTTGGGACATTATTTAAACTTTATGTAACAGTTTGCTAGCCTTCATTTGTCAAATGTGGCTAGTAACAGTATCAGTCTTGTGTGATTGTTATGGTTAACCAAATTAATACAAGGTGCTTAGAAATCTAGTGAATACTTAATTAGCATTAGCAGAAGATTAGTCTGCTCAAGGATATCTACATGAGTTTAGTGTGTAGTTAGCCTCTCAAGTCAAATGAGAAGAATCTAAGGATCAGATGAAGGGAAAGGAAGAGGAAAGAGGGTAAGGGGACATAAAATGATTTGATATGTGCTGCATAAAATGTATCAAATCCCCATGATGAATATAATGCCTTTGTGCTACAAAAACTGTTTTTATAAAAAACAAGAATATAATAATAAATGACTTGACAATGTCATAGAACTTAACAGTTAGAGATACAATAATCATTTGTCTTTTTACACACTAGCAGCACTAGTCAGAACTGAAATTAAAAATTATGATATTGTGAGATACAAACCAGGAGTGAATGAGGAAAAAGAAAATACATTAACTATTGGACATTGATACCCTTCTTCACTTGGAGTTCAGTCTGCTAAGTCTTTTGCCCTCAGATTTGGAATGCAAGTGGAGACTCCTTTCATAATTTAAATTTTAATTTAGGATGTAGCTCAGTGATAGAGCGATTGCCTGATGTGCAAGAGACCCTCTGGGTTCAATCTCTCATACTAAGAAAAAGAAAAAAGATGCAAAAAAATTCATAGTAAATTTAATTTAAAAATGAAGCTTTATTATTTATTTTTGCAGAGGTACTTTTTAAAATATAAAAATAGAGGAACAAGCTAAGTATAATGAGAATGTTTCCTTTTGTCTATCTACCAAGTAAAAAACCATGGAAACTTCTAAGACATATTTTCTGGTGTTTTTTTTTGGGGGGGGTTGAGTCAGGATCTCACTATGTAGTTGAGACTAACATGGAACCCACTATGTAGCCCAGGTTGGTCTCTAACTCACAGCAATCCTCCTGCCTCAGCCTACAGAGTGCTGGGATTACAGGCGTGCACTACCACACCGGCTGATATTTCCATATTTTGAAAAATGGTTTAAATATTGAATTCAGCATAATTAATTCATCTGTCCCTATCCATTCAACCAACAATAGGTTTTTTGTTTGTTTGTTTGTTTTGTTTTGTTTTGTTTTTGATACTAGGAATCGAACTTTGGCCCGTCTGCTCCCAGGGCAGACAGCGGAACCACTGAGCCAAATCCCCCACCCCCAACCATAGTTATTTATTATAGATAAACCTCCAGTGCACAGGACACTTCCCCAGGACCACTCATTTTATGATCTCCACTGTATTTATTTATTTATTTTATTTTGATGACTGTCTTTAACTTGTCTTTAACATTGTGGTGGAACATTGGACGTTAATGAGTATTCTGCCATATGTACCTTTGACATATATTATTTTTGAAAGATTTGCTTCGAGTCTCTCTTCCCAATGATACTATTCGCTGAGGTTTTACTCTTTTCAGAGTGTATCTATTTTAATTTTTAATATAGCCAGTGCTAATCTTCTTTCTTTATTTTCAGATTCTCATTCCTTGATAACTAATCACAGTTCATCTCTCCAATCCCTAGCAGAGTTACAACTCATTCTTTCTCTATAATTCCCGGGACTGCCATTCATTCTTTCTCCTTTAATTGAACCCCTCCCCACCTCATCCTCCCCTTTTCCTTTTTCTTTTCCACCTTCTACTTTTGCTTTAGTAGCTGTTTCCTTGGTAGTTGTGCTTTGATTGCTGCCTGTGATTTGTTGGAATACCTGCATTCCAGACATAGTGCAGGGTATTTCATTTCATTTTCTTATTTAATTCTTATATTTTTGGCAGCAATGTCCTCTCAGTTCACACTTGTAAGAAATTTCATTATAAATGTTTAAAGTCATATGAAATTTTAGACACCATCTCCTATATATGGATTTCAAAGTTTTTGGAAAGTTTTAGCAAATTGACCTCTGATAAACCGTTACAAGCCAGTTGTACTCACTTGATCTTAGTTGTCTTATTCAGTACTGTATTGCAGATGGCCATTTAGGAACATAAACTTCTGTGGCATATTATGTTTGGGTAGGACTTAATACAGAGCCATTTTTTTTTTTTTTTGCAACAGAATATTTAGTTTAGGTTTTACTTAACTGGATTTTAGGTTCCATTTTAAGGACTACAGTGCATGAAGGAAATTGATCTGATTTGATGGATTCCTCTTTTATTTCTACTGAGATTCAAGTTATTAAATGTATAAGATCTTTATTGGGAAAAGAATCTCTAATTTTCCATTCCAGGTTCACCTTTGCTATGTGTTATGATTTATTTCTTGAGGTTCCCCTAGAGCATCATATGTTCATAGGTGGGGTTTGGGGGAGGTGATCGGATCGTGGAGGCATTGTACTCATCAGTGAATCAGCCTGTACATAAGATTATGACTAAATGCCTTTCTGGGAGGTGAAGCCTGGTCAGAGGAGGAGGATCCCTCCGGGAGTGGCCTGGAAGGGTCTACCTGGCTTCCTCCTCCCTTGATCCTCTCTGCTTTTTGCTTGCCATACCATGAGTAACCCTCCGCTCTTCTGCTTGCAACCAGCCAACTACGGGCTAAAACCTCCACAAACTGTGATCCCAAATAAACCTTTCCTCCTGGAATCTGTGGGTGTCAGGAAATGTGTTCCAGTGAAGAGAAAGTAACTAAGACACTATGTGTTACTGGGAATTATCATGTCATTTGACATTACCCAGATTTCAGCATGAATTCATTTACCTTGAGTTAGTGTTTTTCAACTTGTGAGATACTTCCCTTAGGAAACACTCATTAAAAAATACTCGGAAGCTTCATTAAACATTTAATAGACAACAGTGTGCATGTGTGATGCTAAAAATTCTTATAGTATACATGACAATGACACAAAAAATGAATTATTTTAAAGAAAATGTTAGAGTTGCCATTAAATGCTGATGAGATTGCTCCAGTTTTACTGGGATATGGAGACATAAATGACTTACAGCTGTATAGAGACCTGCATATTTGATATAATATGTTAAACACATTGGATCTCTAAAGGCTAAGCAGAAATCAATTTTATTTATTTTCTCCTAGTGCTCTTTCAAATCAGTTTCACAGCTTGTTTTTCTCCACACCTGGGATAATTGTCTGGTTGGATTTCTTAACTTCTTCATATTCTTTGCAAATAAGAAGATAGTTTCAGTGCAGGCCAATATAAATTCCAAACTCCTATGCAATTTAAATTTCTCTTTTCCAGTATCTAGGTCTAACACAAGCTGGGAAGCCTGAAATGGAGAATGAAGATGTGGTTGATTTATCTTCTTTCTCACACACCATGTATCTTTATCCAAATATTTAATTAAAAAATAGAATATGCTACCTTCCTGGTCAGGAAATCTCTGGAACAAATAGTCTCTGCTTATCCCCACTGGCAATCTCTTACCACGGGTCTCCGAATTTCTCTTCTCTTTAAGAAATCCCATTTTTACCACCTGATTTCCTGTGACCCATCCATTTGTAAGATCACACTGGTCTTTCAAAATTATAGGTGTAAGGATTTTCAACACATCCTTAGCCTAGTTTATTACCACAGAATCCACATGTGGTCCATAAATATCTTTGTTCCACTGCAATCTGTGAGCACTGACTTGCAGTGCAGTCCTTTCCTTGATGCTGTCCACTTGAGCCACTGTACATCTCCTGGTGAGAATCTTGCTCCAGTCAGTACCAGAGTGATTGTCTTGAAGCCCTCTCTGTCACATGGCTTCCTCCTTGGAGGTTTACAATATTGATCTCCTATCAAAAACACTTCACCCTATTAGGAATTTTTGGCCTTAAAATTATTTTATTCTCCGAGGTTGATAATAGACAAAAGCTGACAGAACAAATGTAGAACCACATTTGTTTGCAAGTGTAGTTTCTATGGCCTGGCATTATGATTTAGGATGTGTTATTCTTGGCTCTCATAATTCTTAGATCTTGGGGAACTCAGCCAAAACTGAAATAAAAAGAACCTCATTTAAGAACCTGTTATGCTAAATATGCAAAACCTACGTAGCTGATCTTTAAGGATACATGCAAGGAACTTTTCTGTCCTTGTCAACCCTAGAGATGACATCTAGGTAAATGATAATGGCCTGTAATTATAGGATAAAGTATCCAAAATCTGGCTTCAGGACTTCTAGCAAGAATAAAAGTGTAAGTTTTATGCCAAGGGAAAGAATAAAAGAATGGGAAAAGTGCTTCCTCCTGCAGATGATGCTTTCTTTATATAGGTCAAACAGATTGTAAGATCAAACAAACTGCTATAGATATGAGTTAATAGAGTCTCTTCCCAAAGTCTGCAGTATTTTCCATCTTGCAGAACTGCACTAAGAACTCTCATTTGAGTCAAACCCAGGTGGCTCGTTGTCGGAGACCAGATGCACATGTGAGTACAAGCCTAGACACAGGATAGGCCTCTTGGTAATGAGCTGAGCAGAGTATCAGGAGAGTGGACAGACAGACACTTAGGAAATCAACCAGTTAATGACAGGAATGTTCAATATTCATGAACCTCAAAGGTCACGTATGCAATGTGTGTTTGTGAAAAATGTGAAAACAACATAAAGTCCATATACAAACAAAAGTATATGCAGGAATTTAACTTGTAGTAAGTAATCATGAGCTAAGATGAAACATTTTTATTTTTAATTGCATGGGGTCAAAATTTTGTCTAAACTTCTCATGGTTGTCAGATTTTCTACTGTAGTTAGAAAAGCCCTGCCCAATCTGAAGTTATAAGTAATTAGTTACAGCTAGCTTTTCTATCTATTCTCTTCATTCACAATATGATTGTTGGATTTCTGATGGTATAGTAATTAGCGAGTCATCTGGGTAAATTACTGTTGAATATCTTACATGATCATAAATTCTAAATGGATCAAAGATCAACATGTAAAATACCAGTGCATACAGAAACATAATTGAAGTGTTTTATATCTTTTTAATGGGGAAAGCCTTTTAAAATACAGTACAAAATCCAGAAGTAGTTAATGATAAAATGATAGTTTTGAATACACAACAAATCAAGGACTTCTGTATGGAAAAAATGTACCATAAGCAAACTTAAGAACACAAATGAAAAGCTGGTGATGGTGATAGAGGGAGTTTATAATGTAGATCATCAACAAAGGCTAATTTCCTAATATATAAATATCTTTAGAAGTTGAAGCCGGGCATGGTGACTCATGCCTGTAATTTCAGTACTCTGAGAAGCTAAGGCAAAAGGACTTCAAATTCAAGCCCAGCCCAAGCAGCATAGCAAAACCCTGTATCAAAATGAAAAATATACAAGGCTTAGAGATGCAGCTCAGTATTTAGAATCTGAGTTTAGGGGCCAGGGAGGTAGCTTAGTTGCACAAAGCCTGCCTGGCAAGCAAGCACAAGGTCCTGAGCTGGGCCCTCGACACTGCAAAAAAAAAAAAAAAAAGCAATAGAGAAAAAAAATTCTGAGTTCATTCCCTAATACCACAAAAGAAGAAGCTGAGACAAAATAGACTAAGAACCCTCCAAAACAGTTGGGATTATTTACTGATGAATACACATATGATCCACAATGTTACAGAAGAAACAGTTGTGCAATATGAGAAACACAAATTTAATCTAAAATGAGATAGCATTTTTTACATATTTTATTGAAAAAAATTCAAAGGTTGATATAATTCTTCTAGCAACACTATATGGAAACTAGTAGTTTTATCTATTGTTTTTAGCATTCCAAAATGAAACAAAAAAACTGAAGAAAAAAACTTGGTATTACTTACCTAAATGCATATAATTTTTCCTAGTAATCACACTACTGGAAAATAATCCTATAATCATATGGACACTTAAGAAATAATACATAGACAAGAATTTTAATTTGGGCGTTGTTCATAATAGAATAAAATTAGAAATTGCTCAAATATTCAGTACCTAGTCTACTGGTCACAAATATTCTTATATATACATACCACACCATCTAGAAAGTCTTAAAAAAGAATGACAAAGATCTTTTGGTACCAAAATAGTGAGTCTTCAACAATATCTTTTGTAAAATGAAAATAAAGTAATAGTGTAATATTGATTGTAAGCCATCTTTAGTGAAAGGAAGATAATGTATATTTATATTTGCTTACATATTTGTGAAGAAGTGTTAGAGTATTGCAAATACTAATAAAACTGACTATCCATAGGAGAGAGGATGGACACAGAGTAGGTAGAAGCCTTCCTTTGTATAAATTTGAATTATTTTCATTTTTGAGTCACATGAAGATACCTCTTCAAAAATAAAATTACATGCATATATATATAAACATAATATATATAATTTAAAAATTTTAGATTGAAATTACTTCCTTGGAACTCTAAATAAGTATGCAAATAAAATGCTCCATTTTCTTTTAGTATGTTATTCATAAATGTCTAATTCTTTTTTTATTGAGTTTATTGGTACTTTTTAAGTATACAGTACAGTTATGTTCATCATTGGGACTTGTACCTTTACATGACAGATCCTGGTTCTCAATTTTTCCTCATAACCTAGCCCTCCCTTCACCCCCTCCCGCCTCCCCTATTTACAAAGACTTTGTTTCCACTTTATCTTTTTCTCATATTTTTTCTTTTCCCTTATTTCTTTTCCCCTGCCCTTCCCACTTCCCCTTCCTCTTTAGACCTTTTCTTCCTGTTTCACATTATCAGTTATACAATTTGGATCATATTTACACTTTTAGTTTTTCACACCAGAGAAACTCTGCAATATTTACACATGTGTGTTTTATTTATTTCACTTAGGAGTATATCCTCAATATGTATCCATTTTCCTATGGATATGACTCTAGTTTCTCATTCTTCATGGCTGAGCAGTACTCCATTTTATAGAAAAACCACATCTTCTTTATCGAGTCTTAAACTGATGGGCAATTGGGCTGTTGCCAAGTTTTAGCTATGACAAACTGTGCCTCTATAAACATAGGTGAGCATATATCACTGTGGTATGATTCTTTTAATTCAAATGGAACCACTAATCCTAGTTCTTTGAGGTATCTCCATATTGATTTCCATAGTGGTTGCACCAGTCTGCACTCCCACCAACAATGGAGAAGGGCTCCTTTCTACCCACAACCCCGCCAACATTTGTTATTGATTGATTTCTTGATAGCAGCCATTCTTTGTGGGGTGAGGTGGAATCTCAGGGTTGTTTTCATCTGCATCTCTCAAATGACCAGTGATGTGGAACATTTTTCATATATTTGGCTGCTGCTTTTACTTCTTTATCTGAGAAATGTCTGTTCATCAGATGCCCATTTTTGAATTGCATCTTTATAGTTAGGAGGCGTGATTTTTTTGAGTTCTTTGCATATTCTAGATAATAGTCCTTTGAGGAGCAGCTGGTAAAAATTTTTCTCACATTGTAGGTTGTCTCTTAGCTCTGTTGGTGGTTTCTTTTGTAGTGCAGAAGCTTTTTGATAAGATGTGATCACAGTTATTGATTTTTTTGTGTTAGTTCCCATGCTACTGAGGATTTGTTCATAAAGTCTTTTCCTATGCCAGTGTCTTCAAGAGTTCTGCCTAACTTATCTTCCAGCAAGCATAAAAGTCTAATTCTTGATTCTTATTTCTCTGTAGCTGATTTCTCTGTTGTTGTTGTTTTTTACTCTCTTTCCTTTTCTCGCTGTCCTTCTTTAATTCTTTTTCTGGCGTTTGGTAGAGTTTTTTGCACTTTTTTAAAATTACAAAATGTCATCTGGACAGATGTACTCACATTTTCTGTGCTCCTTCTGAATGCTAGTATATTTTTCTAAGTTTGAAGGCTATTTTTACTTTAATTATTTGATTGTCCTTATATATTGGAAGATTCCCATGTCTTTATCACCTGTTTCACCAAAATATGATTCTGTTACAAAAATACAGTTTAAGTACATGTACATTAAATAAATATACTGAAAGCTTAAATACTGTACATTGCTAGGAGTAAAAAACATAACAGAGCTAAATAAAGGAGATTGAATTTGTGTTATGGAATTTATAGCCAAGATATATGTGCTTTTAAACTTCACACTCTCTACTATTTATCATCTCCTCCTCAAAAGAGAAAAAAATCCAAATATCTCTTTCAATGAAAGGCAATAAAAATGTAGGAAAAGCTCCTAAAAATAGCTTTCATGTCTTCTTTTGACTGATTTTCTCAAACATGTATAAACCAAGACTAGTGAAAGACACATGTTTTCTACTGAAACTTCACATACAAATCCAAGTCTTTGATTAAAAATAAGGAAAAAAAACCTCTCAAAGACTGTGTTTAGGCAATGACACTTAAAAATGCCTGCCACACAAATCTTTTTCTAGCATTTTGGAAGAAATATCTTATATAATCAAGTAAAACCATATAAAGTTCCAATTTCTTTTACATTAAAATGATTAATTTCAGATTTGAGGCCAAAATAAAAGTGGGCAGTGATTTCTCAGTTCATCCTCTGACACTGGACCATTTTTTGTGCTAGTTTTTTGTTAAGTCTATTAAACTTAATACTGAAAGTATTCTTTTAATAGATGGATGACGAGCCTTTGAATTTTTATTAGTTTTATCCTTTTAATGTAATGTCATATTAGATGCTTTCAAATCAATTTAATGCTCTGTAAATGAATAAATCACAGAATAGCTACTCAATTTCCTTTTACATGTTGTGAACTAATGGAATACATATATATATATATATATATATAGCCATACAATGTAATGTTTTTACTCCTTTCCTGGATTGTGAATAAGCTTTAGTCATGTGCTTTCATTTGATGGGATCTGATTTCAGATTATTTATCAGATTATTTCTGTTTGATGGAAACTTGCTCGTTACACAGCATTTATCCACATTAACTGTTTTCTTTATTAGTGTCGATGATGTTTATTCTATTCGGCGATTTGCATGTATCTCTGAAGTGATTCCATCATACTCTTAATTTTTAAAAGAACTATTTAGTATCTTGGAAGGTGAAGAAAGTCGCTAAATCAAAGAGGTGAATTTGTTTAACTGTGGAGCTTATCATCATCACAGTTAATATAATTCTCTTTCCTTACGTATCACAAAGCATTTTCTAGTCCCCCTTCCGCCAACTCTGTCCTATTCAGGTTGTTCCACTTTCTGTCCCTTGGTCTTGCTGTGAGCAAACTAAAGCTGGTCATTTTCATCGACTGTGCCTTTATTCAATTCTAGAATACTCACCTGCCCATTCTTCTGCCTTACTTTCCTGCAAAGTCTTGTTCAGTCTTCCCCTGGGCCTCTTAGACTCTCTCAATTTCTTCCTGTCATTCTTTTTAATAATGCTATTGCTATTTATCAAGCGCTTGTCCCATCAGAACTTGTAGAAGTTTTCCACTAAGTTGTCCCTTTTATCAGAGAAAAGTAGATATTATTTCGAGAGTGGATAAGATTGGGAGAACGTCTTACAAGTTTCTTAAAAAATTGCATGTGTGTTTTTAAATATTTTAAAATTTATTCCCATCATAACTGACTTCTGAGGTGGATCTTTTAGGCACCCGCATTAGAAATACAGCTATGGAGCTGGGGATTTAGCTCAGTGGTTCCGCTGCCTGCCTGGCCAGTGCAAGAACCTGAGCTGAGTTCGATCCCTGGTACCAAAGAAATAAATAAATAAAGTATATTCCTAGAAATACAGCTCTAGGTCCTGCTAACCCCCACACAGAAGGAATCAGAAATCTGAGTGTGCTGCTAGAAAATTCGGATTCTCACCCATGACTCCTTGTCCATTGAGTAAATGTGAATTAGCGCCAATTTCACTGAAGAAAAATGGGCCCTTGATTCAAAAAAAAGGAAGAGAAGGAAGACAGGGAGGGAGGGAGGGGGAAAAATGAAGGAGAGAAAGGAAAGGGAATGAACGTAGGGAGGAAAAAAAGAAAGAGAAGGAAGGGTGAGCCATTTCAGGGACCTCAGTCCTTTACTGAAAAGTAATTTCTCATCCACAGACAATTTCCTCAATTCCACAGCAAGATTTCTAGCAACTCTGATATCTGACAACTGCTTGATGTTGGTAGCCACTGAGAGCTGAGATTATGAATTAGTGTTTTTCTGCTTGAAAAGAAAAATTTAAAAAATTGAAATTTAACACCTAATTATTTGCTACTCAAGTACCTAGTATAGGATATTATAAATGAAATTGGAAAAAAAGAGTGTTGTAAAGACAAAGAAAAAAATTTTAGTAAGAAGTGAGAAAAAAAATAAAGTTATTTAAACCATATTTTGTGCCACAGCCAGGTGTAATGAGTTTAAATGCTGATGATACGTAATTATGAATGAGGGAAAGAATTAACAGTTGATTACAAATAAATTAGAATGTTATACTCAATGGAAATGGCACAACCTTTATTTGGAGCATAAAGAAGCATATAAGTTTTGTGAATGGAAAACTCTTCCTCACTAAATGAGTACTAAATGAGAACATTAATGAGTAGATTTATTTCTATTGGTAAATAATGAAGTTTACCTGTGTCCCCTTATATTCCTCTTGGAAATGCAGACTTTATCAGCTACTCAACGTACTAAAATCTTTACATACACTTTCTCATGCAATCTCTGTGAAACTTTTTTACATGAAGTATATTTAAAACACTTCAATTAATTCTACTTATGCCTTGGTTCAAGTTTAAAACTCTTATCATGGCTTCCTGAGTCCTCTGCAGTCAGTCCAACAAATTCCTTGGTCTCAGAAAAGCTTTACTTTTAAGTTTAGTTTTCTGTGTCCTATTTCCCTATGTCCCTTTCAGAATATTTACCCAATTTAAAAATGAAAAACCTGCAACCATAAAAATATAATATGATGCAACAGAGTTATGGCTTGGGAGACAGACACCCAGTATTCTACTCAGACGTTGCCATTTATTAAAGTGCAAGGATGAAATACAAGATACTGATTTTTTATTTCCATTAATCCTCAAAGTCTTTCTCCAGGTTAGACTGTGAAAATACTGACCCTCTAATTACCTTTTCCATAAAATAAATGTGAAATTATGCATTACTTACTTGCCCCAGGCACACTTATAAGTAAGTTACACATACTCACATATCTATCTATCTATCTATCTATCTATCTATCTATCTATCTATATATAAGCTTATATGCTAATACATATATGCTTTACATGTCCAAATTTATTGAGACTTCACAACAACAATAAATACTATTATTTTCCTCATTTTACAAATGAGAAATTGAGATAAAGCCAGTTTAGGCATCACAGAGGCAGGCTTTGAACCCAAGAAATCTGACTTCAGAATCTTTATCACTGAGATACTTACTCCCAAAATGATTCACACCAATACTTGTGCATTTCTTAAGCTGTACATTATATCAAGCCTTTGCCCTCCTTCTCAATATCCAAATTCTGCCTATTGTCCAAGACCTCCTCCCCCTTATGAATATATCTGCTCACTCTTAATTTCTTTACTCTTCAAACACATTTATTTTATTACTGGGCCATACAATTGTCTTATTCTGCAGTTTTTTTCCAAATATAGAAATCTATCCTCTCCACCGAAAATAAATCCCTAAAGAATTAAACTTTTCAGGAGTCCTTATCAAAATACTAAGCACATAAGAGCCACTTCATAAAAACCTGCTGACTGGAGTCTAACTTGAGCATTTACTGGATTAATACCACGGCTCAACATTTGGAACATTCCAAACTCATAACATCTTCTTGACAAACGTGTCTTATTACTGTAGTCCCTGCTATTATCTGATTTGTCATTATCACACAGTGTTCATGGTCTGGCGAGAGAGGAAAATAAGGGACCTTGAAATAAAACTAAAGTGACTTGGATTGACTACTACTTTATAACCTATCTCTCTTGGGAAAGGAGAAGATAAGTTTTCATTGTCCCACTTTGTTAGGATTGTCTGTAGTTGGACAGCTATGGTTGCTTTAGAGTTTGCCTCACTTTTTAAATTAAGTTCTTCATTAACCAAGCTTGTGTATACTGTAAACATATGTTCCTCACTATCACTGCTGGTGACTGAGCACTTCTAAGTCAAGCATAGAATTCCATTTTTGGAAAATATTTTAAATAGTTTTCAGCCAACTATTCAATCAAAATATTCATTAAATATCCATTTCAGATTTAGTAATGTCCTGAAATCTGTGGTAAAGTAATTCAAGGAACAAAGACGTAATCTTTCCTCTCAAAGAGCATACAGTTAAATTTATTTGTATTTCATACGTTTCAAAAATATTGGCTGCTATTCAAAATACTCTGGAGCAGTTAGTCCAAACATCTTTGCTTCCTAAAACAACAACTATTTTGTCAAGATATAAAAGTAGCCACTGTACACAGCCTGTATCTAATTTTATTGTCTAATAATGTGTGTGGGGGGGTGTCTGGATATTTGTACAGAGAACTGCCTGATATATAAGAATGTCTCACATAGATTTTCATAGAGCAGTTATACATATTTATGTCTTTTGAAATATTGCCTAACACATAGATTTGAAAACCAGAGAAGATTTGAGACAGTCACTTTGGTTTCTCTGCTAAATATTTTATGATTTCTAGTTTTCCATTTATGGAAGGATTTGGGTTAGGAAATTATATGATGGTCAAATGATTACTTTGATATGTCTGTGAAGAGTTATACTTTCTCAATTACTGAGTATAACTAAGAGTTATACTTTCTCAATATACTGAATTGGGCAATTCAGTGTAATAGTGCTGAATAAACATTTGCTTCTTAGGCTTAGTAAATATACACATAATAAAACTAATATCCTAAATTCATTATAAAGAAAAAAGTGCTTTTCCATATATGATCTCAGTTTGATTTTGGTCCAGATACATAAAAATATATTTCTAGTATTATAGATGTATATGCTAGATGCACACATTCATGTCAATCCAAGGTAAATCAGAATATATTTATGTATCGATGGTCATATATAATAAGTTATAAGAAATAGAAGCATATTATTTTTTCTTTTTGCCTTAGAATTAGAGATTTGAAGTATCATCAATTAGAGATTATCTTCACAATATTTATTTACTCTCAGAGGTTTTGTGGGTCTATTTTTTTACAAACCTGATTAGAACTACAATTTTTAGAATATGTGATTCTTTCTATAGTCTGAAATAGGCAAAGTTTTCCACCCCCCCAACCCCCCAGGCATCTAGAATAACAGTGCCTACCCCAGTGCTGCATAGATCTTTAAACTGCTGATGATAGAGGGTACAAGGAAGTAATGCTTGTTCTCAAGTTGTCCATAATCACACATGAAAGTTCTTTCCAGTGTATGTCTGGGCCAGAGGACTATCTTCAAATCTACTATTACAGATATCAAAAATCATCATCAGGCTAGTTTTCAGAAAGCACATTTTAGAAGTGAAGAAGACAGATGAATAGACAAAATGTGATATAGATTCACAATAGAATTTTACTCAGCTGTAAAGAAGGATGAATCTGTGTGATTTGTAGGAAAATTAATGGATCTTGATACCATAACATTAAGTGAAATAAGTCAGGCACAAAAGATTAAAGATCACATAGTTTCTCTTATGTGAGAAGCATACAGCCTAAATAAATTTTAAAATAATTTCAAAGATGGTAGAAAACAAGGAGACAGATTTTATAGATGGGGAAAGAAATCAGAAGGAAAAACTACAAAAAAGAGATTGAAAACTATCAAGATGCTATATATTTCCCAAAGACAAATGTAATTGTTATGGGCCAAGCATTTAGCTCAGAGGTGCGGCCTCCTGTCCCTCAAGCTCCTGAGTTCAATCCCGGTACCAAAAAAAAAAAAAAAAGAAATTGTTAGGTATCCCCAACATACATCAATAATATAAAAAAGAAGATTCTAAGCCAGCTTCATAAACTTATATTATAATTTTAACAAGCTAGCTCAAAACACCAAACATTAAAGTTAGAAGCGCTCAATGAAAAGCTTCACATAGAACATTAGAGATATAAGCAGCCAGTGATTAAAATTAAAAGAGAAGATTATAAGCTAAGATTTTTGGGGGGTACTGGGGATCAAACTCAGGTCCTTGTGAGATTCTAAGCCAGCTTCATAAACTTATATTATAATTTTAACAAGCTAGCTCAAAACACCAAACATTAAAGTTAGAAGCAATCAATGAAAAGCTTCACATAGAACATTAGAGATATAAGCAGCCAGTGATTAAAATTAAAAGAGAAGATTATAAGCTAAGATTTTTGGGGGGTACTGGGGATCAAACTCAGGTCCTTGTGCTTGCAAGGCAGAGGCAGCAGAACCACTGAGCTAAATCCCCAGCCATATAAGTTAAGATTTTTAAGGCCAGTTGTAGTATTAATTAAACTGCTGGTAAAGAAATACGAACTACAGTTTATAATTCTGGGTTTGTCATACTGGTGAAAGCTATCTGGAATGTCACTTGTTTTTAAACTTTGTTGTTTTGGTTTTGGTTTTTGGTTCGGGGATCAAATTCAGGACCTTGCACTTGCCAGGCAGGCAGCGGTACCACAGCTAAATCCCTGGCCTCAAACTTCGTTGTTAATACAAGTCTACAAAGCTAGACTGTCACCAACGCTGATTCTTTATAGCTTCTTGGTATGCATTAACACAAATGTTCAAGCAAAGTCTGAATAGAAGCAGACACATTCTCTCCAGTTATAAATTTACTTTTAGAAGTTAAAGTTCTGATCATGCAGCATTCTCCGCATTCATTGATATAAACACAAATCTTTACAGAAGTGTTATTTTCCTTGGAGACCTTGCACCTTATGAACTGTGGTGGAGAGAGCATTAGGGAGTTGAAAGTTGAAATTTGTTTTGCTCTTTTGCGATGAACCCTTTTTCGGTCATTATTTAAGGGAAGCAAAGACCATTAGAGAAAGCTAATAGCCTTCACAGTCCTCAGATTGTATTGATATCACTGATGGGAGAGAGAGTTAAGCCAAATTGCCTCCTCAAAATGATTCAGGGACCATGGTACTTCCCATAATGGTCCTATCAACCAGGCCTAAAAGCAGAGAGGGTAAGGATGCACTTAAAGGCAATTATCCGTCAACATTGGAAATATGCTTAATAGCCTAAGAGGGTGGAATATGTGCAATATATCTTGATTGCAGCAAAACAGTTGATATCACATTATTCAATTTACTAGCTAAATTAATTTAAATTGGTTTAGGCAGAAGTATAGTCAAATGCACTACCAGATATCCAGAGGGCCATAAATAATAGACAACAATAAACACATTTGTTTTACATGCTCTTAATTTAATTACCCTTCAAACTCTCTTTCTCTTTTTTTAGACCAGAATATGACAGTTAATATAATATTTGCTACCCTCTAGTTATCTTTTCTTAAGATCTTTTAGGAATCCCTTCTGTTCTATAAAGTTTGCAAGGACCCATTACAGTACCATCAACAACTCCTATTATTCAGGGCTTACTTTATCCACAGTCAGTTTCTAGCTCCTCCTTCTACTTACTTTTGATGTCTGGATTTTGTCTTAATGCAAAATGTCATGAGCAGAAGTACGAGACAGTGGAAAATGGCTTTTCCTCCATACACAAAAGGGTACTTGCTGACTTTGGATTCTCCTGGCCCTTTGGAGGGATGACAATCAGGAAATCTGGTAGAGGCAGGGTGTACCTGTCTTTTCACTGGGTCAGGGGCAGTCTTTTCTGAATGTGGCTGATCTGTGATAACCAGGCCCAGAGTTTCCACTTGATAATGTAATCCTTGAAAAATCCCAAACATATAACAAAGGCAGACATTTGAATATAACATGATGTTAAACAAAAGCTCAAATATTGGGGCAAAAAGGCAATTTCTTTCTTCTTTTTTAAAAGGAACAAACCAATCTGAGTTCTCCACAAAGACTTTTTGCTATTTTCTAGCGTCATGATTCTCAGCCTGGTGACAGTGACTGTGCTGATCCAGGGAAGCTCTAGGAAGAGAGGACACACACATGGAAGATAACTTTTCCGTATCTCTGGAGCCCCATTGACACAGTTCTAAACAGACTGAATCAGTGTTTATTCTATTGGGAGGGAGAACAAACCCTTTTTCACAATATGAACTACAGAAAGTGAAGTTTGAAAATCTTTTGTGTTGACAATACAAAACGTACAATGATGTTTGCCAGAAACAGGTCTAGTAGGGTGTGCGGGGTGGGGCTGCAGGGTAGAAAGCTGTGGGAGAAAGAGGATTCCCAAGAGGATGAGGGCTCACCTGTGAGCCTGGAAAGACGACTGCTGCTGGAGCCCCTCACTGTGGTGGAACAAGAATATGAATGGGCTCGTTATAGTTTCCTGTCTTTGTTATGTTTATATAGCACAATTAGTTGCCCTGAGAAAGTAATGCAGTACCATTCTTAAATGTGCTTTTGAAAGTTGGACTACCCACCTCAAAATACTGGATATAGTGTGTCACCTTTTCCAGGTTATTTAAAATGGCTTATAGAGGAGATAAAGGGGAGGAGGGGTGAAGGGAGGGCAGGGACAAGGGGAAAAAATGAGAACCAAGACCCGTCACGTGAGGGTACAAGATCCCAGTAATGAATGCAACTGTACTGTATCCCTAAAATGTACCAATAAACTCAATGAGGAAGAAAAGAGTAAGAAACAAGAGTAAGAAAAAAGGAGGCTATTTGACTACAGGAGAGGGGAGGAGATTCAAACATTGTGACAGAAAATTTGAGAGAGAGGGGAACTATTGTGATTGTGTTTCAAATGTACCCAAGAAAGGGTGAGTCCTGCAGCAAAGAAAGATTTGATTTCCTCCCTGATTACGGGTATAGGAGTTATAGGCAAATTATTTAACTGTTATGAATATTTTGCCTCCTCTGTAAAGTGGACAAATTTTGGAGAATTTTGCAGAATTTCAATAAATATACAGTAAATAATTCATATAACATGGCTGATTTAATAATTGTATATAATAATTCCAGAAATTATCACTGTTACTTTTATTAAAACATTTAGAACAGAGTAAGTTACTTCATTTTAATTTTTCAATTGTATGAAGACAATCAAATGACAAAAATGCATACTTTTGATTAGTATTAAGCTTTAAGAGGAATTTAGTATATAAATCTTTAAAAGACCGCAATAATAACGAGTAGCATTAAGAGCAGCTTTTCAGACATACAAAATTATTCGTAAGAACCCTGAAAAAAATTAAACTAGCAATGAGCTGAAATGAAAGTGAGCACATTGTTTTCTAATAATATGGCATCTTGTTAGAGTGTCTAGATAATTTTGAAAAAAGAATAATAAATATTTTAACTGGTGCATATCTCTGAATATCAATTTCTTCACTGGGCTGGATTTTAAAAACCCTTTTCCCTTTTGGTTACAAAAATAAGACTTCTTATATTAAAATTTGAAAATACAAAAAGCATAAAAATAATAAAAGCAGTTCTATTACTCATAGATTGCTTTTGAATACATGTTACTGACATGATGTTTTTATTTCTGACGCATTCTCATCATTTCCACCACTAGCATTTCCTTCCTTGCTTTCATTTTCTAAAACATTTTTTGTCTATAGTCTGACTTCATAAGTGTTTCATATATTCATTCAGAATTTTAGCCTACAAATCTTGTGCTCATTTGTCAATATTACAAATGAAACGTTTTTTAGATTTTGCTTAGTATTTAAATTTATTAATAATTCCCTTTCCCTTTGTGTTTTTATTTTTGTTCTCACTTTCTAGCCTAAACTCCTTTTTCTTGGTTAATTTTCTCTGTTTGCTGTTATTTAGTCCCCTAGAGGCCCCGGAAAGATGCTGGAGTGGACAGTGGAGGGAGAGGTCAGGGAGAGCAGACCCTTTTACAAGGACCACGTCAACCCTTCACTTCAGGAGGAAGCTCTCCTCAGTAGCCATTCTCTCGTGACAGTGATCCTGTTGATTTGCCAAGATAACATATTTCTCTTAAACACACAATGCCTGTGGTTTTCCATTTTTTTTCTTTCCCTTCTGGTTCTGTTACTTCTTCCCAGTCCTCTGGAAAAGGACTCCTTTTAGGAGAGTTACATCCTTTTACAATGCTGTCTCCTTCATACTGAGGTAGAGATGGAAACAGTGTTGTATCTTTTTTTCATCTTTTTAAAAACGTTCAAATCATTTGATTTTTTTTTTGCTTTGTAGTTAAATAAATTCTTCTATGCTTAATATGTACTTGTGTGTGTGTGTGTGTGTGTGTGTGCCAGGGATCGAACTCGGGCCCTTATACTTGTGAGGCAGGTGACAGAACCACTGAGCCAAACCCCTGGCCCTAATATGTACTCTTTTAAACAATATAAAATCTGGGATAACAAAATGACGTAAGTTTGAGTGTGGTTATAGTTGTACAACTCTGCCAATGTGCTAAACTCTACTGAATCCTATATTCTACCTTTGTAAACTATGTGGTATGTAAATTATAGATCAATAAAGTCCTTTTATAATGAAAATATGAAATCTTTAAAATTTTACGTTATTTTGTATCTGTTGCAATTAATAACTAATTTTAACTTTTACTTCTCTAATATTGTTTTGTTTGCTTTTCAAACAATTTCTCTGGCCTTGAACTTGCAATCATTCTGCCTCAGCCTCCTAAATAGCTGGAATTACACAGGTGAATGAGCAGATTAAATATTGTGATTTGTATTAGAGTTTTATAATGAGATGAAAGAAAGCTGGACTCCAGAGGATGATGGCCATGGAGATAAAGTCCTCATGAAAAAAAAAAAAAAGAAGGTGAAGAACCATTTCCTTAGTTCTCCTCATAACTGTCTATCCAGAGTCCTCAAGGAATCTTCCATCAGTGTAAAAATAATTTCTCTTTAAAAAAATAACCTCATAATACCCAGGACCCATAGGCACTTAATTTTCTCTATGCAAGTTCTATAACTTTCCTTATAATATATATTTTCTATACAATCCAGACTTTATATTTGCAACTGCTTGTTTTCATATCTGTATTCTCTGATACTGGCACCAGTGGTTTGTGCTGACTGCATCCGTGTGTTATAAACAGGCACACCCTGATGTTAGTCTGTATCCTCCAGGACTAGAAACTCCAGCGACTCATTGAAGCCAGGAGATAAACTAGGCAGGGAGTGGCACTTGACATTCCAAGATATGGAATCAGCTGCAGAAACAGCTGAGCCTGGGAGAGCAGAGTGGCTCAAACAGGGATTATGGTTTTTCTGATTTGCTGATTCTGGCAAAAGACGATGTAAGGCTGCTTTAGAATAACCAGAAATGAGCACTACTTCTCCTAGTAAGATGACCAGGAGATTCCTGTCAAGCCCAAAGAATCACATGGAGAAAGGGCTATAAACCTTCAGAGAGGAGATTAAGATATGTAGCTATCAAATGGCACTGACTGTAAAAGGGTTCAAAGAGAATCCACCCACAACTGGATGAACATATCCTTCTTTAAGAACGAATTACAATAAAAGGAAAAAACTCTCCATAGAAATTATTAATATTTTCTTTTTTCCTTTGCATGGTGGGGGTTGAACCCAGGGCCCTATGCATGCTAGGAAAATTCTCTACCACTGAACTATATTCCTAGTTCTGCATGAAGATTATTAAACAGTTCTTTAATAGAGAGATGCAAAGTGCATTACTTAAGGCACAAAGGAATAGCAGTGTTTAAAAGATTGACCAAAGAAAGTAGAGCTAAATATTTAAAGCATTGGCTTTGTAGTCTCAGCAGTCTAAAATAATTACTATAAAATAAAAAGTGCAAGAGAAAAAATGTGTTGGGTAAAGATTTTTTTCAGTTGCAAGTTGCTAAAAATAGTTAATAGATATGGAGGAGGCTGGGATAGCTCTCGAATCATAGGCTTAGTGTAAGTTTATGCACTCACATACCCAGAAGTATTTTTTTCCCCTCTATCATTCTCTGAAGGAAAAGCATCTGTTTGATTTTATTTTCGTTTTTGTTTTCCAGTTAGGATGTGGCACAACTGAAACCAACTGCTATGCAGTCTCCTAAAGGAGTAGGAAGTTGATGAGAAAGAAAGTCAGGCCCACAAGCACAACAGTTCCCAGAAAGGTCACTGAGCTCAGAGACAGGCAGACCTGGAAAGATAGCAGAATTGAATCGGGAAAGACCACTGCAGAAATTCTGTCATTCAAATCAACTTTAGAACAATTCAGAGCAGAATCGATACCAAGAAAAAAATGACAGTTGTGATATCGACTTAGAGTTCACTAGAATGAAAAATGGAAAAGAAGAAAGAGCAAAAAGGTCTAAAATAATTAAGTTGTACTTTTGTTTTCCTAGGTCTTTCTTGGTGAATTTTGTTAGTTTCTATATATTAGGAATTAGAGTGAGTTGTACAATTCACTCATTTATTTCCATTCTTTGTTGTCTTATATTCAAATTATTTCAAGCTGTTTGTACTTATAAAGTTAGCCTTATCCCATAAATTTTGACAAGCAATATTTTCATTTATTTTCTTAATACTATGTCATTTCATATAAGCATAAATTTTAAATCCCAAGATTTGTCTATTTGAAAATAGTCACTAATGTCTTAATATGTTAATTAAATTCTAGATAAAGAGAATGACCTGTACAAAATTCTACTTCTTGGATTTAATCTTCATGTAAGTTAAATTTCATTAAACTTTACTTGCTTAATATATGAACTGCTTTTCAATTGTAAGCATATGCCATGTTTGTAGGAGAAAATATGAATAAATACGTATTGCAACCTTTCTTATTAAATTCTCATAGATTTATTTTGTTTAGCTTTACTGTGTTGTTTGTATTTTATAAATGCATCAAAGGCTGAAAGATTTCCTTGAGATATCTATAAATATTATAATGTTATTTTTCTTTATAGAATCTGATGTGGTTATTTGACTCATAAAAGCCTACGACTGTTACTTTTCATGATGAATATTATCTCAAAGGATTATCATGAAGATTAAATAAAACAATGCTTGCAAAGTGCTTACCCAGTAATTGGTATATGGTAAATGCTCTATAAATGTTAACTATTACTATTTCCTTAATCAGTAATCTCTGCTTTTATCTTTATTGAATTCCAGCTCCTGCATTTCTACTGTTTCTTAAATTGAATGGCTGTTTCATTTGTTTTGTGTCTTTCTTATTTAATAGTGAAATATTTTAAAGTTGTTAATTTTCCTTTAGCTGTATCCTATATGATTTTAAATCAAGAATATGATTATTTTCATCCATCTCTAAATAATTTAGAAATCTTAATCTTCAAGATTTATTTTTCATCCATGGATATGATCATAAAATACACATTGTTGAAACTTAGCAAAATTTTCTCTATGACCAACTACAAATCAGTTTTTGTTTTGTTTTTGGTACGGGGGATTGAACTCAGGTCCTTGCGCTTGCAAGGCAGGCCACCGAACCGCTGAGCTAAATCCCCAGCCCTACAAATCAGTTTTTGTTTTGTTTTTGGTACGGGGGATTGAACTCAGGTCCTTGCGCTTGCAAGGCAGGCCACCGAACCGCTGAGCTAAATCCCCAGCCCTACAAATCAGTTTTTTTAAAATATTCTTTTACCAGTGAGCAGCCTCAGTTTTTACATTATACACAGTTCATAAATGCATTTATATCTTTTGCATTCTTTAAATATTTTTATATTATTTCTAGCTAAATATTCAATTTCTCTGTGGTAAGTTTTATTCAACCCTGAGTTGTATCTTTCCTGCCTATAGGATCTTTGGATTCCAGGTTTTTTTTTCTTAGAAAACTATAAATATTATCTTTTTCTGTCCTAGTTTCATGAGTTGCAGTGAAAAATATATCCCTACTCTGATTTGTGGTTGATATGCCTTCCTTCCTATTTCAATGTTTTAAAATTTGCTTTCTTTCTTTGGAGTTCGGGCACTTTTCTAGGTTAAATAGTGTAACTCTTGCTCTTAATCTGGTTTGAAAAATCAAAAGTCTTTGATTTAAAAATTCAATGAAGTATTTTAGTATTCTTTTGATTATTTCTCCTCAGAGTTTTATCAGTTTTAGTTTCTAAAATGCTTAAAATGGGAGTACTTGACCACCTGAATTTATCTTCTATTAAGCTTGTCCCTTTTTTTCTAACTAATACTCTTTTTTACTCTCAATTTTAGGATTATTTCCAGTTCATTTCCACCTCATTATTAAAGTTTTCATCAGCATCCACTCTATTTTTTGCTGCCCTTATTGAATTAAATACATCTTAATTTTCTGGAAATAATCCCTATTCTTGAATTAAACATATTAATTTTCTGGACGTAATCCTTATTCTAAAATTTATCTTCTTTTTGGTAGGATTTCTTCCCCAGACCTCGCTGTACATTTCTGTCATAAAATTTCTCTATTTCAGTGGAATCTTTTCTAATTTGCTCATCTTCATCGACATTTTTTAAATGATGGATCCATCTTGAATATTGATTTATTTTGATTTTCTGACTTGATGGGTCACACCAGGCCTGTGAGGAATATTAGTTTCTGACACCCTCTTATTCTATTTAGCATTGTCTTAAGGGAAGCTTGGTGGAGGGTGAGCAAGAGGGGAACACAGATCACAAGTTTGTTTCTTTTTTCTTTTTCTTTTTCTTTTTTTGGCATGGGTACCAGGGATGGAACTCGGGACGTTGCAGGCAGCAGAACCACTGAGCTAAATCCCTGACCCCACCAGTTTGTCTGTAATAGGAGTGTAAGCAAGCATACAGGAGGCCAACAGAATGCAGTAGTTCTCTAGGTACTTAAGTCTAAAGGTGATTGAGTTCTTGATTTTTGAAAGGCACAAATGTGTAGTCCACTATGGAAGAGTTATTCAAATATAGCCAGCAACAGGAGCATGAGAAAATGTCTTCCTGTATTCGGCACAAGTGGTAATACTCCTGTATTACCAGGAGTAATATGGCATGAGAACACAAGGTCAAGGCTAACCTGAGCTACATAGTGAGACTTTATTTAAAAAGATATGTAGGAAGTATTTAAATATTTATATTTATATAAAATTGTATGCACAGAAAAAATACAGTACACTAGATTCACAAACTGTTCTATTCACAACCAATTCTGTTCTCAAAAAAATATGTTTGGCAAAATTTTGCTTCTGTTCACAAACTCCACACTGAGTGACAGGCACACCTAAGACCATCTTCCCTACACAAACACAAAACAGGCCATTTTCCCAAAACTGTAAAGCAAATTAAGTTTGTGAACTGAAGTACTACTGTATAAAGATGATTTTGTACATTGATATTAAACTAAGATTCACCTCAAAACATTTACTAATAAAATTTTTAAAAAAGGTTAACTGAGCCTGCATGCAAGTTTCTATATGAAAGAAAACCTCTGAAGCAATTCTTTCAAAGCTAGAGTCATACTTTTTCTTATTTGTCCCCCAGCATTTAGCTGCCTATGTTAGTCACTTTTCTGTTAATATCAAAATTACCTGAGATAATCACCGGATAAGGAGCAAAGGTTGATTCTGGGCTCATAGTTTTCTAGGATCCAGTCCATGTTGAGGAAGCACATGAACTCATGGTGAGGAATGTATGCTGGAGAAAAGGTGCTCACCTCATGGCCAGGAAACAGAAGAGGAAGGGGCTGGCTCTACTGTCTTCTTCAGTGACTCAAACACCTCCCAAGATGACCTATTTCTACCATTTTCCAGTAGTGCAAAATTGGGGACTTAACCTTTAACATATGAGTCTTTGATTACATTTAGGACTGGCTTAGTTTTTTAATCTCTAAGAAATACTTAGCACACATTCCTGATGGTTTTGTCAGTGCAGGTGAGATGTAGCTTTTGGGACAAGGAGAGAGCTTCAGGGACTGTTTAATAGCAATCTGTTATTTAGGGATTGATTCATTCAGTTCACTTTTTAAGAGTTTAGTTTTATTTACAGATATTCTATAGATGCATTACTGAAAAAATTATTATAGCTACAGTGAACTCCAATGTTTTTTAATGGTATTTCATTCAAGTTTAGCTGTTTCCAGAAAATCTTCATCACATGGGTGAAAGGTCTTGTGTAGAAGTTAGGACTCATTGCAGAAACAAGAAACAAACAAGTCTAAGGTCTTTGTATCCTTTCTGGAAAGATAAAAGGCTGTCATGATAGACTGAAACAGAGTTCATCTATAAGATGGTCCAACTCTTGTCATTCTTTCTTGTGTACTGTGTCTTGCTTCTCTCATGTGAACCAACAAATTCTAAGATTTGAAAAATAGGCCTTCTTTATGAAAAATGTGTGTGCCTCTGTAATTGTTATTTGAAGGCAAATAGAATCTTCTACCCACTTAAAATGAATCTTAATATTGGTTTTCCCAGTAGGGCAGACATGTGGCTGACAGCTAGACTGGAAAGGAAAGCCTACCTTCCCTTCTGCCTCCCACGAAGGAGAATTAACAAGAGCACCAATGGACACTGTCTTTAATACTACTTCCTTATACTCACCCTGCATTCCATGTTCATTTTCCGAAAAGTCACACATTCGTCAGCATCTCATCCTTATTGCTCCAACTACCAAAAACTCTGAAGTACATGAGATTTTGTTTTACTCATAAGCCTGTTACATTTTCATGAAGCTGGGAAAACACACAATTCTCTAGGGTCACAGACAAAGAGTGTTTTTACAGCAATAGCAGTAGTCAGAAAATCAATGCTTGCTTTGATTTCTAGAGCCTTGGGCCCTAAGGAGTAACTCAAAGAGTACAGGTAATGTCTGGACATGCACTGGTTTATGTTACAGGAAAGGAATTCATGCTTAGCGAACACATGCTCCAGAAGTCTATCTCTACTTGCCTCTACCATTCAGGGCTGTTTGCCATCTAAATACTCTTAGAAAAGTATCAGCAACACAGAGAACAAGTCCCTGTGCTTGTAAGATGTGAAGAACTGCAAGGCAGTCATGGAATAATTTCCCCTCCAGAAAAAGTGATCAAGAAAGAATGCCATAGCTAACAGCTTTGCAATTAAAGGAAGTTGTACCAACAACTGCCTATCACTTAGGATAAAATTCACACTCCTTACTGGAGCCCAAGAGGACTAGCATTCTCTGGCCCTAGCAATCGCTCAAATATAGTCTTTCTAAATCCCAGAACACTGACCTTAGTTCAGTTCTTAAACACCAAAGCATTCTCTACTTTGACTTCTGATGCGGGATATGTATGAGGACTCTTCTCCCCTTTTTAGTTGCTGCTTATTTATAACTTCCTTGGAATGAACTTATTCGAATACTCTAAAGCAAACCAACAATTGCTCTAACTCCCTACATTATTTTTTTAACACATTTGTCGTCTCCTGCTGAGACCATTACTTTCCATCATATTTATTTATTGCTATTTTCTCCTTTATATTTTAACCTCTCCGAAGAACTTTGTCTAATATGTCCCACCCTTACATCAGAACCTGCCTATTGTTTGGTAGCATTTGATGAGTATTTATTAAAAGAAGTTAGTACCATTACATGAAATATCATGTCTTTATTTATTAAATAAAATAAGAAAATGCCAGTTTCTTCTTTAAAGAGACTATTTGTTTAGTTAATATTCATAAGCAAACATGTAGTGAATCAGGTTCTGACATCAGAGAAACGTAGATATTTACAAATATTAATTTCTTGGAGAAATGATGCGTTCATTTTCAAAAGTATGTTTTTATTTCTTCAGATAAGCTATAGATGATGAAGCCTAGACTGCATAGCTAAGCCTTTAAAAACATGACCTAACAGTCTCCCAACCTTCTTTCTTGCTACTCTGAAACATATACTTCCTTATGCTATAACATCACATCCTTTTCACAAATCTTTAATGCATCCCATCACATTTAAAAGAACATTCATATAGTCTTCATTTTGACTCTCTAATGTATACTTGAGTGCCTGTCTGGCAGAGAACAAAGTTAGAATTTTAGGGACGAAATCCTAGAAATGAGAAAGCTGCAGAAGAGACGGTACCAGAATACAAACTCTCTCCAAATCCTTCTATATGTAAAACTGGGATTGATTAGAGAGCTCTTGGTGTTATAACAGTCAGAACCGAGAGGAATCCATCTTTAAAAGTTAGACTATAATGGGTCAGCCTATGAGTTTACTGCTTTTAGACTGCAAGGCAAGTGTACCAGAGAAGAAAGTTTTTTTATAGTAATTTTCAGTCTATCACTCATACATTATAATTGTGTAACAGATCTTGAAAATATATGAAGCACAAATTCAGAAAAACAGGAAGATAGTTAAACTCATAACTAAAGTTGAACATTTAAACACTCTTCTCTTAGTAGTTGGTAGGACAACTACACAAAAATCTAGAGGAAATAGAATATTTAAACAATCCTATCAATTATCCTAACCAAACTGACACTGATGGAATATTGAACCCAACAACTAAAGAAGATAACCTTCTTTCCAAGTGATTATGGAATATTCACCAAGTTAAAATAATCCTAGCTAATAAAATTATTCTCAAATTTATTTTAGTATATGTGCTGCCAAAGTGAGCACTCTTCAATTTATTTTAAAATATTGAAATTCACAGGCTATTCTCAGATCACATTGGAATTAAAACAGAAATCAATAAATCAATAATCTTTTTCTCATTGAGTTTACTGGTACATTTTAAGTATACAGTACAGTTACATTCATCATTGGGATCTTGTACCTTTATATGACAGGTCTTGGTTCTCATTTTTTCCCTTATCACTGCCGTCCCTTCACCCTCTCCTACTTTCCCTATTTACAAATGCTTTATTTCCATTTTTTCATGTTTTATTCTTTTCCCTTATTTCCTTTCCCCTGCCCTTCTCACTTCCCCTACACCTTTAGCCCTGTTCTTTCTACTTCACATTGTCAATTATATCATTAGGATCTTATGTATTATTACAGTTTTTCACACCAGAGAATCTATTCGGTATTTACGCATCTGTGACTTATTTATTTCACTTAGGAGTATATCCTCAATATGTATCCATTTTCCTATGAATGACTCTAATTTTTCATTCTTTATGGCTCAGTAGTATTCCATTTTATAGAAAAACCACATCTTCTTTATCCAGTCTTGAACTGATGGGCAGAAGGGCTGTTTGCCAGTTTTAGCTATTACAAACTGTGTTGCTATAAATATAGATATGCATATATCATTGTGATATGATAAACATATATACACCAAATATTAATGCCCCCAACTATATAAAACAAATATTAAGTAACATGAAAAACCAATAAGCACTAATAAAACTGTAGTGGGAAATCTAAATACCCCACAATCACAAACAGACAGATCATCTAGGCAGAAAATCAACAATGAAATATTAGAAGTGAACCAAGCTTTTGAACTTATGGACTTAACAGACCTCTATAGAATATTCCACCCCACAAAATCAGAATATACATTCTTTTCGGCTGCACATGGGTCATTCTCCAAAATAGAACAATACTACTCATAGAACAGGTTTGAATAATTGCAAAGGAATAGAAGTTATCTTGTGTATATTATCAGATCATAGTGCAATCAAGCAGGAGATCAATAGCATAAGAAACGGTAAGAAGTTCACAAACACATGGAAATTGAACAACACTCTCCTGAACAATCAATGGGTTATAGAGGAAATTAAAGAAGAAATTAGACAGTTTTTACAAATAAATGATAATACCAGTACAACATATAGGAATCTATGGGACACAATGAAAACAGTTCTAAGTGGAAAATTCATAGCAATGAATGCCAACACTAGGAAAACAGAGTGAGCTCAAATAAATAATCTAATGATAAATCTTAGACTCACAGAAAAAGAAGAGCAAGAAAAATCCAAAGCTTGTACAAGACAGGAAATTATTAAAAAGATAAGAGCAGAAATCAATGCAATGGAAACTAAGAAAATGATACCAAAAAATCAATGAATCGAAGAGTTGTTTTTTTGAAGCAATAAATAAAATCTATAAACCCTTCGCTAAACTTATCAAAAAAGGAAAGAAAAGGCTCAGATCCATGCAATTAGGGCTGAAGAAGGTGAAGTCACAACAGATCCAACAGAAATGAGGATCATCAGTACCTACTTTGAGACCCTGTACTCTAATAAAATGGAAAACACAGAAGAAATGGACAGATTTCTAGATACTTATGAATTACCAAAGGTGAACAAAGAAGATTAAAAAAACTTTAAGTCAATAATCTTTATGATGCAAAAGATTGATAAGCTGACACAATCCTAAGTGATTCCTAAGTAGAAAACGATGGTGAAAATATAACCTATTAAAGTTTGTGGATTGTGACTAAAACAGTGCTTAGGTGAAATATATCATTGTGAATGCTAATATTAAAAAATTTCAATACCCCCTACTTTCCCACACCTTCAGGGTAAAGCCCAATGGTATGATAATTAGGTCCTCTGATGGGGACCTTTCTCTGATGGAATCTTTTTGCCTGTAACTTTGGCTCCTCCTGGCTCCTTCTCAATTCCATGCTCTCCTGGCAGACCTTGGGACCTGCTCCCTACCTAGAAAGTCCCATGTCCTCTTTATCTGTTAAACTTTTCTGGTAAAATTCTGCCAGGAAATATGTTATCCATGACTCCTTAGACTGCAAAAATGTGTCCTCTGTTCCTTTATTTTTTGTTTCAACTGTAACAGGAGAAAAATCACTTATTTTCTGTAGCATATTTGGAGATCGAGTGAGCAAACTTCACTTCGTACAGACCATCCGTCTTCCTGACAATTTTTCATATTCTTCCTAATCTATTCCATTCTTCCTTTGCCATATGCTTGCTTCTCAAAATTTTTATGCTTATCTCAAAGTTTTTTGAAATCATTATTATACATTGAAATTCTGCTTCTCCTTATTTTTATTTTGCATAAGCGTTAGTTGGGTTTATGAGGCCTCCATACTCTCTCAAACATTTTTGGAATCTCCCAGAAATTCATGTTTTGAGATCAAATCTTTATTTTTTTTCTGGTATTTTTTGAACTCAGATTTTCTAAAACTTTGAATACTCTTTACAGACTGCTATAATAAAAGTGGATGGCTTGTAGACAACAGAAGTTATTGTTAGCATTCTGGAGTCTGTGAAGTCCAACATTCATGGATTTTGGAGTTGATGAGCATGCTCCCATCTCCGCTGTGCTCAAGACTGAAGATGTATAGTCAAACCTTATACCTATCAATGGCATGGATTAGTTCTCCATCTGTAGTCACTGTGAGAATTGTATTCATTTGAAATACATTCTAGTTCATTAGTTTCAATTCCTTTAATTTTAGAAATTTCTTTCTCATCTTGCTGATTCAAATTGTACTTTTTTATTATGAAGAGCCATTAACATACTACACACACACACACACACACACACACACACACACACACAGCCTTTTCCTTTCTGTTGCCCACTGATCTCATTCCCCTCACACCTCTATAGTTTGTTTGTTTACTTTTTCCTCCTAAGATCCTTGGATATTTAGGTAGCCTCCAACATTTTACAATAACATTGTTATAATAATTATGCAGATCATAAGATTCCATATCTTTATGGTAAATACCTAGAATCTTAAAACAATTATTTTCCAAATCCCACTCCATAAAATTTGAATCTTTTTGTGCTCCACCAACAGTGTATGGGAACTTCAGTTTCTCAATATAATCAGTATGAGTGTATGGTCGGACTTCATTTTTTGCTACTCTACCAAATGAGAAATAGTATTTCAATTTACATTTGACCCACGAACTCAACCAACCATTGATCAAAAATATTTTTAAAATTTACATGTATACCGAACATATTCACACTATATTCAAGTCCTTATTTCTCAGGCAATTCAGTGTAACAGATAATTTACATTGTATTTAAGACTATAAGGAATCTCAGCTAATTTAAATTGTACAAGAGGATTGCATGGATAGTACATGATGTAGACTTTTCTATGAGTCCAGAACATCTGAAGAGTTTGGTGTCTGGGAGGATCCTGGAACCAATCCCTTGTAGATGACAAGATATAACTGAAGTTTAATTTGAATTTTTTTATCTTGAAAAAACTTGCATATCTTTTTATGAGTTTCAGGGTTGTTTCTGTTTTGTGACTCCCTGGTTCATAACTATTCTTCTTTATAGGATTTTTAATTTTCTTTAATTTTTATGAATTATTTGAACATTGCAAATGTTAGTCCTTTCTGTGGTGTCTGTTGCAAAATTTTTTTCTGTTTTTCCATTTGTCTTTTAAGTTTATTTTTGGCATTTGTGTTTCTCATTTGTTGCCATGCAATTTTTGAAATATTATGTAATCCAACTTACTCTTTTCTTCTACTGAATCTGAATTTTTATTCACAGCTTTTCACCCACAGAGAGAGAAATGTAAAGCTCTCTTCTTGCTCTATGTAATTCGTGTTTGTATTTTAGATCTCTGATCCACTGGATGCAAAAATGAATCGAATATATTTTTTTCACAAATAGCTATCCATTTGTCCCAACACATTTGATAAAAATAAAACAAAGCAAAAACCATGGCCCCAGCAATTTGAGAACCATGTCTATTATGTTGTGATTTCTGAGTATAACAGGACAATCTTTAGTTGTCTGTTCTGTTGTACTGATCTTTCCTCTATTCATGCATCAGGATCACATCACATTAATTAAAATGTTTATAGTTTGTGTCATTATTTTGTACAACTAATCCTTCCTTACTGCTTTTCCTTTTTAGTATTTTTGAGCTAATCTTTCGTATTTATTGCTTTACATGAACTGAAGTACAAATTTGTCTAGATTTTTTTTAAAGTCTTGCTACTCAGGAGGCTGAGGCAGGAAAAACTTGAGGCCAGCCTAGACAACTTACAGAGACTCTCTCAAAATAAAATACAACAAAAAAAGTTCTCAAGTGCAGGTCAATGGTGGAGTGCTTGCCTACCAAATACAAAGCACAGGGCTCACCACCAGTCACTTGTATTTTCACTTTAAATTCATAAATGAGTTAATGAAGAACTGGCATCTTCATACAGAGACATCCAAGGCAATGGATGTTCTTAATATTGTGGAGAATATTTTTATTTTCAATAGTATTCTTCATTGAATATTTCATGTTAAAATTTATAACAGTACATCATTATTTTGGCTGCAGTTGATATTATAATCTTTTTTTCTTATGTACTAAAAGATATCATTTTATAAGTTTGAAAACTGTAACAAACAATAAAAATTTAAAAACATCTGGGCATGGTGGTGCATGTCTGTAATCCCAGCACTAAGGAGGCTGAAGTACAAGGATAGCTGTGAGTTTGAGACCAGCCTCGACTACATAGCAATAACCTGTCACCAAAAGAAAAATAAAAAGAATACAAAATAGAACAGAAAAATAAAATTGTGTTTTACTTATCTTTCACCCTTACTAGTATCCAGAACTTGAACTGATATAATTGCAAAGTTTAGCTCAAAATAAAAAAATTATTTTTTCCTTCTTTAAAGTCTGTAAAATCTCATTTCACTGTATTTTGTCAATCTTCCATTTGTATTTACAATATTTTAGGATGGAAAATAGTTTTAGGCAGTACATTAAATAAACTGAAATGAATTTTTTCAATAATATGTAAATCACCTTTCCAGTAAACCATTATACTACTTGTTTCTGAATTTTATGCTCTTTCTGGAACTTTAGGCTGACTACTGAATCACAGCCAAAATAAAATACTCATCAAGACATAAGTTGATGTGGTCAAAGAATTGTTTTTCACTATGAGCAGAACAAGTTATCGTTTATATCAGTCATGCTCAAAGTGGCCTGCAGAAAGCCTGATTTGTTTGCATCGTGTTTATGACTTTCCAGTTTTGTATAGCTCAGCATCATGGACAGGTGGCCTAATTTGCCTGTTTTAATCTGGCTCTACTTATAATACTAATGCGATATATTTTAACCATACAATGATATTTGTATTTTTACCATGTATTTACTTACTTCATGAATGGCTTAAATATTGTCAAATACGAAATGTTGCAGTAAAGGCTGTAAATGAAGTCAGTTAGGAAGCATGGAATCATATGAACTCTGATAATGATGAGTTATGTCAATTTAAAAGAGTCATTTCACCTGTTAGATTCTGTTTCCCAATCAGTAAAATAAAGAGATTAACTTGAAAATTGTCATTTTGTTGTGAGTGCTATGCATCTAATTAGGTTAAGAAACATGCATGTCTATCATTAATAAAATCCCCCTTTTGCTTTTGTGACAAAAGGGCCCATGACTTTAACTCTTTGCGGTCTAGTCAAATCATTCTAAATAGAGTGGATTAACTAACCATGTTTAGTGTAATGAGACATATAGCTAAAACATGCAGAGCAGAGTCAACAAATAAGTTATTTTGATGTACTAGAGTGAATAGCCCATCTCCTGTGCCCTGGAAGCACTTTCTTTTTTCCCTCTCCTTCACACACACACACACACACACACACACACACACACACACACACAGAGCTTGCTTCCTTTGACCAACAGGACAGCACTCAACAAATCTCTTTCAGTTGACTTGCAGGAAATATACTACTTTATGCATGGTAAAGCTGTATAGTATGCTATTCAATGAAGGACATCAAAGAATAAACAAGTCTATCAGTATTTATACATGAAAGATACAGAAAACAGCTCTTTATTGTTGTATTTACTTTCCCCAAAGTGTACTGTACAATATTCATTTTTTTCTGAGAAGAGATTTTAACATTTATTAATATAATTGTTAATCAGTAACTCTTGTTAATTTCAAAGGTGTGAGAGACACTGGCCATAGCATTCAAACAACGTCTAACGTGCAAGCTAGATCATGTTGTGCAAGGACAACCGAGAGAATGACTAGCCTTTGCCAAAACACAGTGCCCTGACACAGGAAAGAATCATCTCTGATCACTGTATGATCTTATTTCAGAATACCAGGCATTGCAGATTACCGGAGACATAGTTTATTTTTTTCCCATCAGTCCCACTGCCAGCATCTAAGACCCAAATCAAATTATTAGAACATCACAGCAAAATCCTGTCGCTATTTATTTTGGAAAAAATAAATAAAAGTAAAAAATGTAACCAGAGGGTGTGCCCTATTAATTCTTTTAATATTTTAAATATTGATTTACATAGATTTCTACTTTGAAATGCAAAATATTAGGCTACATTTATAACTGTAGAAGTTTTCTATAAAAATTTAAGACAGTTTTTAGTTTTGCTGCTCTGGGTTGTGAGAAAATATTTGCAAGTGTCTAAAGGCGTGATTTGTTGTAGAGTGCTCTATCACTAACCTAAAAAACAACACTTTGCCCCTACATTTAGAGTTTTGACTTAGTTTATGTGCTTGTAATTCCTTCTCAGTCTAGAAGGAATAACTACACTCCGCAAATACTCAGACACACTGCAAAAACAAGCTGTCTATACATATCTGGCATGATATCACCAAAATTTGCAAATACATAAACAACTTAATGTTTATCTGGCTATTTGGTTGTATTTATCACAGCCCACTAGAGCATAAGAAATTCTAAAAATTTCTGCCTGAAATTAAAAGCTTTTGGTTTGGGCTAAGGATGATGTGGGATTTCCATCTTGGTTCCCTTTCAATGGCATTTTTGCGCCTCAAAAGTACTAAAACAGGAAACTTCTCCAGGAAGAGAAGTGTTTGACCGGGAGAATTTGTCTTTTGCTGTCACAATCTTCAGCTACCATCCAGCTAAATGTTGTTTGGAATAATATGGCCTTAATGCCCCTATCTCCTGCTGAATTGCTCAGACGGGTAGGAGATTAGAGTGAAAAGAGGTGCCGGTATTATCTCTGCGAGTGCGCCAGGGGTCACGCTGTACTAACAAGGCCGCCCCAGCCTGTGTGACAGAACCCAGCTGCCGATCCGCAGGCCTTCCTAGTCACAAGGTTCCACTTACTTTGGAACGCTGTCTCCAGAGAACGTGGATGCTAACTGGGATCTATATCTGTATCTATATCTATATGTATATCTATATGTATATCTATATCTATAATCTATTCCACCTCTAAAAAGTGGCTATCATCATTGTCCTCATTTATTTTAGGAAGGAGCTACATGTGAAACCACTTACCTGTTTAACCTATGAACTTAAGGAAAACATGTAACGCCACTTAAAATACCTAAATGCGGGTTCTGACTTTGCTGACTCTTGGTAGGATGGCTCTAAGGAGTCATTTATCATGAAGGCAAAATGTGACTTTTTGTTAGGTTTGGTTTAGTATGTACACGTTCTCAAGCTTTGGTGAGATTGGTTTTCATAAACTGCTTAGTCCTTTTTATTTATCCCAAGAAAAGAGACATTCTATACACAGATCACTGCGAACATGCATTTTAACCTTCAAGAATTGTCAACTCTACTGTTGTTTTTAGTTTTTAAAGAAGCAATTTCTTTTTTCCCCCTAGTGAATACTATTCATGATAGTTTTTTTGTTTTGTTTTGTTTCGTTTTTAAGATGGGAAGAAAATTCCCGGAGTCCTTTGGCGTAGGACTGGGCCCTAGAGTATCATTCTTTCATTTTCTTCTTCCTGGATATGACGTCCTTTAGATCAAGAACTCAGAACCTGTGATACTAATTTAGCCAGTAGAGGGAGATAGAGCTATCTAACAGCTGTACAGGACACAACCTACAGCCCCTCGCGCGCGCTCTCTCTCTCTCTCTCTCTCTCTCTCTCTCTCTTCCTCTTCCTCTTCCTCTTCCTCTTCCTCTTCCTCTTCCTCTTCCTCTTCCTCTTCCTCTTCCTCTTCCTCTTCTTCTTCTTCTTCTTCTTCTTCTTCTTCTTCTTCTTCTTCTTCTTCTTCTTCTTCTTCATATAAAGTGGCTTCTTAGAGCTCTACCAATATTACTTTGCTTTTCCTATAAAGGTGAGGAAGTAATTGAAGATATCCATACCTTTTACCCTTTGAGGACAATGAATGAAGCTTATTGGTTTTCAAAGTACCTTGCAAAAGCAAATTATTTGAAAGACAAACAATGTTTTAAATTATGTTCATTAAACTATCATAATTTTAAAACATTATTAAAATAAACTTACATTTACACAGAGCCCAAAAGGGTGGGGGAAACATTCATCCTGGGGCTAAGCTCAAAGGAGACTCAGATTTGATTACTTCTTACATGACTGTTTAAATGCCTTGGCTATGTTAATGCATGGAATGGATTTCCTCTTGTCAGTGTACGTACTCACAGTGGGAAAAGGGCTATGAAAGCATTTTTTGGTGACTTATTTTTTCATTTATCAACATTTGTAATTATAGTTAAGTGCTTCCAAAACAGAGTCTCCAAGACAGGTCCTGCATTTATATGATGCTTTTAACTTTTCAAAGTATTTTTATATGTACTATCTCATTTTAAAGTAGATCTGACACAGCTCCAATCTATTAAGGAAGTGACCCTTTAAACCCAAGAACACTCTGGAATTTTTTTGAAGCTATAATTATCTTAGAAACCATTATAAAACTTAAATGGTGATACTAAAACTTCCATAATCAGTATAAAATTTATCAAGGTAGATTTCTAAAGAGCCATTGAATTATTCTTTTAACATCCAGAAAGGTTTTCCTACTTATATTTTAATGAATTGAAGATATCTGTTGTTTGTATTAAAAATATTGCTGTCAAGAATTTTATTATGGCCCTCACTATTCAGAATTTTATAGAAATAAAAAACTTCATCAATGGACCAGACTTGTCCATAAAATATTAGAATGCTTCAAATGTTATTTTAAATTTTTTTTGGAAATGGTAAAATTCTGACTCCTTTTCTTTGACTTTCTATTACTGTAGCTTGGAAATTGAGAGGTCTATTCTGGTTTTTAACCATCTTCTGAAGTAACAGAAACATTTTGGTAAAGGCTAGTAGACAAATTAATTGTCAAAGTTGTTGATTCAATTCTGAATATCTACCCAAATGTGTATGACCAAGCAGTCATGCATTGAGTAGCAAAAACTGAGAAATGTGGATACTGAATAGTTAGTAAAAATCAATTGCTTCTGCTGGGATAAAATTTCCTGGGGAAATATTTTTTCCCCAAGATCAAGCCAAGTCTGAGATTAAAAAAAGCACTATTGTCTCCTCCTGAGATGAAATTATCCGGAAATCTGAGTTATTTCCTTGATAATTCCAACTGTCCTCTTATTCATGATTGGCTTCTTCTTCTGTTTCTTACTTTGATAAATGATATACAAAAATTTACTTGTTGAGCTGTGTGTACTTAACAACTAGAGAAATATGTGTTCTTTTTTCTTTTTGATTTAGACAGGAAAACTTGAGGAGTTGATTTTGAATCACTGATGTTTCCCATGCATCTTTATCATAATGACTAAGAGGAAATTATTTTGATGGGCTTTGTATTTTTATATTTTTTATATTATTCTTCTTTAGTTAATCTTTAAAAATAATAGGTGAGATCAACATAAGTAATCACTCATTTCCAGAAAATATATTTATTCTGTGTTTACACAGTGTTTTATCAACTGCATTTCCATATCAATACTGAAGTATTTTTAAACCATTTTATTGTCATTTTACTTTTTAAAACGCTGATATAATCTTATACTATGTGAGTCTATAGGAAGCTACCTCCCCTAGAATTTTCTTGAGGTTGTAATGTTATAACCTACTTAAAATACTTAAATTATATACTAGGAGTTATCAGTTACTATTACTTTGATTATTTTATTAAACATATTTGAGAAACATTTAAGATTTTCCGCAATCTTAGTGATAGAAAATGAAGTACAAAATAGAAAAGGACTCTCTTATACAAAAGATGCAGGGCTAAGTACTTGAAATGAGTAAATTCTGTGGCCTTTCATTTCAATAAATGTTATAGATTTAAAGATAAATTGTATTTAACTACTTTAAAATGCTAATTAATTTCTAAGTGCTTTATACACTTAGACCTCCAAACTCTCATAAGACTAGAGTAGGTATTTGTGTTTTAGTCAGCTGAAGAAATGAAGCGTACTGGGAGGAAAGTAATTACTCAATTTTCTGAATAGGTTACTGTCAAAATGGCAATTAAACTGAAATCTGCCAATTGTAAGACTCAAGATCTTTCCATAGTTCACAAAATTTCTTGTGTTATGGTTTCATGTTCATTATTATTATCAGATAGATTCCATATTTCCTAAATATTGATACCAAGGTGGTGCTTTAAATGGAAAGTCAGATACTTGAGATTTACTTATCCTTGTATTCTGTTTATAGTTTACTTGAAAGTATTCACTGAGCAACTTCTAGGAGATCAAGTATTACAGAAAGTGTTAAGAGCAAAATAGAGAAAAGTATTTGCTATCTTGGAGATTACATTCTGGAACTGGGAAATAAAGGGTCATGACAAGGAAAAAAGAAGAAGATATTATGTAAAGTACATAATATGGTAGAAGTCGCTCAGGAGAAAAATAAAGTAGGCAAAGGGATAAAAGTTATCAGGGTAGGGAAAGAGGTGAGATTTTCAATAGGGTGGCCGAGCACGGCCTGCCAGCAAGGGACCACCTGAATCAAGACCTAAGATGAAGGGAGCCTTGAAGAGACCCAGAAGAAGAGAATACTAGTGGGTGTGTGGACACAAGGTCCCTGAGGTGCAAGCATGCAGAGCAGGTCTGGAAAGAGGTACTCACTGAGTGAGTGTGAGTTGAGGTCAAGAAGCAACAGAGGCCAGACTGTGAGCTTTTACTCCAAGTGGGAGGGGGAGTTGCCAGAGAGTCAGGGGAAGCAAAATGCCTGTGCTAACATCATAACCAACTACTGTGTTGTCAATAGCCATAGGGAAGCAGGAGTGGAACCACAGACACCAGCTGGGAGGTTCCTTAGTCACTTTTCTCTCATTGCTCAAACAAAACACTCAACACTCAAAGTTAAACGTGGAAAGGTTTATTTAGCTCACAGTTTGAGGAGGTTTCAGTCCATAATCAGCTGGCTCCGAGGCAGTGTGGCAGGGCTGAGAAGCATCACAGAAGAAAACAGTTCATGGCACCCACAAGGTAGCAAAAGCAAGGGACTAACAGCATATTTCTGCCCCTTTTGTCTTATCCAGACTACTTAGGGGAGGCAGCACTCACACTCTTAATCCTAGTGCCCTTGAGCTTAGCATTGTGCCATGAATCAATTCTAGCATCACACACTCTAGATCCAGCCACCCCTCAAAAAAGCCCAAGCTATGACAGCATGAGGCTTGGGGGCGGCATCTAAACACAAACCATAACATTCCACCCCTTGCCACCTAAAGACTCATACATATCCCTTTATGCAAAAAATAGTTAGTCCATCTCTAAGAGTTGCCTAAGTCTTAGTAGTTTCAAGACAGCTGAAAAGCCCAAGTCCAAAGTCTCCTCTGAGATTTAATGCAGATTCTTAGCTGCAAGCCTCTGTACAATGAGCAATGGACAAGACAAATATTACCATTTCCAAAAGATACATATAGTGGGATACAAAGGAATGGGGCCAAAGCAAATTCAAAATCCAGCAAGAAAAATATTAAGTCTCGTAGTTCTGTGTGCAGCAGAATCTGAGGCAATCTGTGGCAAGATATGAACTCCAAAGGACTTGAGTGGCTCCCTATGGCACTTCTGGTGGCTGTAGCTCCCATAGATTCTTTCTTGGGCTGGATATGCTCACTCCTTGCTGTTTTCCTTGGATAATCCACATTCCTGGCCTCAGATATTTTATCTCAGCAATGTGAGAAAAGTAATGAAGACAGGAAGATATCACCAATGATGGGTAAGAATGGCATCTAGCAGTGCATTTGGCGGTAGAAAGTCATTAGAAACTGGGAATATTTTGGAAATAACAAACTTGTGGCAGAGATCATACCTATCTTCCTGAATGTCTTCTCCCTTCCTTCCTGGGCATAGGGATGCCCAGCTAGAAACTGTTTACAAGTTTTCTTTACAGCACAGAGTGTCCAATGGGTTGCAAATAAAATTATGTGTGGCAACTCCCAAGTCATCTTCCTAAAGATGATGGTTCTGACTTGGCTTCTCTTTTTTCCTTCATTTGGGATGGTGATGAATATGGCATCTTGAAATGTACTGAAGAAGACAGATCTGCCCCACTACTCTGAAGATCTGACTAACTAGTATCTTTTGTAAACTCTTACATGAGAAAGAGCTAACGCCTATGGCTTCTAAGACTCTATTCATGGTCTTCTTTAAGCAGCTGCCTAACTCTCCAAAAGATTTTCTCATAGATCAAATGTGGATGTGAAATAGAGGAGTCCAGGAGGGGTCCGAGGATTTTGCTCAAGACAGGTAGAATTTTCATCTCATAACATGTTGAGGACTATAGGAGGAAACAAGTTTGTCAACAACCTCAAGATATAATTTTGCTTTTTAATTAAAATGTATTAGCTGTACATATTAATGGAGTTCAGTCTATTGCAATACATCCATACAGCATGCATTGATCAAAAAAGGGCAACTAGCAGTTCCTTCTCCTTCTAATTTCTTTGTGTTTCAAGATTTTGAATTTCTTTGCTGGAATTTTATAAAATATGTAATAGATTGTTGTGTGCTATAGTCATCCCACTGTGATATACAACACTAGAACTTATTTCTTCTGTCTTTGTCTCAGTACTTATTATTCAGTCTCTTTATCTATTCTCTCCACCCTATCCTTTCCAACCTACTAATTACTATTGAATAAGCAGGTTGACTTTTCTTTTCTTGGATTCAACCTATAAGAGAGCATTTGTCTTTCTGAGTTAGATTTATTTCAGTTGACATAAGGCCCTCCAGTTCCATCCACTCTGCTGTGAATAACAGAATTTTGTTCTTCTTTATGACTGACTAATATTCCACTGTGTTTATATGTACCACATAGTTGTCAGTTGGTTCTTTATCTTAGCTATTGCAAGCATTGCCATGGAAGTGCCCATATTCTTTGGCATGATGATTTCATTTTCTTTAAATGTATACACAGAAATGGGCCAGATGTATCCCTTATAATTCTACTTGTAGTGGGGCTTTATTTGTGGTTCTATTTTTAGTAGGTTTGTATGTGTGATACTGGGACTGAAAGGTGGCTTTACCCCATCTCTCTTCATTTTTAAAAAATTTGAGAGAGAGTCTCAAGAAGTTTTCCAGGCCAGGCTTAAACTTGTGATCCTATTGTCTCTTCCTTCCAGAGTGCTAGAATCAGGCCTGTTTTTGAGAGATCTCCATATTGTATATATAGTGAGCACTGGAGAATTTACATTCACACCAATGATTTATGAGTTCTTTATTTCTTGACATCCTCACTAGAATTTGTTTGTTTTAGAGTACTGAAGATTAATCTCTAGCCTTTTTAATTAACTTATTTATTTTAAATTTTAATATAGGGTCTTGTGAAGTCACTAAGTTGCCCAGGATGGGCTCAAATTTGCCATGCTCCTGCCTCAGCCTCATATAGCCCTACACTATAGGTGTGCACTACCATACTCCACTGTTCTTTTTCAAAATAATAACCATGCTAACAGGATGAGATAGATTCCCATCAAAATTTTCATTTGCATTTGCCAAGGGGTTAATGATGTTGAGCATTTTCGTATACCTATTTCCATTTAGTCATTTTTTTTTTTTTTGGCGGTATTGGGGCAACAAGGATCAAACTTAGGACCTTGCAGACATGACTCCACTGAGCTAAATCCCTGGCCCCATTTGTATTTCTTTTGAGAAGTGTCTATTCAGATTATTCACTCAACTTAAAAAAATTAATGAACTTTTTTGAGTTCCTTCTATAATTCAGACAGCCATCCTTTCAGAAGAACAGATGGAAAATATATTTCCCATTCTTTATGTTTTTACTTCACTCTGCTGATTGTCTGCTTGACTATAGCGCAGTTCCTTGTTTGTTTTTATTTCCTATACTTTTGGGGTCATATGCAAAACATCATTGCTTATACTGGTATCTTGATATATACCCCCTAAAAAAGGACACCACCACACACACAACTGATTTTTGCCTATTACCCAAATACATGTTCAAAGGAAAAAATTTAGAAAATATGGATATATAAATTTGAAAACACAAATGGAGGGGTTGAACGGAGGGCAGGGGAATAGGGAAAAAAATAAGAAACAATATGGATTACGTAAAGGTGTAAATTTACAATGATTAATGTCATTATATTGTATACCTTAAATGTACCAATGGAATTAATTTAAAAATAAAAACACACAATGGTAAGTAAATATCACTTAAATCCTACCACCAAAGATAATGAATATATGTTACATTCATTAATGTATGTATATTACAGACATATGTTATCTTATTTGGATAATACTTTCTTATTTGAGTATATTACATTAGAGATATTTTATAAAAAAATTTTAAAATTGATTTTATTAGCCTAGGTAGTGGTTTTTAACAATCTAAATTCTCCAAATGCACAAAATTTTAAAAACAAGAGGAGATATTCATTCTCTTAAGGGATTTGCAGTTTCCTGGAAAACATATAATAGGTAGTATTATACTCTACATTAAGAATTTCTAGAGAAAATGGCATCAAGTTTTAATTGAAGTTATAATTATTTTATTGTTTAAAATACTTTATAAATCTTTCTGCTAGCACACCTTTATGATTGCAATTATCTCACAATATATTTATCTAATATGTGTGTGTGTGTGTGTGTGTGTGTATATATATATATCCTACTTTATATCTACTCACAAGCCAACTTTTTATGATTATCTTATTTATATCTAAGGAAAGAGAAATTTTTAAATAAAAATTATTCTGAATAGCTTCATTCTAGTTCAAAGAAGTGATACTGCCATTTGCTATTTTTCTACTTCTTCTTTCTCTGTAATCTGCTTCTCCCTGTTAATTACAAAGTCACAACTTGTTCTTAAGAGGCAATAGAAAAGAAGCTAAGGAAAATATTTCTGACCACTTTAAGGTCATCTCCTTCTTATGTCTTTCAGTCTTATTCAAATACAAGTTTTTCACTCTCTAGACAGAGTTCTCTGAAAAATCTAAGACCACCAATCCAGGCCTTCTTCTTCATCTAGTGAGTCTTATGTAAAGCTATCTCTGGGTCTTGTGGGCACTGACACTGTTTCCATTTCATTCTCATATTTATTTGAGTCACATGATTCATCCCAGTAATACCATATGTTCTGCTTCTTCCAAAGTCATACAGAGGATAAATTCCTACCAGGAAAAAAACTAGATTGCAACCCCTTTTTTTCCTCCCCCAGTTATCCTAGACACTTTAAGCAGTGATACTCTAAAGACATTCCAACCCTGATGACTAAAAAGTAAATGTAATTTCACACAAGAAACTAATATCGAATACTTCAGAAATCAATTGCTTCTTTTGCAGAAAAAATATGGCAATAGATTATATTGGTTAAGAGTGTGCTGTATCAACTCAGAAAAACCTAAATTTGAATACTTCTATTTACTACATAGAATGTAGCCTTGACATGTATTTCAAAGAACTTTCTTAAGTCTCAGCCTTCTCACCTGTTAGAAAATAGAATGGTTTTTATGAACCATATGTGATTTGAAAGATTATTTTAAGTATGCATGATGTAACACCTACCAAGCACTGAGGCTTGTACATAGTAAATGAACTTCAATAGCCCAGCCAACACAGGGAGCTAGGCTGCTTCCCCACCCGCCAGCACCGGGCCTTCATCAGAGTAGACTGCTAAGGGCTGCCCAGCTGCACATGTGCCCCTGCAACATTCCCCACCACCTGTGCTCTCAGGCCTCCTGGTTATGCCAGTACCTGGGTCCACACTGCAGAAGGACAGGGGGTTATAATGCCATTGTACGGAGCTCCAGAAGATAGATTTGAAGTGAACAACTGCAATAAAGGCACACCAGACCTCCGCAGTTAGTAAGTTGAAGGAATCAACACCTTCCATCAGAACTTGGACTATCTTCAGGGGGAAGGGCAGCTGGAACCTGCCATAGAACCTTGCAGAGTTTAACCCTGGAGGAGGTCAGGAAGCTCATCTTGGGCCTTACAGCCAGAATTCAGCCTGAATCTTAGGGGTCTGCCATCAGCTAGCTGAGACTAATTGACTTAGTTCTGCACATTGCTACCCACATTGTCTATTGTGACAGCAAGGATATACCCTGAAGAAGGCCCTTCAAAATATTTTTCTTCCTTGTCCTTTTATTTTTAATTTTTAAATTTAATTTTTAAAATTTTACTTTTTACCACTCTTCAAATTCTTCCTTTTTCTTTCTTAATTTGCCTACTCAATTTCTTACTCCCCCACACTGTTCATCATCTCCCTTTTTGTTCCTGTTCCTGCCCTAATTCAGATTTCTTCTTTCTTTTTCTTTTCTTCTTTTTCCTTCTCTCAATTGTCATTAGTTGCAAAGGAAAGTGAATACAACTTATAGCTTCCCTGTTACTGTTAAGTTGTTTTATTTTTATCTTTGTTCTTGCACTCTGCCTTTCCCTCTTGTCTTCAACAGTTTCCTAGAGATTGCATGATCATCCTGTGTCCTCTGGCTTCACTTGGAGCCTCCTATCTTTCTACCTATCTATTCCCTTCTTCCCAACTCTTTCTAAGTCCCCATCCTGAAATGTAAAATGGCTATATTGAAGAATTTATTCACTATAAGCATATTTTGGGCTGGTCCTTGATTTTGATTCAGTTTGCATGATTAAAGGTTATACATTAATAACTACCACAAATGGTCAATTTCTAAGCTGTACTTAAAGCTATTGTACTGCTGATTGTATCAATTGGGCTAAAGAGTTCTGATTAATTTAATGAGTTGTCCTTCCTGATATTATGAAAATGAGACTGTCTATGAGTCATTAGAGACTTAAAACATAAAGAGCAGATATATCAGGAAGATCAAAATACTAACCCAATAATTAAAGCAAGGACAGTACCAACATCAAAAGTAAAAATGAGAAAACACTTCAGCAAGACTTCCAGTTCACCAATGGACAATTCTACTGGAAATGAGGTGGAAAAGTCTGACAATCAGCCTCCAGGACACCTTGAACTCATAGCACAGGAGGTAACAAAACAGATCAATCAGGCTCTAGAAAAATTCAAAACAGAAATAATTTCCCAGTTAACTACAGAGCAAAATGAAAGACATGATTAGAGACTCTAGAACAGAAGCAGACAAAAAAATAGATGAGTTCAGGACCATGATAGAAGCCATGAATGCCCAGCATAAGAAAAGTAATGGAAACCATGAATGCCCAATGTAGGAAAGAAATGGAATCGGTGAAACAGATTCAAACAGATATCTAGGAGATGAAAAACTCTACTGAAACCATTCACAGGAGAATGAAAGAATGTGAAGATAGAATTTCAGGTACAGAAGGTAGGATTGTGGTCAGTGACCATGAAAAGAGGGATCTCTTAAAAACAGTAAGGGATCATGAGAAACCTAGATGTTGCAAAGAGGAATAATACAAGACTGACAGGAATCCATGAAGTAGCAAGATAAAGTAAAAAATGACATTAAAAAAAAACTGTTCACACAATTAATGACAGAAACTTCCCAAACAGCAAAAGAATTTGACATACAGATAAGTGAGGAATATAGGACTCCAACTAGCCATGATTAAAAAAATCTACACATAGACATACAATAAACAAGATGCTGGAAACCCAACAGAAGAACAAAATACTACAAGCAGTTAGAGAAAAGAAACAAATCACATGCAAAGGAAAGCCATCAGAAGAACAGCAAACTTTTCAACACAAACCCTCAGGTCAAGGAGAGCCTGGAGTGAGGTATTTCAAACCCTAAAAGAAAACAACCTCCAACCTAGACTGATGTATCCTGCAAAACTATCTTTTAAAAATGAATGGGGAAATAAGATACTTCCATTAACAAAGATCAGCTGAGAAACCTCATAAATACCAAACCAGTACTCCAAATAGTTCTAAACAATATCATAGAAAAAGACAGTGAAGGTCACAACACCATGAGGCCCAACAGAGCAAATCAATTAGGTAAGGTGAGAAACTAAAGGTGGAGGGAGAAAAATTAAAAAGAGCCAACAACAGGACAATAACATAACAATTATAAGTCAATACATATCAGTTATAACCATCAATGTCAATGGCCTCAATTCACCAAACAAAAGAAGTAGACTGACAGAATGGATTAAGAAACAAAATCCAACAATATGTTGTATACAACAAACACATTTAGTTTCAAAAGAAACTCATACACTGAAAGTGAAAGGTTGGAAAACAGTTCTCCATGCAACAGGAGCCCAGAAAAAAACAGGGGTAGCTATCTTATTTGTAGAAAAAGTAAATTCCAAACCAAAACTAATTAAGAGAGACAAAGAAGGTCACTACATCCTTGCAAAGGGAACAATCCAAGAGGAAGAGATGACAATTATAAATATATATGCACCAAATATCAATGCCCCCAACTATACAAAAACATATATGAAAGGACATGAAAAACCAGATAAGCACTAATACAACTGTACTGGGGTCCTAAATACCCCTCTATCACAAATAGACAAATCATCTAGACAAAAAAAAAAATCAACAATGAAATACTAGAACTGAACCAAGCTTTTGAACAAATGGACTTAATATATGTCTACAGTGTTCCATCCCACAAAATCAGAATATTCATTCTTTTCAGCTGCACATGGGCCATTCTCCAAAACAGACCACATACTAGCTCATAGAACACATTTAAATAAATGCAAAAGAATTGAAGCTACCCAATGAATATTATCAGACCACAATGAAATTAAGCTGAAGATCAGTAGCATAAGAAACCCTAAGAACTTCACAAACACATGGAAACTGAACAATGCTCTCCTGAACAACCAATGGGTCACAGCAGAAATTAAAGAAGAAATTAGTCAGTTTTTACAAATAAATTATAATTCCATTACAATATACAGGAACCTATGGAACACAATGAAAGCAGGTCTATGTGGAAAATACATAGCAGTGAATGCCCACACTAGGAAAACAGAGTGAGCTCAAATAAACAACTTAATGATGAATCTTAGCCTCACAGAAAAGGAAGAGCAAGAAAAACCCAAAGCTCAAACAAGAGAGGAAATTGTAAAGATTAGAGCAGAAATCAATGTAATGGAGACTAAGAGAACAATACAAAAATATCCAATGAATCAAAGAGTTGGTTTTTTGAAAGAATAAATAAAATCCATAAATCATTAGCCACCCTTGTCAAAAAAAGGAAAGAAAAAGCTCAGATCCATACAATTAGGGATGAAGAAGGTGAAGTCACAACAGATCCAGCAGAAATCCAGAGGATCATCAATACCTGCTTCAAGAACCTGTACTCTAATAAAATGGAAGTCACATTAGAAATGGATAGATTTCTTGATACTTATGAATTACCAAAGTTGAACAAAGAAGATAAAAAATTCTAAACACCCAAATACAATAATTGAAATTGGAAACATAATTAAAAGTTTACCAACAAAGAAAAGCCCAGGTCCTGATGGCTTCACTGCTGAATTCTACAAGACATTTAGAGATGAACTACTGCTACTACTCTTTAAACTTTTCAGTGAAATTGAAAGGGAAGAAATACTTCCAAATTCATTCCTGGAAGCAAGTGTTACTTTGATTCCAAAACCAGGGAAAGACCCAACCAAAAAAGAGAACTACAGGCCAATCTCCCTAATGAACATAGAGGCAAAAATCCTCAAGATACTGGCAAACAGAATACAGAGGGTTATAAAGATCTTACACACTGACCAAGTCAGATTTATTCCAGGGATGCAAGGATGGTTCAAGATATGTAAATCAATAAATTCAATACACTATATTAATAGTAAATGAACCTTAATGAGTTACCTACTTGATTAAAAGCAAAAGTCATTCTATATGTATTATTTCATTTTTAAATGTCATAATTATGGATGAGGGTAGGTATTACATCCATTGTGCTGTTGAAGAAATAAACTTCAAGAGAATGCAGAGTGATTTGTGTCAAGGGAAACAGTATTAATGGAGATTTCAGCTAAATGGAGTTTAGGTTCACCCAATTTCATCAATGGTAGAGGGCATATTCTGTGGTGCCCCTCAAAACACAGTGAGTAGGTAACAGGCAACTCATGCTACTCCTCAGGAAATCTGTTATCATGCACATTATTTCATGCCATATATCTTCATGGTGGGTTTTTAAACTCTTTAAGAACAGGGATTGTTTGTTTTTCATGTGCATTATTTTGTAACCTTTAAATCAAGGATAGACATAGCTAGTACTAAATAAATATTTATTGACTGAATGCTTGCTAAACGATCATTAGATCTGTAAGTACTTTACCTGATCTAATTAACTTTGCAAATCCTGATTATGGATTATAGCAGGAAAAATAAAAAGAAATAATGTTCAAAGTCAGCCGAGACATCGTGTGACAAAATTCTTCCCATATACAGAGCAGTCACTGTGAAACAGGATAGAAATGAATGAGCTTAAGATGATTGTTGACTCAGTCATTAGTATCATTTCTTCAGCCGTGACTATTGGAAGCTGAGATATGCATTATATTCTAGGAATACACTGTGCACTTTTTGAACTATGAAAAGTTAGTGTTCTAACTTTCTGCTGACACCTTCGTTGGCTGGTGAACTTTTATTGAACGTAACCCCCTTTGCCTCCTGAATATCATTCTCTTATATCTTGATCCAGAGAGATTATTGTGTTTTGGGCCAATAATTAAACTGGTTTGGATCGGAACTCTACATAGTCTGAAAGCAGAGTAGCATTTAGCCCAAGTGTAGTCAGGCAGAAGAGTCTCCACAGGAAAAGTTTAGTAGATTGGGGTAATGGCTGTCAGTGGGAAGGTACATGCCAGAATTCCACTCTGTTCATCTGCCTCATAAAAGATTTGTTCTCATTGTTTTTAACTCTAGAAGGAGATGAATGTATTATTTCCCACAGGGAGTACTTGGTTAAAGTTTCTTTATCTTGCTCCAATCAAGCTGGCTGAACTCAGCTGCACTGTCAGAAACATTTTATATTCATTTGTCTACTGACCTTAAAGAAGTACTGCACTTTTCAAGAAGTACTGAACGAGCTGGCATGTACTATGTACTAATGAGAAACTACACTGTGCTTCAAATTCTCAAGTTTTGATGCCTTGATTTACTGTTACATACATTTACTTCCATCCACAAAAAGGGTATTGTGAGCAAATTTTTAAAAAATTAACTTTGCATTTTAAAACAAATATAACAGAAGAAAGTAGGCTTGGAGTAGAATGACAGAGTCAAAAGCTATCACACTGAAGTGAGAAAACCAGAATTCAAACACAGCCTGTAGATTTTTAAGGGAGAGAGAACGCAGGATCCACAAAATGAAGCCACCTCTCCTCCTTCACACAATCCTTGTGCGCCCTCGCTCCTCTGCCTTCCTGTTTGCGTTGTTCTCCCCTATCAGCCGTCCTGTTCTTCACCTTTCTCATCTCTTGGCGATAGCGTGCTGATTGCCGGGAACTCGCCTCACTCTCCCTCCCTGTTAACATTTCCAGGAATCTCGTTCAAACAGCCTTAAAGCTTACCAAGAGTAAGTAAAATAAGTCATTTGTACTCTGAATTACTTTGAGGACGGGAATATTAATACTGAATTGTTCAGTAGCATACTTGTAAAGAGCACTGTGCTAACATTTTCCCAAGGGCTCTATCAATAAGTCATTCAGCACCAACATAGACAGAACGCAAAATGAGGGCTAATGTGGGAAAATGTGGACATACACATGAATTTGGATGTACTTTTGTGTGTGTGTATGGATTTTATGTCCACAAGAAAAAGCATACAATGATCTTAAATTATAGTATAGCCAAGATAAAATCTAATAGACAAATTACTAAGAATGCTTTTAAAGAAATATAAATCAATAAATATTGGTATGAAATTCAGATATAGTCTAAAGAACTGGAGTGATTAGAACCAGGGGAAAACTAACTTGGGAATGTTTTGAATTTTTCAAATGGAAGTTAATTTGGAATAGTCAGTTCCATGTGAATGAACCCTAAATAGAAAATAATTAGGAAGGCTGTAGATATAGCTACATATAACTTTATAATTATCCTATACCTAGATAATGTAGCTTAATGTTCCCAATCCTGATTATACTGCAGAAGTATCAGGAGAGTTTTAAAAATATGAATTCCTAGTTTTAACCCACAGAAATACTTTATCAGTAGGTCTAGGAAAATATTAACTTGGATTTTTATTTTAAATTTTTCCTAAATATTTCTAATGTATTGCCTTGTTTGGGAATCACTGAACCGCAGATACATCTGTCTTTTTTATTGTTCTACAAGTGTCTTGTTTGTAATGAAAGCATTTTCATAATGTTATTACATTTCTTGAGTTTATTTCCCTATGTACGTATGTGCCCTAAGGACAGAGCTAAGTTTTTTGTTGTTGTTGTTTTTGGTTTGTTTGTTTGTTTTTGATACTAGGGATCCAACTCAAGACCTTGTGCTTGTAAGATAGGTGGCAGCACCACTGAGCCAACTTCCCAGTCCTAGAGCTGATATTTCTAATTGCTGTATCTCTAGAGTGTCAGTTTTAGCAGTGTGGGTAAACATAAAATTTTAAAATTTAAAATTCAACTTCTATCACTATTCATTTTGATGCATCTTGATATTCGCTGTTTATTGCGTTATCCATTGAATTACGAACAATATTCACTTGTTTTTCACCAAGCCAGGATGGAGTTCAGAGTAAAGTGAGTTATTTACAGGACTGACACTTTGAGAACTGTTATGAAGAACCAAAGTAGCCTCATTTTTAGATTTAATAACATCTTGGTAATTGATTAGTTTCCTTTCCTGAGCAAAAGTGATTACAGTCAGGCAAATTTGCACTTGTGAGAGAGTAAAGTATGTAAAAAATGAGGGTTTGGGATAGTGTTGAATGTGTGGTCTTTAAGCTTAAAGTATGTGCAGGAAAATTCTTTGTATGGAGCATATGCACACTAAAAGTTGATATCTCAAATTCTGTCCAAAATATAACTGAGAGAACCTCCCTTACACAACAAAAAAGAATTTGTAGCTGGTTGTAGTGCAAATGTTCTATAATCAAAAGAATTTTAATGCAATTTTATTATCTGTCTAGCTCTCATCTAATCATAGTAAAATAATATTAGAATTCCAAAATTATTGAAAAATGTCTTCATAATCAGAGACTATAATTCTAACAATTATATGAGTTTTTAATAATCTACCAATTATAAAAATAAGAAAAAATATAGAGATATCACTTTTAACATTAAATGACATTATACAGTATATGTTTATAATGTTTTCACAGTAGATATTACCAAATTTTATTAACAACCTTGAGAAAAACACAAAATATAGTAGAATTCCAGCTATACATTTCTTTAATTATGTAATTTTGGTAAGAGAGAAAAATATTGCAAAAATTAAATGTGCCAAATCAAATAATTTTTTCAAGGTAAATACCGAATTGTACTGCATATGGTCTACCTTAATTTTGCAGAACACAGGCTAGAGGTAGACTGATCATGACAATGATTTAAACAAACATTTCTACATTTTTTCCAATATAAAACTTGTACTAGGAGAGTGAGGACACGAGTAATTTTAAATATGCTTCCCTCAACTCGTCTGGTTTGGAAAATTTAGTATTTCTTTGATTTTTAATTGTTCCTGCATTACTTGCGAATGTGACCACATGACTATAGTTTATGCTATTATGTTGTCAGGCTTCTGATAATGGGAAGGAATGTTTGTTTAGACTATGTAGCTCTTCACTTTAATTCACTCTGGCTCCAGTGTGACATGTTAAAACCGCTATCAATGGAAAATCCAAATTTCCCAGAAAGACTTAAAACAACAGCCACCCCTGTGAACTGAAATTATCTCCTGTTGAGGCTAATTACCTTAGTTCTCTTAGAAAAGGACGGCTGTAGGAAGTCTGTTGCATTGGAGGCTCTCCTGAAAAGAGCATTTAATGGATACATAGTCATATGTTTGCTAGTGACTCTCTTGAATGTTTACAGTACTGGTATAGGTGAGAGGATAAATACACAAAAACCTGAAATGACATATGGTACCATAAAAAATCATGCAATGTATATAAATGTCCTGTAATTATAAAACCTGTCCTCAGATAATTTACTCAAGCATGATATTATTTTCAAAGGAAAAAGGTGGATATCTTAAGACATAAATAAAAAACTAGAATTACTGAATAAATGAATTTATTAATCTTGCAACACATATAGCAAAATCTTACATAGTGTAACAGACAGTTGTGTTTCCTTTTTCCTGTTGTTTGGAGCATAATGCTACCCAATCATTTCCAATATGAAATAATAGTTACAAATGAAAAAACAACAATAATGTGAAAAGTAGAGACCCAGTATTATTCTCGTGTGTTAATTTTAACACAGTACTTCTTCCTAACTCTGTAAATCTATATAGTTTACTTGAAGCAACATTGTTATTGAAATCAGCATTAAATGGAGTTCTAAACCACTTATTTCCGAAACTTTGACAGCTTTTCAGTCTTCCTTGAACTATATGTACTGTAAATGAATCGTTGTAAATTGAGCAAACAGAACTTACTGAGCATTCCATCCACATCTCACATATGACATTTACTACCCGAATATGTGATTTTCATTTGTCAAGGTTTGCCCTGTATTTCTGCTGCTTTGTAATTTTAATTATTCAGTAATTGGTATTTATTCTGTAAATATACACCACTTTTCTACAAATACTGTGAAGTTTTCACTGATACAGCGCTTTGGACACTGGCTTTCACTTAGTGCACACAGGACTGTAGAAACTGGCCTGAGTGGTCATGCAGGCTAATATGGTCATCTACACAACTCAGTGCATACATGTTAATTTTTAATATATGATTTTAACAGAAAACAAAATGAGAGAATTCAATGATACTATTTTGAGGGAAAATAGTAGCACAGGAACTCCACTTTGGTGGTTACTGAAACTATTGTAAACCAAAGTATATTTGAAGTACATTTTTATTCCTCATATTCTATTTTAATGACATGCCGACTTCTCTCTGTTTTGGCATTAAATTATATTATCCTAGCAAAAATGTCACTTAATGTCAGTTAAATGAACTGTCATGATAAGAGGAAGCAAAATTCTGACAATATTTGATAAGGGTTAGATCTGGAATGTCCCCCTAAAGCATCTTGTGTTCGGGGGTGGGACTCTTGGAAGGCGATTGGGTCACGGATGCACTATATTGAGCAGTCGTTTGATTCACGGATGAGTTCACGGCTTGGTGTAGTATGTTGCTACTATAAGAGGCAGGGCCTGCTCAGAAGAGTTCGTTCCCCCGGGGCAGGATGCATCTCTTCTCAGCTCCTTCCTACCCGCTCTGCTACCTGGTTGTCGTGAAATGAGCAGCTCTCCACTGTGGCAGGCCTTTCCACCTTGCTATTTCTGTCTTGGAACCAGCTAAGCCTGCACTATTTCCCGGAGCCAAAATAAACCTCTCCTCCTTTAACTGTGTATGTTGGGTGTTCGGCCCAGCCACTACAAAAGTAATGGGACAAAGTTTTTTTTTAAGAATCTCTCACATTAGGTTAAAATTATTTGAATAAATTATGAAACTTGTATGTCTGTAGCAGATACTTTTGGTAGAAATTTGACAGATTAGTAATCAAATATACAGGTGAAGCAATCATTCTCCATCAAAAAGCTTGTGAATTCAAGTTCTCAAGTCGTCTACCACAATTCTTCCAAATTTGTTTTTTAAATATGAAAAGGCACAACCCACAAAAATTCTATGGTAAAGCTCGTCTCTGTCTCAATGTAAGCTATATCCAAAGTTGTCTTAGACTCACTCTTCTGCCTTATGATCTACAACCAGTCATCAAAGTTTGGGAAGCTGTTCTCAGATTGCCATAAGGGATTTCTTTTAGAAACTGTACCTGTAAACTTCTCTCCTAAGGTGTTCATGAGAGGAGGGTTGGTTTACCTCAGCAGCGTGAGTAGTGAAACACTGAGGTCCATTGCTCTACATATCTTGACTCTATAGAATGCATAAATTCAAAAGTTATACAGGTGAATTTCTTCATTTTTTCAGCCTTGGATAAAGAATCAGCTAACTAAGAAACAATTCTGTACATCTCTCGGTGTATAGAAGTCACTACAAAACCTAACAGTTTAAAAATGAACATAATATCATGAAGTTTCTGTGGAGTCAAAAGTCTAAGAATGACTCAGTAGGTATTCTGGCACATAGTTTGGGGAGGGTTTCTCATGAGATTGTTACAATGTTCGCACTGAGGCTGGAGTCATTTCAATGCTTCATGGAGTCTAAAACTTCATTTTTAAGGAAGTGCCTGCCAATTTAGTACTCATTGGTACCGGAAGTCTCCTTGTAATGTTGACTTCTCCATGGAACTATTTAACTACCTTTACTAGTTGCCTGGCTTCCACCCAAATCACTGATCCAACAGGGCAGAAAGCAAAGCCTCCTGTATTTATTGTGATTAAGTCAAATTAGAAGTTACACCGTCATTTCACTAATATTCTTTTGGTTACACAGGCGAGCTCTATTCAGATTGAGACAGGGCTAGGCAGTGTAGACACCAGAAGGTGAGAATCATCAGGGACACTGAGAGGGGTTGACGACCACATCCCACTAGCTAAACAATTTTCTTCTGAAAATTGAGCCTCCAAAATACAATCTGGAGAACGTGTTTAAAAACCTGTTTGTGACTCTAAATTTAAACCACATTCTCCTGTTTTCATAATTTATCTAATATTTTGGTTCTGACTCTTGTGTATGTTTCTTAATTAGCTCTTCTCAAAAACATTCAACATATGAATTAACTTTCATAGTTGGCCTGGTCAGTAGACTGGGCAGAAACTATAGCTTCTTTATGACCCACATGCTGTAATCTTAAAAGTCTCTGAATATCAGTTGTTTTGCATTCCACAGTTCAACCAAGTCTCTTCCCAGCCCAAGCTCAATAGAATGGGAATTAAACTGTTTCTTAATAAGAGATGTAGCAAATATTTTACAGCCACCATTAATCTATCTAATCTATCCCATGAGATACACATAAAAATTTTAAATGAAGATTCAAGGAAAAATGTCTTGCGAAACAGAGACAACATTATTTTTTAAACATTTCTTGACCACTCAGTCCCTTTTAACATCTCTGCTGCTTTCCATCTATGTCCTAGTAACAATGTATTTCATTATTTTAGTTTTCTTTCCTCTATTCTTCTTCACTCTAATGTATCTGTTGGAGTAATCTCTCCAAAATATTGAATTTTTAGGTTATCAGTATCTTCAAGGTTTAATGGGTAGAAACCTATTTACTATTTAGAACTAGCATACAGAAATTATCATACTACATTTTGTCTTCCAAATCTTATCAAAAAATTTTTAATGCTTTTACCATTATTTTGTAAGTCTTCTCCCTTATTTGAGCAAGTTCTTAGTTATTATCGACTTCTTAGCCTGGTATTTCCATTGTTTTTTTTTCATTCAGTTGATTGCAATATCCTTTCTCCATCCTGCTAAATTCCTCCTTGTCGGTGATTTCCTAATCACTGGAGGCTCTACGAGAGTTCTTTTCTAACTGTTTCAATGTGCCATCTTCTCAACAACTACATTCAACATTCAACCTTATATTGTTATTTGAAGGACATTGTTTATAATAACATGTTACTTATATTAACAAATTCTAAGCACCTTGGTAATAAATACCACTTATTTTGCATTCTACATTTAGAACAGTTGTTGGTGCACAGTAGAGAATAAATACTAGCTGAATTGTATTGACTATATTCTACTCTTTGCTATTTTTAATACCCAACTCTAATATCTACACAAGTTGAGAGTAAGAGTGATATTCATAGAATCATTTCTTACTGTCACTAATTTATAAATTAAAATCTCAATTTAATGTAATAATTATGGTTTTGTTGGAAATAAATATTATTGATAAAGACTAAGCATAAATGATATCTAGACTGAATAATTCAGTGAGGCAAAATATTTTTGTGGTTAAAGAGGTACTTATGAAGTTTCTTTCTTATTTCAAATGTATCCAGAGAAACGTGGATTCATATTCTTCATTTTTAATTGTTTTCAAATAAGCAAAATTGACTTCTGCAGTTTTGTTTTATTCAGAACCCCAGCCTTTTAATTAATTTAGTAGTACTACAGAAAATTTTCAGATAAAAAATTAGAATAAGTTGAAATATGTGCAATGTGCCAAAAATAAAGGAAGGGAATTCTGAGATAACTATAGATAAATCAAAAAACTTAGAAAAGGATCTTTCCATCTTGAAATACCTTATAAATAATATTTTTATTATTTTTCTTGAGTTTATTAGTACATTCTAGGTATACAGTACAGTAAATAATATTTTTAAATGTGTTTCATGGAAGTCAATGTTTGTCTTTACTTGGCTCTTTTGTTTTTCACTATTAAAAGTTATAATTATTTAATTCTGCAAGTTATTTGCCAACTGATTTATATCAACACATTTTTATACAAGTCATGAATTATTTTCATAGATGTTACTGTAAAAATGTTTTGCATAAATATTTTAGAAGAGATTTTTACTTTCCCTCCCAGGAGCACGCAATGTGTCTTGTTAGTAAAACTTCAAAGTTGGAGCATGATTTTTGCATTGGCACATCATAAATAACTATGTTGACTGCCAAATTTCCTACTGATTGGGTATATGCTAACTTAGTAATCTGTTTTAGTTAACTAAACCACAACTTTGAGTCATCGTTCCTTTTAGAGACAGAAACGTAATGGAGGAAATGATATGCCAATTTTTTTTTAAGTGACATCACCCTTTTCTAATGCATTAGTATCTTGGCTTCCTACACAAAATTTCACTACATTAGATTTTATTTTCACTGAGGTAGTTAATTTGAAACTGTAGTCAGGGTGAAATCTGAAGAGTGAAAATCACAAATAGTAATCAAGACAAATTATAGCAGTCACATCTTTTAATGCTCACATTATTTGAAATAATGTTTTACACATAATTTATACTACATTATATGCATGTGAAAACTACTCTCTTTAAAAAACTTTAAAAACCACAAAATAAAACATTCATTCATTAAATATACCTCTCCATACATCTCCATAT